>NC_141873.1:264686875-264989905 GCF_056163025.1 Triticum urartu
ATGATCTTGATCTGAAAATGGCTGAGATACGGACTGCAGTCGAGCAGCCACAGGAGGAAGCAGAGGAGAAGAAAGGGAAGGCAACTACGGATGCTTTTCAGCGAGTGCCAAGAGGTCAGAGGTCAGCTGCAGTGCCAGTGCCAGATAAAAGATCTACTTCATCTGCACCAGCAGCCACAGCTTCAGTGCCACCTCCAGCAACTACTCCACCAACTCCAACAACATCTACTAATGCCTTCGTCCTTGGAGCTCTCTCTACACCACCTCCCAAAGACCAAGCCTGAGAGACGCATATCACTATGCATTTTCAAAATTTTTGGTAACTTGTTGCCAAAGGGGGAGAAATGTATAGATCATAGGCTTTGAGAGAGAGTTTTTTGCTTCTTTGTCTCTCTTGCTATTTGGTTGAATGTTTGTGTGTGCTCGGTTGATACTTTTTTTGTCTGTGTGAGATACTTATATGATCATGTGTTTGATCATATCATACTTTAATGTTTGCTTGGATGATATTATCTTTTATATCCCTATATGATCATTCACTTTGCTTGGTGATGAGTACATGTTTTAATTCCTATCATTTTGAGCGCTCCACCAAGATGTATGTGACATGGAAGAGTAACCCATGATCCTAATCGATTGTGCATTTGCATTCAAAAGCAAATTTTAAATAATGCACAAATTTAGGGGGAGCTCTTCCTTATCACATACTTCTCAAAGAGACGATGTATTTAAATCTTATTATCATTTGTCGAAGCTTTGATCTATATGTTGTCATCAATTACCAAAAAGGGGGAGACTGAAAGTGCAACTATCCTTGGGTGGTTTTGGTAATTACTAACAACATATAGCTCATTGAACTAATACTATTTCAAGATGATCATTTCAGAAAGTTCAATGATTGGCATGGCATGGATTAGGAATGTCGACCCCTCAAAATGCTAAGGACACACATTGGCTCAAGCTCAAGACTCTACATTTTCATTTTAGTGATCCAAGATCACATTGAGTCCATAGGAAAAGCCAATACTATTAAAAGGGGATGAGGTGTTGCTTAATGGCTTACTTGCTCAAAATGCTTAGTGATATGCTCCAAAAACCCTCAACCACTTTATCATATCCACATATTTCCCAAAACAAAAGTCAAACTCGGCCCCACCAAAATGTTCTATCCGGCGCCACCAAGTTCACTTGACATAGCCACTGCCAGAAACCCTAGTCATTTCGGTCTCACTGATAGGGATCTCGGTCTCACCGAGATGGGACTGCAAACCTCTGTTTCCCTTCATAACATTTCGGCCCAACCGAGACGAGCGATTGGTCCCACCGAGTTCGCAATGCAAACTCTTTGTTTCCCTTTCATAACATTTCGGTCTCACCAAAATGAGCGAATCGGTCCCACTGAGTTTGCCTGAACAACTCTCTGATTAGCTTATTACCAAATTCGGTCCTACTGAGTTTGTGTAATTGGTCTCATCGAGATTACGTTATGCCCTAACCCTAATGGAATTGGTCCCACCGAGTTGACATGTCGGTCCCACCGAAAAGCCTAACGTTCACATTTTGAACTGAATCGGTCTGACCGAGTTTTCTGATTCGGTCCCACCGAGTTTGGTAAATTGTGTGTAACGGTTAGATTTTGTGTGGAGGTTATATATACCCCTCCACCCTTCCTTCAATAGTAAGGAGAGCCATCAGAACGTGCCTACACTTCCAGCATACATTTTCTAAGAAAGAACCACCTACTCATGTGTTGAGACCAAGATATTCCATTCCAACCATATGAATCTTGATCTCTAGCCTTCCCCAAGTTGCTTTCCACTCAAATCATCTTTCCACCAAATCCAAAATCTGTGAGAGAGAGTTGAGTGTTGGGGAGACTATCATTAGAAGCACAAGAGCAAGGAGTTCATCATCAACACACCATTTATTACCTTTTGGAGAGTGGTGTCTCCTAGATTGGTTAGGTGTCACTTGGGAGCCTCCGTCAAGATTGTGGAGTTGAACCAAGGAGTTTGTACGGGGAAGGAGATCGCCTACTTCATGAAGATCTACCCCAGTGAGGCAAGTCCTTCGTGGGAAATGGCCATGGTGGGATAGACAAGGTTGCTTCTTCGTGGACCCTTCGTGGGTGGAGCCCTCCGTGGACTCACGCAACCGTTACCCTTCGTGGGTTGAAGTCTCCATCAACGTGGATGTACGATAGCACCACCTATCGGAACCACGCCAAAAATCTCTGTGTCTACATTGCGTTTGCTCCCTCCAAACTCCTCCCTTTACCTTCATATGCAATGTTTTACATTATGCTGCTATACTCTTAGACTTGCATGTGTAGGTTGATTGTTTGACTTGTTCTAACTGGCTAAAATCCGCCAAGACTTGAAATTGGGAAAAGGCTAGATTTTTATTAAGTCAAGTAGTCTAATCACCCCCCCTCTAGACATACTTCCAATCCTACACCATGATGCCAATTTAAATTATGCTTATGGAGATGAACTTGCTATAGTTCCTTATGTTAAGAATGAAATTATTGCTATTGCACCCACACATGATAGTCCTATTATCTTTTTGAATTCTCGAAACTACACTATATCGGAGAAAGTTGCACTTATTAAGGATTACATTGATGGGTTGCATTCTACCATTACACATGATGATTTTGATGAATATAATATGCATGTGCTTGCCGCTCCTGTTGGGGAACGCAGTAATTTCAAAAAAATTCCTATGCACACGCAAGATCATGGTGATGCATAGTAACGAGAGGGAAGAGTGTTGTCCATGTACCCTCGTAGACCGTAACCGGAAGCGTTATGACAAGGTGGTTGATGTAGTCGTACGTCTTCATGATCGACCGATCTAGCACCGAAGGTACGACATCTCCGTGATCTGCACACATTCGGCTCGGTGACATCCCGTGAACTCACGATCCAGTAGAGCTTCGAGGGAGAGCTTCATCAGCATGAAGGCATGATGACGGTGATGATGTTGCCACCGGAACAGGGCTTCGCCTAAGCACCGCTATGATATTACAGAGGTGGATTATGGTGGAGGGGGCACCGCACACGGCTAAGAGATCAATGATCAACTTGTGTGTCTATGGGGTGCCTCCTCCCCCGTATATAAAGGAGTGGAGGAGGGGAGGGGCCGGCCCTCTCTATGTCGCGCCCTAGGGGAGTCCTACTCCCACCGGGAGTAGGATTCCCCCTTCCATGTAGTAGGAGTAGGAGAGAAGGAAGGGGAGGAGAGGAGAAAGGAAAGGGGGGCCGGCCCCCTCCCAATTCGGATTGGGCTAGGGGGGCACGCCTCCCACCTTTTCCTTCCCTCTCCTCTTTTCCACTAAGGCCCAATAAGGCCCATATATTCCCCGAGGGGTACCGGCAACCTCCTGGTACTCCGAAAAATGCCCGAACTCATCCGGAACCATTCAAATGTCCAAACATAGGCTTCCAATATATCGATCTTTATGTCTCGACCATTTCGAGACTCCTCGTCATGTCTGTGATCAAATCCGGGACTACGAACTACCTTCGGTACATCAAAACACATAAACTCGTAATACTGATCGTCACCGAACGTTAAGCGTGCGGACCCTACGGGTTCGAGAACTATGTAGACATAACCGAGACATGTCTCCGGTCAATAACCAATAGCGGAACCTGGATGCTCATATTGGTTCCTACATATTCTACGAAGATCTTTATCGGTCAACTAAACGATCATCGTGCTAAGCTAACAGATGGGTCAAGTCAATCACATCATTCTCTAATGATGTGATCTCGTTAATCAAATGACAACTCATGTCTATGGTTAGGAAACATAACCATCATTGATTCAACGAGCTAGTTAGAGGCAAACTAGTGACACTCTGTTTGTCTATGTATTCACACATGTACTAAGTTTTTGGTTAATACAATTCTAGCATGAATAATAAACATTTATCATGATATAAGGAAATATAAATAATAACTTCATTATTGCCTCTAGGGCATATTTCCTTCAGCTCCTACTTGCAATTGTTATGAGAGAGGAACTATATCTCCACCTCTCTATGTTTCCAACACGATAAAATTGCAAGAAACTGCTTATGCTATATATTGGCCTTTACTTGATGTGCATGAATTGTTCTTGTATGACATTCCAATGCATAGGAAGAGAGTTAGACTTCGTCATTGCTTGATATATGTTGCTTTATGCTCATTACTAAATGCCAAATCATTGTTAATTAAAATTTGCTTTGATATACCTTGGGATTCAGGTGGATTCATTACTTGAGCACTTTATGCCTAGTTTAATGGATTTAAAGAAAGCGCTGCCAGGGAGATAACCCGGAAGTTTTAGAGAGTTATTTATTTCTGTTGAGTGCTTTTATAAAGTTTAAAAACAAAAAATATAGAGGGGAACTTAAAAACCTTTTCACAAAAGAGAAGCGATTGGAAGTTATGCATTGGAGAAGTGAGGGTCGACCTCGAACACTTGTGTTCATGCTCATGGCAACAATGTAGAATTTTTCATGAATATTCTCACAAAAATAATTATCCCCTTGTACAATTCCATTGTATTATAAAAATAATGTGCCAAGATTTGCCTTTAGGATGATTAGATTGCTTGTTGGTTTGTGCGGTGCAAAACAGAAACTTTGGATGTAGTGCTCGATTTTACATTTTTTACTGGAACATCAAATTGTTCTGAAACGTTTTGCATTGTCTTTCTATACAAAATGTTTATTTTTCCTAATTTTTTCAGAATTGTTGGGGTACCAGAGGTATGGTTAATGTTAAGATTACTACAGACTGTCCTGTTTAAGACAGATTCTGTTTTTGATGCACTGTTTTGCTCGTTTTGATGAAACTATCGATTTTATCGGTGGTATAAGCCATGGAAAAGTTATATTACAGTAGATACAATGCAAAAAAAATATGAATTGGTTTGCAACAGTACTTAGAGTAGTGATTTGCTTTATTATACTAACGGATCTTACCGAACATTCTGTTGAGTTTTGTGTGGATGAAGTGATCAAAGATCGAGGAGGTTTCGATATGAGGAGAATGAGGAGAGGCAAGAGGTCAAGCTTGGGGATTCCCAAGGCACTCCAAGTAAATATTCAAGGATACTCAAGCGTCTAAGCTTGGGGATGCCCCGGAAGGCATCCCATCTTTCTTCAACAAGTATCAGTATGTTTTTGTCTTCGTTTCATTCATGTGATATGTGCAATCTTGGAGCGTCTTTTGTGTTTATTTTTCACTTTTCTTTTATGCACCATGCTGGTGTGATATAGTCCATGGCTGATTTATAGAATGCTCATTGCACTTCACTTATATCTTTTGAGTATGGCTTTATAGAATGCTTCATGTGCTTCACTTATATCATTTGAAGTTTGGATTGCTTGTTTCTCTTCACACAGAAAACCGTTGTTTGAAGAATACTCTTTTGCTTCACTTATATATGTTAGAGCATGGTCTTTTGTAGAAAGAATTAAGCTCTCATGCTTCACTTTTATCTACTTAGAGAGCCAAAAGGAATTGGTCAATTGCATGGTTAGTCATAAAATCCTACATAAAACTTATGGATCACTGAATATGATATGTTTGATTCCTTGCAATAGTTTTGCGATATAGAGGTGGAATATGTGGGAGGTACTAGTAAACGGTTGTGTTTAGTAAGAATATTGGTGTTAAGGTTTGTGATTCCCGAAGCATGCACGTATAGTCTCTCGTTATGCTATGATGTTGGAGCATGATTTATTTTTTATTGTCCTCCTTATGAGTGGCGGTCGGGGGCGAGCGATGGTCTTTTCCTACCAATCTATCCCCCTAGAGGCATGCGTAGTAGTACTTTGCTTTGACGGATAATAAACTTTTGCAATAAGTATATGAGTTCTTTATGACTAATGTGAGTCCATGGATTATACACACTCTTATCTTCCCGCAATTTGCTAGCCTATACGGTACCGTGCTTTGCCCTTTCTCACATCGAGACATGGTGCAAACTTCGCAGGTGCATCCAAACCCTGTGATATGATACGCTCTATGACACATAAGCCTTATTATATCTTCCTCAAAACAGCCACCATACCTACCTATTATGGCTTTTCCATGGCCATTCCGAGATATATTGCCATGCAACTTTCACCGCTTCCATTTGATGACTTGAGCATTCATTGTCATATTGCTTTGCATGATCATATAACTGACATAGTAGTTGTGGCTCAGCCAACGTTCATCATTTTTCATACATGTTACGCTAGATCATTGCACATCCTGGTACATTGCCAAAGACATTCATATAGAGTCATACGTTGTCATAGGTATCGCGTTGTAATTTTTATTTCTTTTGAGTTATAAGTAAATAGAAGTGTGATGATCATCATTATTCATTTTTAGAGCAGTGCCCCAGTGAGGAAAGGATGATGGAGACTATGATTCCCCCACAAGTCGGGATGAGACTCCGGACAATGAGAGAAAAAGAAAAGGAAAAAAAGAAAAAGAAAAAATAAATAAACAAAGAGAGAAAGGGCATTGTTAGTATCCTTTACCACACTTGTGCTTCAAAGTAGCACCATGTTTTTCATATGGAGAGTCTCCTGTGTTGTCACTTTCATATACTAGTGGGAATTTTTCATTATAGGATTAGATGCACACCCACTTAGTTTTCATAATGAGCTTTCATACACTTATAGCTCTTAGTGCATTTGTTGCATGGCAATCCCTACTCCTTGCATTGATATCGATCGATGGGCATCTCCATAGCCCGTTGGTTAGCCGCGTCGATGTGAGACTTTCTTACTTTTTGTCTTCTCTATATTCACCCCTATCATCATACTCTATTCCACCCGTAGTGCTATATCCATGGCTTGCGCTCATGTATTGCGTGAGGGCTGAAAAAGCTGAACGTTAAAAAGTATGAACCAATTGCTCGGCTTGTCATCGGGGTTATGCATGATAAATACTTTGTGTTAATAAGACAAAGCATGACAAGACTTTATGATTTTGTAGGGATAGCTTTCTTTAGCGTTGATATTTTGAAAGACATGATTGTTTGTTGGGATGCCTGAGTATTGATGTCTTTATGTCAAATTATAGACTATTGATTTGAATCACTTATGTCTTAATATTCATGCCATGACTAGACATATGATCAAGTTTATGTTAGGTAGCATTCCACATCAAAAATTATCTTTTTTTTATCATTTACCTACTCGAGGATGAGCAGGAATTAAGCTTGGGGATGCTGATACGTCTCTGTCGTATCTATAATTTTTTATTGTTTCATGCCAATATTATACAACTTTCACATACTTTTGGCAACTTTTTATATGATTTATTGGACTAACCTATTGATCCAGTTCCCAGTGCCAGTTCCCGTTTTCTGCATGTTTTTTGTATCGTGGAGTATCCATATCAAATGAAGTCCAAATGCAATAAAATTTCACAGAGAATTATTTTGGAATATATGTGATTTTTAGGAGGTGGAATCAACACAAACGGGGGCCCACAGAGCCCACAACCTACCAGAGCACGCCAGACACTCCTGGCGCGCTCGGATGTCTTGTGCCCTCCTCGAACGTCGGTTGGAGATCTAGTTCAGGCGCAAGGAAGCTTATATCTGAAAAAAATCGTGTTAAAATCTCAGTGCAATCAGAGTTACGGATCTCTCAGAATATAAGAAACGGTTTTCGGCCAGATCTGGGAATGCGAAACACAAGAGAACAGAGACGGAGATCCAATCTCGGCGGGGATCCCGCCCCTCCGCCGCAATGGAGACCAAGGACCAGAGGGTAAACCTTTCTCCCACCTAGGGAGTAGGCCAAAGAAGAAGAATAAGGAGGGGGCTCTCTCCCCCTCGCTTCCGGTGGCGCCGGAGTGCCACCGGGGCAATGATCAAAACGGTGATCTACATCAACAGTCTTGCTACCGTCAACACCAACTCTCTCCCCCTCTATGCAGCGGTGTAACACCTCTTCCCATGCTGTAATCTCTACTTAAACATGGTGCTCAACTCCATATATTATTTCCCAATGATTTATGGTTATCCTATGATGTTTGAGTAGATCCGTTTTGTCCTGTGGGTTAATCGTGATCTTGGTTGGTATGATTGTATATTTTATTTATGGTGCCCTTCATTCTCGGGCAAACATGAGGGGCCCCCACTGTAGGGTGTTGCAATATGTTCATGATTCGCTTATGGTGGGTTGCGAGAATGACAGAAACTTAAACCCGAGTAGGTGGGTTATGTTGTATGGGAGTAAAGAGGACTTGATACTTAATGCTATGGTTGGGTTTCACGACCTTAATGATCTTTAGTAGTTGCGGATGCTTGCTAGAGTTCCAATCATAAGTGTATATGATCCAAGTAGAAAAAGTATGTTAGCTCATGCATCTCCCTCATATAAAATTGCAAGAATGATTACCGGTACTTGTTATCGATTGCCTAGGGACAAATAACTTTCTTGTGGACAAAAGCTCTCTACTAAAACTAACTTAGTTGTGTCTTTATCTAAACAGCCCCTAGATTTTCTTTACGTGCTCTTTATTATCTTGCAAACCTATCCTATCACACCTACAAAGTACTTCTAGTTTCATACTTGTTCTAGGTAAAGCGAACGTCAAGTGTGCTTAGAGTTGTATCGGTGGTCGATATAACTTGAGGAAATATTTGTTCTACCTTTAGCTCCTCGTTGGGTTCGAAACTCTTATTTATCGAAAAAGACTACAAACGATCCTCTATACTTGTGGGTTATCACACAACATAATGCAATTGTCCATATTCTATGGAAAAAACGGTTAGGCATAGGACTAGGAAACAAGTGTGCCACTCCAGGAATTTCAATGCAATGACGACGGTTACGAACTACTACCATACCAGCGCTAGTGAGAACACGAGTATTAACAAGGGTGTTACCGAAAAAAATGGGGCGAAGGTGATTGTAGTTGAGACCAAGCGAGTTGGCCAACATGGTGATCACTCCTCCACACACGATATCTCCTTGTGCATGATTTGCTTGATGCACGAGGTGTAGCAAAAGTATTTCCCTTATGTTGGGCGAATAACCGACGTTAAGGTTTGCTGCTTTCTCGAGAATTAGCGTGTTCTCATCATTCACCTTGGAAACTTCTCCTCGTGCCACGTATTCTCATAAAATTGAAGGATTGCCTTGGGCGCGGGTCAGTGAAATAATAAACATATCTAAGATCATCATCATTGTTGGTGAAGCCAAAGTAATTACACCATCCATCAACAGTGATGTTGAAGTCTTGGTCCAGGAGATGGAAAGTGATCATCTCCTCCTCATATGCATTTAACAGGAATCCGGAGTTCCACGTATTTACGATAGTCATGGGTCGTAGTGCAATTTTGTGGAGCAGGGAATACCCAACTTCGCTTTTTAGAGGAATCTGGAGTTCCACGTATTTACGAGAGTTTGCCACCGCCAAGGAAAACGATTCGACCTGAGCCGAGACATACAGACCCTTCGTTCTCGCACAGTCCTCTCCTTCTCGAACCCTCACGCCGCCGCCGCTAGTAGCGTCGCCACTCCCGCTTCCCCCCGTCGCCGGCCGGGTCCTGTCCTCCGCGTACAGATCTGGCCATCCCAGCCTCGTTCCCGCCGTATCCCTTCGACATCGTAGCTACTCCCGTCGCCAGCATGGATCAGCGACCCCATGGCAAGGACGAGCTCCCTCGGACGCCATTGACATTGAGACAATCGCGGGAGCCAGGAGCAGTGACCCTACGACCGAGCCCCCTCGCCAATCCCCAAGGTGAGCTCCCGTTGGAGATGGTCTGCCCATGGCAGACATGGTGTTGCTACTATTAATGGACATTGGTGTGTACTGGTTATGGAAACTGAATTTGTTTGGTGCAGTGTAGTACGTGTACTGCTAACATATTAGCTATATGATCTAGTACATGTGAGGATGGATATGATTTGTGCAGAATGCATCTGAAGGAAGATAGTGTCAACTGACGAAAAAGCTACATGTCAAGCGATCAGCATGTGGATTCAGGTTGTGGCCGTTTAGGTGTTGCAGCGTCAGTGAGCTCCTTCATGTCGAGGTTGTCACTGCTCTTGTAATCCAGCATGTAGAGGTCCACCGGCTATAGCGGGGCAGGAGAATGGATGGACAGAACTGTTATGTTGTTCCTTTAAAAAATAGTTATTTGTTTGGGCAGTGATAGACGCCGGCGCGCCGGCCCAAATTTCGGCCGGTCGCGTCCCAACCATCCGATTTCGTTTATATAGACCGTCAGATCCTTATCCACAAACCGCTTTATCCCCTTCCGCGTGTGTGCCTTCTTTTCGTCGTCTTTCTCTGGTCACCACACAGCTCCACTCGCCTCCTAGATAGTCATTGCCTCGCCACCCACCTCATTGCCTCCGCCCACCCCCACCGCCAACGCTCGCCGCTGTCCTCGATCGCCGTCATCGCCGGTCGCCTTTTTGAGCTGAGAAAAGAAAACACGGGGAGCCATGGCAGCTGCAGTCCCCCCCACTCCCCAACGAATCGCGCAGTGCGCGTCCGTCCCCTCGTCGCCAATAGTAGCCACCTGCACACCCCTCATTGGTGCTGCCAACCCCCTGTCCCCTGCAGAATCAATGGCGACGACGTCATGGCGCGCAACAAGCAACAATGGTAGCAAAAAATACAACTGGTTCCAGCAAACTGAAACGCAAGTGGTAGCAAACAATGAAAAATTGGGTGTTGTTCCAGCAACCCAAAAATGCCCGTGGTAGCAAAAACTGGAGCCGCTTCCAGCAAATCAAAACACCAGTGGTAGCAAATTTGCAATAATTTGGCGTTCATTCCAGCAAAACAAAAACTTGCATGGTAGCAAAAAACAAACACAGTTCCAGCAAAAAATGTTGCCGGTTCCAGCAGAAAAAACATGTCATCAGTGACGATCGCAACAAAACATCCCACTAATCCGGCAGAAAAGTTTGCCGGTTGTAGCAAAACAAAAAAATCGGCACCAGGAACAAATGGACTGATCGTCCGACTGCAAACGTTGGTCAGTGTGGATGCAGCTATTTTGACGGCCGGTTCCAGCAAAAAAGCCAACCGATTGTAGCATCGGAGCGCGTCGTCCCCATTGCTAGCAAAGCTGGTTGCAGCTTTTCGCCGGCATGGTTCCAGCAAAAAAGCCAGCCAGTTGTAGCACTGTGAGCGCGTCGTCTCCGTCACTGGCAAAGCTGGCTGCAACTTTTCGCCGGCATGGTCCCAGCAAAAAAGCTAGTCGGTTGTAGCACCGGAGCGCGTTCGTCTCCATCATCGGCAGCTGCTAGTTTGCAGCACCGATGGATTGCTGGTCAGCGCCATGGCTATTTCATCTGTGCCTCGAAGCACCACCAATTCAGAAACTGTCCCATGGCCGCCAGCCCTCTCGCGTCCATGGGGAAGGTAGGACATAATCTGTAGGGGAAGTAGGAGCTGCGCGAGCACCGCGGCAGGACAGCTCGCCGGCAAAGATTGATGTGCGTGTGGCTGGCCATGGCCGGTAAAGCAGTGGTTGCGGAGGCAGAAAAATTGGGATTAGATGGAGTGAGGAGAGGAGTTGGGTACGAGTGGTTGGGCTCGACCAGAAAAGGGATAAGACATAATGGGATGAGGGGAGGCGGTGGGGTGGACCCATATATACACGTGGGCGAGCTAGAAGGCGCGTGACGCGTCGCGACCGGCCGAGCGTTCGGCCGGCGCGCCGTTCCCAAACAATTACCTATTTGTTTTTACTATATAACTTGTCTTAACTAGGAATATTTGTGATCCTTTCAAAAATACATTTGGGCTATATTTTCAACCCAGCTTTACTACACAAAAGTACTCTGTACAGCCACAAATCGCAGAAATTATATGCTGTGAAAAAAATTGTGCCCAGCCATTCACCCAAGCACTATGGCCCAGAGATGGGCTCCTTCTAGCCAGCCCAAGATGGCAACCAGCAGGCCTTGAGCGCCCCAGCTGGGCTGCCAGCTCAACCAGGGGCTGGGAGAAGCTGGCGACGCTCCAGAACGTTTCACGTTCGCCACGTGAAGCAAGAAGCGTGGTAAGAAGCTGGATATGGGAAGTTTTGGAGAAGCTAGATGGTTTCAGAATGGGCCCTAAACCAACATTGTGCGAGAGAGTGCTAAGAAACTCAAGCGTCATACGTTCATATGTCTCACATCCCTGATAAACAAAATGATGCAAGCCGGCATTATGACAAAGCAAATTGAAATTGTTAGTAATACCTAGCTTGGCGAGTGTTGTCGCGCAAGCCCAGTCGATTGCTTTGATCTTCCTTGTACTGAGCTTTTGGAATTTCTTCCTTGCTTCAGGATCAGTGAAGATGATCCCTTGAATGAAAACTTGTTGTGGCAGCACGGTGGATGAACTCGAAGCACCACATACACAAATAGACCTTCATGTAAACATCTAGAAAACAATTTTTCAGTCCAATACAATTAAACAATATTGATCCTATGGTAGTCACAACATACTCCTCTAAAAACATCAACGAATCCAAGCCAAACTCAAATTTGGATCAAATATATGCATCTCCTAGTCATGGCTTCCTCGGGATTATTGGGGCCGCCAGGGTTCAAAACGACCGCTGATACGAGCGCGCGCCGATGTTCACCCTGATGACTTACCTGCATGTGTGCATAGATGAAACGACCGCTGAAATGGCGGCGGCATCCGTTTTGAACGCGGTCTTCCGCCCTACTCTTTTACTTCTTCTGATAGAGGATGTCAAATGACCGCTCGGATGGGCGCGTGCGCCCGTTTGGAACGCCGTCAAATTCTCTAGAATTTTTCTTGTCTCCACAAAGGTTTCAAACAGCTGTTGAAACGAGCGCTTGCACCCATTTAAAACGCAGTTGATCACTCTCATGTCTCTGGTTGTTTTGCGTTGGAACCTCTAGCAAGCCATACGACCGCCCATACGACTGTTGCAGTCATTTTAAAGGTTGCCTTTTGATCTGTTTCTTCCAAAACTTTTCAGGCATCCAGACATCAATACAACATATAATTGAACTTGCACATAGCTAAGAGGGTGTTTGGATCACTAGAGACTAGAGACTAGAGACTAGTAGTAGTCACCTTTAGTCAGTAAACCTCCAAACACCCCTGACTAGTGGGTGACTAAAACTAGTTTAGTCCCTAGTCACCCCACCCCCAACTTTTACTGACTAGAGACTAGTAGTAGTCACCTTTAGTCAGTAAACCTCCAAACACCCCTGACTTTTACTGACTAAAGTCCCTCTCTCTCTCCTCTAATTGGTGGACATTTAATACTGAGACATTTAATGCTGACTAGTAGTAGTCACCTTCCAAACAGGGCCTGACTAAAAACTTCTAGTCTGACTACTACTAGTCACATGACTAGAGAGTATCCAAACACCCTCTAAGCCTTCATTAGAACAACTCTTCCAAACCTATTTCTTCATAAAGAACTTCAATCACTCTTTTTATTAAAACAAAAATAAAAACTTAGTTGTCTACTTTATTCGCGTAGGTTGCCTCCCATGAAACGCTTGTTTTCGGTCAGTAAGCTTGATCATAGTGGTGATCAAGGTGGTGCAAACACACCGAAACCATAGCTTCTAGCATTCACGATGATGCCTTCTCCTGTGTAAGTCTTTATTTTCTTTTTCCTGGGGAAATGTCTCACAAAAGGATCTTTAGCTGGTAAATCAAATATTACATTTCCCTCAAACACATTTTATCACAGCTTTGATAGTCCTTAAAAAAGGTCTACGAGCATGATGTAGGGTATTACTCTTCAGAGGCATGAACCTAGGCAAATTCCCCATACGACCTCCGATTTGTGACTTCCTACTATGCCAGTCACCCTACTCTGCACCGTCATCCTCCAACTCCGACGTGACAACGACCGTCTCCATCGGTTCCATCGTGGCGGTGGACGGCGAAACGAGTGGGAACTGGGTGCAGCGCAACGGCTGTCAGGGCAGAGAGCATGGGAAAGGGCGAACTTTCGCACGAAAAAGTGGTGGAAATGTCCCTTTGCGCAGGTTATGCCTAGGTTCTAGCTGGGTCTGGGGTGTCGCGCGCCTACGTGGCTGGACGCTCACAAACCTTCTCCATCTTTGTTTCTGTCTTGTTGGAATTCGGATGTCCGGACAAGTCCACAAAATTAGTGTCTGGGCCATACTGTCCAGACGTTTACACAATGTTTGATGCGCCGTGTTGGAGATGCCCTTATCTGTCTTTGCTTTCCGTTTTGGCCATCCAGTTCAACTTCAGCCCAAAGAAACGCAAAAGGAAAACACCATCCTAAAAATGGAAAAAATGAAGACACCGCCCAACGACGGGAACCGGAAAGGCACCCCTCCCGTTTTTCCTCTCTCCCTCCTACCAAATTTCCGTCTCCTCGCGCGCGCGCGCGTGCGCCCGCCTCCTCCCGGCTCCCCGGATGCACGCCATGGCCGACGCCGGCGGGCCCCCGCTCAATCTCTGCCCTCTCTGCGGCCACCCCACCACCAGCACCATCTCTGCCTCTCGCCCATCGTCTCCGCCATTGGCGGCTACGAGGCCGACGCTGAAGAGGAATTCACCACCAGAGGCGCCGCCCGCGGTGGTGCGGGTGGAGATAGGTGACGAGGCGGCGGCACTGCGGGAGGCTCTGGCGCGGCAGCAGGCGGCGCTGGCGGATTTGCAGGCCGAGCTGGATGCGGAGCGGGGCGCGGCGGCCGGCGCCGCGAGCGAGGCCATGACGATGATCCTTCGCCTGCAGCGGGAGAAGGCTGAGGCCATGATGGAGGCGCGCCAGTTCCGGCGCTACGCAGAGGAGAAGATGTCACACGACGCCGCGGAGCTCGCCGTCCTCGAGGAGACCATCGCCAAGCGCGAGGCCTCGGTGCGCGGCCTCCAGTCTCTGTCACGCCTCAGCGTCGCCAACGCTGCATCGTTGCATTCCACCCCGCGAGTCTCCTCCACGCCGCGCAACCCGTCCACGCCATCGACGGTTGGGGCCGGCGGCTATTACCCACCGTTGCGGTGCTTTAGTAGCCGCTTTAATGACCACCCGCCGACCGCGTCGGAGGCGGACGTGCTCGACATGCAGACCCCGCGCGACCACCTCGCGCGCCTCTCCAACCGCGTCCAAATGCTCGAGCACCGCGCACCGCCCACATCCACCACTACGCCCATCATCCGCGTCGCGCCGGGCTCCACCTTCCCCCGCAACCCGCGTCCATTCTCCGACACTGACAGCCTTGACTTCTGCGACGGCGAGTACTTCCCGGACGACGACTGCGGCGCCAGCGATCGGGTGTACACCGTGGACGCCATCCACGGCCGCGGTGTTCCCCTGGTCGTGCCAGAGGGCTCCATCTGTGGCGGCACTCCGGCCGGGAGCGAATGCTGCGCCGGCGGGCCGTGGGGGGAAGACGAGGATATGCGTCGGCTCAGCGCGCGCCTCCAGGCGCTGGAGGCCGACCGAGAGACCATGCGCCAGGCCATCATCTCCATGGGCGCCGAGAAAGCGCAGGTGGTGCTTCTCAAGGAGATCGCGCAACAGCTGTGCAAGGACGCCCCGCCACCTTTGCCGGCGGTGACCGTGGGGCAACATTACTACAAGGGGGCAGCGCCACCGGCCGTGACCGTCACTGTACCACGGCCGCAGCGACCGATGGTCATGCACAGGATGGTGCTCAAGAGCCAGCCCGCGAGGACGCCATTCTTTTCTACTGTAGTCAAGGTAATATAATCTCGTATGATCTCATTTTAAGAGCAGTTGGGCCTTTCTCTGCATACATCGCCCCCAATTCAAACATGGATTTTATCCAAAAATAACAATCCGAAAAAGATTTCAAACATGAATTACTTTGTGAATGTGAATAGTTTATCAGATAGGAAAGGACTCCACTATAAATCCGATGTCAGACTTTTTACCATGGCAAATTATGTTCTCCGTCAATGGCAAATTTAGTTGGTGGAAAATCCGTCTCAGTTCATTTTTGTATTAGAAAATTGTTGGACTTGCTAACAAATTTGTCATTATCGCACCAATATAAATTGCCATGTAAAACATCATATTTGTCCGGTCTAAAAATCTGACGTTAGTTTTTAGAGAAATGTCTAACAGCTCCCGGGTGCCCCTACACCCTTATGAACAGTAAATTCATGAAAAATTGAAAAACTATCAAAAAAATCTGAAACTTTCAGGGATCAAAGATTATCAAAGGTTTGATGTTCCTGCAAAGTTTCAGCAACAAATAACCTTCGTGGAGCCCTCACCAAAAAAACAAAATCACTGCTCAAAAATGTACATAAACTTTGAACAATGATTTTGTTTTTTTATTTGAGTGCTCTTCGAATGTTATTTTTAGCTAAAACTTTGCAAGATCGTCAAAAGTTTCATGATGTTCGATGTCCCAAAGTTTCAGATTTTTTTTTGATTTTTTTGAATTTGTTTTGAATTTACTGTTCATAGAGGGTGTAGGGGCACCTGGGTGCTGAAAATCATGTCTCTAGTTTTTAAGTGTTTCCGATAGGAAATGGGTGTAGAATATTGTTTGCCGTACTAGATAATTATAAAGTGGAGTAATAAACACAAGAGTTATTATTGCTTTATTTTCGTAATTTTTTGTATCTTGAAGATTGAGTAATTGTTGTGTCATTACTTATCCCTGCCTAATTCTCATGATGTGCTAAACAAGGAAATAAGAATGGAAGTAAAAATATATTTGGCAGCATAATTCCACAAACTCCCAATCATCTACCCATGGGTTACCCAATGGTGTGTATAAGTCATATTATTTACTCAGCTTGCTGGTTGTGAAATAGTTACTGCTCGCACATCTATACCCGAGAAGTGCAAGACCTTCAGAGCGAGTAGTATCATAAACTCATAGCGCATCATAACATTTTAGTAGTATACTATATTGTCATTGCATACTATCATAGCCTAGTATCATACACATCATTTTTTTTCATAGGTGGCGATATATGATATCCTTATAATACAATATCGTGAGGATCTAATATTGCTTACGAGGAAAAATCATTTGTGTAAATGAAGTATGGTTAAGTGCCATGGATTCATCATGTTTTAGCCTTTTAGGAGTTAATGCCATTTTACCTTTTTAGAATAGTAGCCACGTATTTCATTACACAACAAGGGTTACACACAACATACACGATCACTCTCCCGGCAATACCACAACACTGGGAGACATGTGTATATATTAATATTTTGCACAAAGGACTCTGGAAGTAGAAGAAAATATAAAGTTCACTCTTGTAGAACCTTGTACACTGCTAAACCGCCATCCACCATAGGACTATGGCGCCGCCGTGGCACGACCCGATAAGTAGGGGAATCATCGCCACAAGAAGATCTATAGGAGCACCTTTTGTAGTGAATGCTGCTTTTCAGCCGATGAACCGGCCCACTGCACATGATGGAGCCGAGAATTTTTGGCTTGTTGGCCTGGAACCTTCCCCATGTCGCTAAATCCCGACCATATCGTTTTCGTACAACACAGTTGGAGAAGAACAACATCGCCACCTGGGTGGTATGTCAGATGCCACCACGGTATAGAGATGGACGAGATGAATGTGACTCCTCCTGTTGTCGGTTAGAGGACTACCAAATTGGACGAGAAGCAGAGACAATTTATTTGAGGTGGTGTCGTCCCTGCCCTCGATGTGACCCTATCTACACATCAAAGTTCAAGTCAGGGGTCCCCACCCCCCCTCTTCTTGGGGGAGGTGGACAAAGGGGCCAAGAATACCCGGCCTCGCTAATGAAGGGAGGGGAAATATGTCACCACCCTAACCATCCTTGTAGGAGGCAGCGGAAATCATGGGGGATCTACAAGTTTATGTTGTTTTCATGAATGAAGTGTGTGACAAGTAATACGATCATCCATTAATATTTTTATATTATATGGAATTCGATGCAAGTTGCAGTCTGGATTTGAAGGTTGGTATTCCCTGAGAATTGCCAGGCACTTTGTTTTTCTGATAGCCAATTGCTAAGGTTGGATTGGCAACGTTAGGTTTCATAGTTTATGAACTATGTTGAAGCTTGATGTCAGTAATTAAGTTATGTTTTACATGTGTATCCATATTTGATCAGCATTAATCTGTCATTATTTTTGTTACAATGTGAGGACATTGCTACTTTGACCTTGCATCGATGTTGCTTGTTCGTTTACCTATTTTGTTCTGGAGAATACAAAGGTGAACATGGGTGCACGAGCACCCATTATAGAAAACATAAAAATCAAATATTTTTTTAGAAAATGGGTATCAAACTAGGTCGACTAGTCCACTCACATGTCAAGTTTTGCCAAGAAATACACCCATGGTATTCTTACGGAAGAAAACATAATTGGATCTCGAAATTACTTCAAACATTGCCTTTTATTGCTCTGGTTTTTTAAATTCTTTTCCAAGAATACCAAGAATGGCATTTCTTCGTGAAACGTCATACACGAGTAGAACACTCTACCATGTATCTTATAAAAAATATTCATATTTTATTGATTTTTCGAGTATCTTTCTTGATTTTACTGTTCATATGTGTGGAACCATCTTCCAAAAATCCGTGTCTGTTCTGTTCTCTCTTTTTTAGGCCCAGAAATAAAAGTACATCTTTAATATTACTAGAATTAGGGCATGCATTTACATTGGCTCTGTGATTTAAATTAACTCCTATTGGAATACATCTACATAAATTGATGCCACTTGTTTTATCTATGGATATTTTTTATTCATAGCTTACGTATTTTTTGTAGTTTCACAAGTTTAGTTCCATTATTGCTCTGGCTATAGCTATGTTTTCTTTGTGACTTTGATCTATTACATTACCAACCTCTCCATATTTCCTAGTAATGTATCGAATGAGAACTAGTCTTAACATGGGTAGTAGTAAATAGAAAACTTAGCATTGGATTGCCCGCTTAAGGCTCCAATGCTCATCAAATGCCCCCAAAAGTTCTAAGAAGTTATGAATACAAGGTTTGCTATAAGTTGGAATCAATGTATCCCATTTGAAGGATACTTGTTCTAGACTGGCTCTCCATTCTACCATAGCCTATTGTTAAACATGGTTGCTTTGAGAAGTATAGCAGCCCTTTTGTCAAAAGCTTTTTTGCAAATAAAACATAATTGCCTGATAATTCAAAACGGTGACCATGTTCATCTGCACTTGGTGAATGGTAAATTCAAAAAATAGCATTTTCATTGTGTTTGGACATTTGAGGAGCTCGTATAAAAAAATCAGCTCCGGATAGCTTCTTTTTCAAAGTTTCTCACACACCCAAAAAAAATCGCACGAGCCCTCAGATGTCCAACCACACCATGAACATTTGCACGAGCCTTCCAAGCATGAGCATCTTGGATGCCTAAAAGTTTCATATTTATTTTATTGTTTTACTTTTTTTAAAAAATTTACTGTTCACACTCAGGAATAATTGAGTCTGGGTGCGAAATAGCCGCTCTCATAATTACCTTGCTTTTGATCTCCTTGCAGTGGGTTACATCTATCGTCTCGTGGCGAAGGAAATCTTCCCGTATCAAGTGGGTGAAACCCTTTTTACCTTGTTACAGGCATTGCATATCTGACATCTTGATTTAGCTTTGGTGTTCCCGGCAAAGTGAAAATTATTTACCTCCGTGCTTTCATCAATGTCATTTTAGGTACCCTATTGGCCAATGCGGTAACAATGTTGGGTTGATGTTGCTACTCGACAAGTCCTCAAAAGCTGCAGGCAACGGGCATCATAAACCTCCCAAAAGGATTTAGATGCCATCAATCTTGAGTATATACGACTGATTTGTTTGTGAAAAACAAGGTGGCTTTCGCATTGTTGTCCCCCAATTCTTGGCGTGCTCTTTCACTGATCTTGCCTGATAATGTAGCTTACAAATGGAAGCCATCAATTTTTCTCGCTGTTTTTATTTTTTAAAGTGTTGTTGTTTTTGTTGCCATGATGATTCCTCATATGTTATACTGCCATATACCTTCGGTACAAAACAAATTGCGTAGTACACAGTATGCCACTAGTTGGGTAATGTACATGGTGTTTGTCAAGAATGGGCAAGAGCTAAGGCACCTCACCATATGGGAACAATTATAGTTTCCAAGTTAGCAATGTGTGGAACTATTGGTTCATTTTGTTTCTTTTAGGCAGTTAACTGGACCGCCCCATAGATGCATATCATACATAAAATGCAACAAATACCACATATTGTACATAAAGACTATTTTTTGTTTCTAACAAGGATGTCTCAACCAAATTAATTTTTCTTACTCCAACACATGTATGTGGATATAAGCTAGAAGATGTTTTGAGAGAAAAAAATGTAACCAGAAGCTTTCATATTTCCTTTATACCGTATCGATCATTTTGGATGCTTTTCATATCTACATTCACTCCATCCTATGGCTTAGGGGTCGGGGTCGAAGGACCTCATTTACTAAATCTAGAAGTTCCTCGTTTAGTTCCATTCAACATCCCTCCTCACTCATCTTTGGCAAATATTTTCCCGCGCTCCTCTAAAATCTGAAATGTAGAAATAAAAAGTTTAGATTAATGAGATATTAACCAAAAAGATGGATAATACGAAGGTAGACCACCAAATCATATTACTTGTACTTGTCTGGAAAAATATTTCTATAACATCCGATGGTCCTCCCAAATTCTCCAGACAAACAAATCAATTGTACCAGCGCATATGAACTCGATAAGAAGGCGACCAACACGGGCATGAAGAACATTCTCATCTTTGAATTTGGCTGTGGATGTTGGGGAACGTAGTAATTTCAAAAAAATTCCTACGCACACGCAAGATCATGGTGATGCATAGCAACGAGAGGGGAGAGTGTGATCTACGTACCCTTGTAGACCGACAGCGGAAGCGTTAGCACAACGCGGTTGATGTAGTCGTACGTCTTCATGGCCCGACCGATCAAGCACCGAAACTACGGCACCTCCGAGTTTTAGCACACATTCAGCTCGATGACGATCCCCGGACTCCGATCCAGCAAAGTGTCGGGGAAGAGTTCCGTCAGTACGACGGCGTGGTGACAATCTTGATGTTCTACCGTCGCAGGGCTTCGCCTAAGCACCGCTACAATATTATCGAGGATTATGGTGGAAGGGGGCACCGCACACGGCTAAGAAAACGATCACGTGGATCAACTTGTGTGTTTAGGGGTGCCCCTGCCCCCGTATATAAAGGAGCAAGGGGAGGAGGCCGGCCGACCCTATTGGCGCGCCAAGGAGGAGTCCTCCTCCTAGTAGGAGTAGGACTCCTACTAGGAGGGGGAAGGAAGTGGGGAGGGAGAAGGAAAGGGGGGCGCCGCCCCCCTCTCCTAGTCCAATTCGGACCAGGGGGAGGAGGCGCGCGGCCCACCCTGGCTGCCCTTCTCTCTCTCCACTAAGGCCCGTATGGCCCATTACTTCTCCCGGGGGGGTTCTGGTAACCTTCCGGTACTCCAGTTTTCTCCGAAATCACCCAGAACACTTCCGGTGTCCGAATATAGCCGTCCAATATATCAATCTTTATGTCTCGAGCATTTCGAGACTCCTTGTTATGTCCGTGATCACATCCGGGACTCCGAACTAACTTCGGTACATCAAAACTCATAAACTCATAATATAACTGTCATCGAAACCTTAAGCGTGCGGACCCTACGGGCTCGAGAACAATGTAGACATGACCGAGACATGTCTCCGGTCAATAACCAATAGCGGAACCTGGATGCTCATATTGGCTCCCACATATTCTACGAAGATCTTTATCAGTCAGACTGCATAACAACATACGTTGTTCCCTTTGTCATCGGTATGTTACTTGCCCGAGATTCGGTCGTCGGTATCTCAATACCTAGTTCAATCTCGTTACCGGAAAGTCTCTTTACTCGTTTCGTAATACATCATCTCGCAACTAACTCATTAGTTGCAATGCTTGCAAGGCTTATGTGATGTGCATTAGCGAGAGGGCCCAGAGATACCTCTCCGACAATCGGAGTGACAAATCCTAATCTCGAAATACGCCAACCCAACATTTACCTTTGGAGACACCTGTAGAGCTCCTTTATAATCACCCAGTTACGCTGTGACGTTTGGTAGCACACAAAGTGTTCCTCCGGCAAACGGGAGTTGCATAATCTCATAGTTATAGGAACATGTATAAGTCATGAAGAAAGCAATAGCAACATACTAAACGATCGGGTGCTAAGCTAATGGAATGGGTCATGTCAATCGCATCATTCTCCTAATAATGTGATCCCGTTAATCAAATGACAACACATGTCTATGGTTAGGAAACATAACCATCTTTGATTAACGAGCTAGTCAAGTAGAGGCATACTAGTGACGTTTAGTTTGTCTATGTATTCACACAAGTATTATGTTTCTGGATAATACAATTCTAGCATGAATAATAAACATTTATCATGATATAAGGAAATAAAATAATAACATTATTATTGCCTCTAGGGCATATTTCCTTCAGTCTCCCACTTGCACTAGAGTCAATAATCTAGATTACATAGTAATGATTCTAACACCCATGGAGCTTTGGTGCTGATCATGTTTTGCTCGTGGAAGAGGCTTAGTCAATGGGTCTGCAACATTCAGATCCGTATGTATCTTGCAAATCTCTATGTCTCCCACCTGGACTAGATCCCGGATGGAATTGAAGCATCTCTTGATGTGCTTGGTTCTCTTGTGAAATCTGGATTCCTTTGCCAAGGCAATTGCACCGGTATTGTCTCAAAAGATTTTCATTGGACCCGATGCACTAGGTATGACACCTAGATCGGATATGGACGCCTTCATCCAGACTCCTTCGTTTGCTACTTCCAAAGCAGCTATGTACTCCGCTTCACATGTAGATCCCGCCACAACGCTTTGTTTAGAACTGCACCAACTGATAGCTCCACTGTTTAATGTAAACACGTATCCGGTTTGCGATTTAGAATCATCCGGATCAGTGTCAAAGCTTGCATCAACGTAACCATTTACGATGAGCTCTTTGTCACCTCCATATATGAGAAACATATCCTTAGTCCTTTTCAGGTATTTCAGGATGTTCTTGACCGCTGTCCAGTGATCCACTCCTGGATTACTTTGGTACCTCCCTGCTAGACATATAGCAAGACACACATCAGGTCTAGTACACAGCATTGCATACATGATAGAGCCTATGGCTGAAGCATAGGGAACATCTTTCATTTTCTCTCTATCTTCTGCATTGGTCGGGCATTGAGTCTTACTCAATTTCACACCTTGTAACACAGGCAAGAATCCTTTCTTTGCTTGATCCATTTTGAACTTCTTCAAAATTTTGTCAAGGTATGTGCTTTGTGAAAGTCCAATTAAGCGTCTTGATCTATCTCTATAGATCTTAATGCCCAATATGTAAGCAGCTTCACCGAGGTCTTTCATTGAAAAACTCTTATTCAAGTATCCCTTGATGCTATTTAGAAATTCTATATCATTTCCGATTACTAATATGTCATCTACATATAATATCAGAAATGCTACAGAGCTCCCACTCACTTTCTGTAAATATAGGCTTCTCCAAAAGTCTGTACAAAACCAAATGCTTTGATCACACTATCAAAGCGTTTATTCCAACTCCGAGAAGCTTGCACCAGTCCATAAATGGATCGCTGGAGCTTGCATACTTTGTTAGCTCCCTTTGGATCGACAAAACCTTCCGGTTGCATCATATACAACTCTTCTTCCAGAAATCCATTCAGGAATGCAGTTTTGACATCCATCTGCCAAATTTCATAATTATAAAATGCGGCAATTGCTAACATGATTTGGATAGACTTAAGCATCGCTACGGGTGAGAAGGTCTCATCGTAGTCAATCCCTTGAACTTGTCGAAAACCTTTTGCGACAAGTCGAGCTTTGTAGACAGTAATATTACCGTCAGCGTCAGTCTTCTTCTTGAAGATCCATTTATTCTCAATTGCTTGCCGATCATTGGGCAAGTCAACCAAAGTCCATACTTTGTTCTCATACATGGATCCCATCTCAGATTTCATGGCTTCAAGCCATTTTGCGGAATCTGGGCTCACCATCGCTTCTTCATAGTTCGTAGGTTCATCATGATCTAGTAGCATGACTTCCATAACAGGATTACCGTACCACTCTGGTGCGGATCTTACTCTGGTTGATCTACGAGGTTCAGTAGTATCTTGTTCTGAAGTTTCATGATCATCATCATTAGCTTCCTCACTAATTGGTGTAGGTGTCACTGAAACTGGTTTCTGTGATGTACTACTTTCCAATAAGGGAGCAGGTACAGTTACCTCGTCAAGTTCTACTTTCCTCTCACTCACTTCTTTCGAGAGAAACTCCTTCTCTAGAAAGTTTCCGAATTTAGTAACAAAAGTCTTGCCTTCGGATCTGTGATAGAAGGTGTATCCAATAGTTTCCTTTGGATATCCTATGAAGACACATTTCTCCGATTTGGGTTCGAGCTTATCAGGTTGAAGCTTTTTCACATAAGCATCGCAGCCCCAAACTTTTAGAAACAACAACTTTGGTTTCTTGCCAAACCATAGTTCATAAGGCGTCGTCTCAATGGATTTTGATGGTGCCCTATTTAACGTGAATGCGGCCGTCTCTAGAGCATATCCCCAAAACAATAGCGGTAAATCAGTAAGAGACATCATAGATCGCACCATATCTAGTAAAGTACGATTACGACATTCGGACACACCATTACGCTGTGGTGTTCCGGGTGGCGTGAGTTGCGAAACTATTCCGCATTGTTTCAAATGTACACCAAACTCGTAACTCAAATATTCTCCTCCATGATCAGATCGTAGGAATTTTATTTTCTTGTTACAACGATTTTCAACTTCACTCTGAAATTCTTTGAACTTTTCAAACGTTTCAGACTTATGTTTCACTAAGTAGATATACCCATATCTGCTTAAGTCATCTGTGAAGGTGAGAAAATAACAATATCCGCCATGAGCCTCAACATTCATCGGACCACATACATCTGTATGTATGATTTCCGACAAATCTGTTGCTCTCTCCATAGTACAGGAGAACGATGTTTTTGTCATCTTACCCATAAGGCACGGTTCGCAAGTACCAAGTGATTCATAATCAAGTGGTTCCAAAAGTCCATCAGTATGGAGTTTCTTCATGCGCTTTACACCGATATGACCCAAACGGCAGTGCCACAAATAAGTTGCACTATCATTATCAACTCTGCATCTTTTGGCTTCAAAATTATGAATATGTGTGTCACTACTATCGAGATTTAATAAGAATAGACCACTCTTTAAGGGTGCATGACCATAAAAGATATTACTCATATAAATAGAACAACCATTATTCTCTGATTTAAATGAATAACCGTCTCGCATCAAACAAGATCCAGATATAATGTTCATGCTTAACGCTGGCACCAAATAACAATTATTTAGGTCTAATACTAATCCCGAAGGTAGATGTAGAGGTAGCGTGCCGACCGCGATCACATCGATTTTGGAACCATTTCCCACGCGCATCGTCACCTCGTCCTTAGCCAATCTTCGCTTAATCCGTAGTCCCTGTTTCGAGTTGCAAATTTTAGCAACAGAACCAGTATCAGATACCCAGGTGCTACTGCGAGCATTAGTAAGGTACACATCAATAACATGTATATCACATATACCTTTGTTCACCTTGCCATTCTTCTTATCCGCCAAATACTTGGGGCAGTTCCGCTTCCAGTGACCAGTCTGCTTGCAGTAGAAGCACTCAGTTTCAGGCTTAGTTCCAGGTTTGGGTGTCTTCTCTTGAGTAGCAACTTGCTTTCTGTTCTTTTTTAAGTTCCCCTTCTTCTTTCCTTTGCCCTTTTTCTTGAAACTAGTGGTCTTGTTGACCATCAACACTTGATGCTCCTTCTTGATTTCTACCTCCGCAGCTTTCAGCATTGCGAAGAGCTCGGGAATAGTTTTATTCATGCCTTGCATATTATAGTTCATCACGAAGCTCTTGTAGCTTGGTGGCAGTGATTGGAGAATTCTGTCAATGACGCAATCATCTGGAAGATTAACTCCCAATTGAATCAAGTGATTATTATACCCAGACATTTTGACTATATGCTCACTGACAGAACTGTTCTCCTCCATCTTGCAGCTATAGAACTTATTGGAGACTTCATATCTCTCAATCCGGGCATTTGCTTGAAATATTAACTTCAACTCCTGGAACATCTCATATGCTCCATGACGTTCAAAACGTCGTTGAAGTCCCGATTCTAAGCCGTAAAGCATGGCACACTGAACTATTGAGTAGTCATCAGCTTTGCTCTGCCAGACGTTCATAACATCTGGTGTTGCTCCAGCAGCAGGCCTGGCACCCAGCGGTGCTTCCAGGACGTAATTCTTCTGTGCAGCAATGAGGATAATCCTCAAGTTACGGACCCAGTCCGTGTAATTGCTACCATCATCTTTCAACTTTGCTTTCTCAAGGAATGCATTAAAATTCAAAGGAACAATAGCACGGGCCATCTATCTACAATCAAACATAAACAAGCAAGATACTATCAGGTACTAAGTTCATGATAAATTTAGGTTCAATTAATCATATTACTAAAGAACTCCCACTTAGATAGACATCCCTCTAATCCTCTAAGTGATTACATGATCCAAATCAACTAAACCATGTCCGGCATCACGTGAGATGGAGTAGTTTCATTGGTGAACATCACTATGTTGATCATATCTACTATATGATTCACGCTCGACCTTTCGGTCTCCATGTTCCGAGGCCATATCTGTATATGCTTGGCTCGTCAAGTATAACCTGAGTATTCTGCGCGTGCAACTGTTTTGCACCCGTTGTATTTGAACGTAGAGCCTATCACACCCGATCATCACGTGGTGTCTCAGCACGAAGAACTTTCGCAACGGTGCATACTCAGGGAGAACACTTCTTGATAATTAGTGAGAGATTATCTTAAAATGCTACCGTCAATCAAAGCAAGATAAGATGCATAAAAGATAAACATCACATGCAATCAATATAAGTGATATGATATGGCCATCATCATCCTGTGCTTGTGATCTCCATCTTCGAAGCACTGTCGTGATCACCATCGTCACCGGCGCGACACCTTGATCACCATCGTAGCATCGTTGTCGTCTCGCGAATCTTATGCTTCCACGACTATCGCTACCGCTTAGTGATAAAGTAAAGCATTACGGCGCAATTGCATTGCATACAATAAAGCGACAACCATATGGCTCCTGCCAGTTGCCGATAACTTGGTTACAAAACATGATCATCTCATACAATAAAATTTAGCATCATGTCTTGACCATATCACATCACAACATGCCCTGCAAAAACAAGTTAGACGTCCTCTACTTTGTTGTTGCAAGTTTTACGTGGCTGCTATAGGCTTAAGCAAGAACCAATCTTACCTACGCATCAAAACCACACCGATAGTTTGTCAAGTTGGTGTTGTTTTAACCTTCGCAAGGACCGGGTGTAGCCACACTCGGTTCAACTAAAGTTGGAGAAACTGACACCCGCTAGCCACCTTTGTGCAAAGCACGTCGGGAGAACCGGTCTCGCGTAAGCGTACGCGTAATGTCGGTCCAGGCCGCTTCGTCCAACAATACCGCCGAACCAAAGTATGACATACTGGTAAGCAGTATGACTTATATCGCCCATAACTCACTTGTGTTCTACTCGTGCATATAACATCAACACATAAAACCTAGGCTCGGATGCCACTATTGGGGAACGTAGTAATTTCAAAAAAATTCCTACGCACACGCAAGATCATGGTGATGCATAGCAACGAGAGGGGAGAGTGTGATCTACGTACCCTTGTAGACCGACAGCGGAAGCGTTAGCACAACGCGGTTGATGTAGTTGTACGTCTTCACGGCCCGACCGATCAAGCACCGAAACTACGGCACCTCCGAGTTTTAGCACACGTTCAGCTCGATGATGATCCCTGGACTCAGATCCAGCAAAGTGTCGGGGAAGAGTTCCGTCAGCACGACGGCGTGGTGACGATCTTGATGTTCTACCGTCGCAGGGCTTCGCCTAAGCACCGCTACAATATTATCGAGGATTATGGTGGAAGGGGGCACCGCACACGGCTAAGAAAATGATCACGTGGATCAACTTGTGTGTCTAGGGGTGCCCCCTGCCCCTGTATATAAAGGAGCAAGGGGAGGAGGCCGGCCGGCCCTATTGGCGCGCCAAGGAGGAGTCCTCCTCATAGTAGGAGTAGGACTCCTACTAGGAGGGGGAAGGAAGTGGGGAGGGAGAAGGAAAGGGGGGCGCCGCCCCCCTCTCCTAGTCCAATTCGGACCAGGGGGGAGGAGGCGCGCGGCCCACCCTGGCTGACCTTCTCTCTCTCCACTAAGGCCCATATGGCCCATTACTTCTCCCGGGGGGGTTCCGGTAACCCTTCGGTACTCCGGTTTTCTCCGAAATCACTCGGAACACTTCCGGTGTCCGAATATAGCCGTCCAATATATCAATCTTCATGTCTCGACCATTTCGAGACTCCTCGTTATGTCCGTGATCACATCCGGGACTCCGAACTAACTTCGGTACATCAAAACTCATAAACTCATAATATAACTATCATCGAAACCTTAAGCGTGCGGACCCTACGGGTTCGAGAACAATGTAGACATGACCGAGACATGTCTCCGGTCAATAACCAATAGCGGAACCTGGATGCTCATATTGGCTCCCACATATTCTACGAAGATCTTTATCGGTCAGATCACATAACAACATACGTTGTTCCCTTTGTCATCGGTATGTTACTTGCCCGAGATTCGATCGTCGGTATCTCAATACCTAGTTCAATCTCGTTACCGGCAAGTCTCTTTACTCGTTTCATAATACATCATCTCGCAACTAACTCATTAGTTGCAATGCTTGCAAGGCTTATGTGATGTGCATTACCGAGAGGGCCCAGAGATACCTCTCCGACAATCGAAGTGACAAATCCTAATCTCGAAATACGCCAACCCAACATTTACCTTTGGAGACACCTGTAGAGCTCCTTTATAATCACCCAGTTACATTGTGATGTTTGGTAGCACACAAAGTGTTCCTCCGGCAAACGGGAGTTGCATAATCTCATAGTCATAGGAACATGTATAAGTCATGAAGAAAGCAATAGCAACATACTAAACGATCAGGTGCTAAGCTAATGGAATGGGTCATGTCAATCACATCATTCTCCTAATAATGTGATCCCGTTAATCAAATGACAACACATGTCTATGGTTAGGAAACATAACCATCTTTGATTAACGAGCTAGTCAAGTAGAGGCATACTAGTGACGTTTAGTTTGTCTATGTATTCACACAAGTATTATGTTTCCAGATAAAACAATTCTAGCATGAATAATAAACATTTATCATGATATAAGGAAATAAAATAATAACATTATTATTGCCTCTAGGGCATATTTCCTTCAGTGGATCCTTTGATGTGTCGATCATGAGTCCTGACCATTGAGTATTTGAGATAAAGGACACTACCGGTGAAACTTGATGAGTGTATTTTTACACTCATTTCCACCATTGTTTAAACCGAATAGTCCTAATTTTCAAGATAAACACTTCGACACTATTACTAGTGACTAATAAAAGCAAATGATTGTGAATCCCTTTGTTTAATTTTGTTTCCGATGGGAATGGGCCATTTAAGATGGAATCGAAGCATATATGGAATATGAAGGTAGGCGGAAAAAACCCGAGAAAACAAAGGTGCAACCAAGAGAGAAGACGTCGCCAGGTACGAGTGCGCCCGGTCGTACCACCTGGTGCTGCCTTCGTGACATCAGCGCAAGCCAACTTCATAAAAAGGATTGATTCCCCATTCACAACAAAGAGCCGTCCATTCGCAACAGAACGCCCTGAAACCATAAACAATCAACCATATCCATAGTCGTTGCCATTCCCATCTTCATAGCAATCATCCCCTAGCCGTAGCCATGACTTGTCATTGAGATACATCATATACGGTGACATTGTAAGACTATTATCAATCATTTTCATCTTCAAATTCAATCTACAATTCCTTTCTTTTGTGATTCATCTACGAGGTGTGAGTAGCCCACTCAAGCTATGGGCTGAGGCATAGCCTTGCAACCCCATGTACTTGTGCACGGGATTGTTGGTATTGACTTTAAGGCCAAACATATGTATATGTGTTGTAGTAGATTTTTTTCTCTTGCCCCTTTCTTATTCTAAGGCCCCACAGGTACCCCGAGATCCCAAGGATCGATCAAGGAGGAGGTAAAGTGCAAGGATGAGTGAAAGGCTATGCCGAAGGACGATTATAGTAAGGATGAGTATGGTAGCTGAAAATTAGTTCCCCGAGGAGACATGAGGTGCATTTATTAAACGCCCAATGCCTTGGTTCAGAGAAATCCTTCATGACTGACCTAACCCCAGGCGACGATGAGGGCATTGGTTGGACAATAGATGTTGGGGAACGTAGTAATTTCAAAAAAATTCTACACACATGCAAGATCATGGTGATGCATAGCAATGAGAGGGGAGAGTATTTTCTACGTACCCTCGTAGACCGTAAGCGGAAGCGTTATGACAACGCGGATGATGTAGTCGTACGTCTTCATGATCGACCGATCCTAGTACCTAAAGTACGGCACCTCCACGATCTGCACACGTTCGGCTCGGTGAAGTCCCACAAACTTACGATCCAGCAGAGTGTCGAGGGAGAGCTTCCTCAGCACGACGGCGTGATGACGGTGATGATGATGCTACCGGAACAGGGCTTCGCCTAAGCACCGCTACGATATGACCGAGGTGGATTATGGTGGAGGGGGGCACCGCACATGGCTAAGGGATCAATGATCAACTTGTGTGTTCTAGGGTGCCCCCGGCCCCCATATATAAAGGAGCAAGGGGGAGGCCGGCCGGCCTTGGGACACGCCAAGGAGGGGGAGGAGTCCTCCTCCTAGTAGGAGTAGGACTCCCCCTTTCCTAGTCCAACTAGGAGGAGGGATGGGGAAGGAAGGAGTGGGAGAGAGGAAGGGAAAGAGGGGGCGCCCCCCTCCTTGTCCAATTCGGACTCCCAAGGGGGGCGCGCGGCCAGCCCTATGGCCCCTCCTCTCTCTCTCTCACAAGTCCATGTGGACCATTAGTTCCCTCGGGGGTTCTGATAACCCCCCGGCACTCCGATAATTATCCGGTGACCCCCGGAACTCATCCGGTGTTCGAATATATTCATCCAAAATATCAATATTTATGTCTCGACCATTTCGAGACTCCTCGTCATGTCCGTGATCACATCCGGGACTCCGAACTACCTTCGGTACATCAAAATACATAAACTCATAATACCGATCATCACCGAACGTTAAGCGTGCGGACCCTACGGGTTCGAGAACTATGTAGACATGATCGAGACACGTCTCCGGTCAATAACCAATAGCGGAACCTGGATGTTCATATTGGCTCCCACATATTCTACGAAGATATTTATCAGTCAAACCGCATAACAACATACGTTGTTCCCTTTGTCATCGGAATGTTGCTTGCCTGAGATTCGATCATCGGTATCTCAATACCTAGTTCAATCTCGTTACTGGCAAGTCTCTTTACTCGTTCCGTAATGCATCATCCCGCAACTAACTCATTAATCACATTGCTTGCAAGGCTTATAGTGATGTGCATTACCGAGAGGGCCTAGAGATACCTCTCCGATAGACGGAGTGACAAAACCTAATCTCGATCTATGCCAACTCAATAAACACCATTGGAGACACCTGTAGAGAATCTTTGTAATCACCCAGTTACGTTGTGACGTTTGATAGCACACAAGGTGTTCCTCCGGTATTTGGGAGTTGCATAATCTCATAGTCAGAGGAACATGTATAAGTCATGAAGAAAGTAGTAGCAATAAAACTGAACAATCATTATGGTAAGCTAATAGATGGGTCTTGTCCATCACATTATTATCTAATGATGTGATCCCGTTCATCAAATGACAACACATGTCCATGGCTAAGAAACTTAACCATCTTTGATTAATGAGCTAGTCAAGTAGAGGCATACTAGGGACACTCTGTTTGTTTATGTATTCACACATGTACTAAGTTTCCAGTTAATACAATTCTAGCATGAATAATAAACATTTATCATGATATAAGAAAATATAAATAACAACTTTATTATTACCTCTAGGGCATATTTCCTTCAGAATCCCACTTGCACTAGAGTCAATAATCTAGTTCACATTGTCATGTGATTTAACACCAATAGTTCACATCTTTATGTGATTAGTTCACATCTCCATGTGACTAACACCCAAAGGGTTTACTAGAGTCAATAATCTAGTTCACATCGCTCGATTAACACCCAAAGAGTGATCATGTTTTGCTTGTGAGAGAAATTTAGTCAACGGGTCTGCCATATTCAGAGCCGTATGTATTTTGCAAATTTTCTATGTCTACAATGCTTTGCACGGAGCTACTCTAGCTAATTGCTCCAACTTTCAATATGTATCTAGATCGAGACTTAGAGTTATCCAGATCGGTGTCAAAGCTTGCATCGACGTAACTCTTTACGACGAACTCTTTGTCACCTCCATAACTGAGAAACATTTCCTTATTCCACTAAAGATATTTTTGACCGCTCTCCAGTGATCCACTACTAGATCACTATTGTACCCTCTTGCCAAACTTATGGTGAGGTACACCATAGGTCTGGTACACAGCATAGCATACTTTATAGAACCTATGACTGAGGCATAGGGAATGACTTTTCATTCTCTTTCTATTTTCTGCCATGGTCGGGTTTTGAGTCTTTACTCAACTTCACACCTTGCAACACAGGAAAGAACTCCTTCTTTGACTGTTCCATTTTGAACTATTTCAAAATCTTGTCAAGGTATATACTCATTGAAAATATATCAAGCATCTTGATCTATCTCTATAGATCTTGATGCTCAATATGTAAGTAGCTTCACCGAGGTCTTTCTTTGAAAAACTCCTTTCAAACACTCCTTTATGCTTTCCAGAAAATTGTACATTATTTCTGATCAACAATATGTCATTCACATATACTTATCAGAAATGTTGTAGTGCTCCTAGTCACTTTCTTGTAAATATAGGCTTCACCGCAAGTCTGTATAAAACCATATGCTTTGATCACTTTACCAAAGCATATATTCCAACTCCGAGATGCTTGCACTAGTCCATAGATGGATCACTGGATCTTGTTCACTTTGTTAGCACCTTTAGGATCGACAAAACCTTCTGGGTGCATCATATACAACTCTTCTTTAAGAAATCCATTAAGGAATGCATTTTTGACATCCATTTGCCAAATTTCATAAAATGGGGAGTATGTATCCAGAGATTACAATGAGAGGAGAACGGATCCCCGTAGTCCTGAGACTAATGGTGAAAAAGAGAGCGAGATGGAAGAAAAAAGCCCCTCAAGTCTAGTGGTGGGGGTGGCTTATATAGAGTGCGCCACCCCCTCACCTCCTATGTTACAAAGTGGGGCATGAATGCCATAATGCCAGCCCACTATCAAGCCCGCACTATGAGAATGATGTCGACTGCTTTACTGCCTGCTGGTCTTCGTATATCCGAGTGAGTCGTACAGTCGAGTGGTGAACTGTCATCCGAGTGGATGGCATGTTGCTTGGTCGAGTGGATAGTATGCTGCTTGTCCGAGTGGATAGTATGTCTATATGAAATTTACCTGGACCCACATGTTGTGTGGACCCCATGCTTCATGATATTTCGACCCTTCGTGGGACTACCTGTTATGTGTATCCCCAACATTAGCCCCCGAATCGATTATGATTTTGCAGAATGAGTTTGTGCAAGACACAATTTGGTCCGAGTGATTACGGAAATACTCGGTACATGTCGTCGTGCTTTCAGACAACCATAGTTTGAACAAAATCTCAATGGATTTCGGTACCGCGCTTCCCGACTGATCGGGGTAAGTGCCTGTGAGGAGCAACTTGGTGACATTCGTTCATCTCTCAGAAGAGGTTAACTCATGATCTGAGTATGGGTGTGTCATTAAATCTGTGCAACAAGATTGACACATGGAATGCTCTCTCAGAGAGATGCCATTCTTATCCCGGAGGAACGTCAATACGAGTCGGTTTTAGATCCACACTTGCGAGTTTCACGCTTTGAATCCTAGAAGAAGGCTCAAAACAGGTCCACGGAGGAGCGTTAAACTCACCTTATAGGATTTTTTTTGTAGTCGATGGGATTCTTAGAAATTGTTTGTTTGTTGTTCGTCACTCGGACTGGTCAAGCCATACCGAGTGGAGATTACTCCAGTGGGGGAATGCTGAGTGCACCCACTTGGTGTAGTCCCTGAGACTGCCGTCGACTGCGGGCAGTCGGCGGGGGTCTAAGAGAGAAAATCTTCTTAGCTAGTACTGATTGGATTTGTTCTTCTCCGACTCAGAGGTCGAGTGATCTGGAGCTGGGTTTGCATCGAGCAAAATGTTTCTTTCTGAGTTCTCTTCCAGTGGGGGCACGCTGAGTGCACCCACTGGGTGTAGTCCCCGAGCCTCTGTCGGACTAGATGAGTCTGGCAGAGGGTTTAAGTCTCCCGGTAAACCTCCATGCAGTTGGCACGGTAAATATCTTTGTCTGAAATTGAATCAATCGGATGGATCTTCAAGCGCTTGGCATGGTAAATAAGCTCAGCTTGGACCTGAGTCAGTCGGACTAATCTTCGTGCACTTGGCACTATAAATGAATTCAATCTGGAACTGGATCAATCAAGTGATTTTTGTGCACTCGGCATGATGAATGAATTCGACCTTGAAACTGCCGACTGTAGAAAAAAGCTGGCCACTCCACGGAGTAATCGTTCCAGTAGTACTTCTTATATTGACCGTTAGATTTTACCTGAAAGGGGTATTTGTAAGAGTACATTGTATCCGTAGAGGAGCTTCATTTTTACCCTTTTGCATGAAAGGGGTATTTGTCCAAGTGGATGTGCTTCCCGACTGATCGGGGTATGTTGACTGCAAGGAAAAACTTGGTGGCACTTGTATGTCTCCCTAAGGAGATAGACTAGTGGTCTGACATGGATGTGCCATGACACCCGAGTGACGAGGCTAGTGCGTGGGTTGACTCTCCAGAGAGAAGCCACTCATTATCCTGGGGGAAAACCAGTACATGGCATCTCTGAGTCCAAGTTTGTGAAACTGACGCCTTGGAGCCTAGGATAGGGCCAAGTGTATCCGTAGAGGAGCGTCGTTTTCACCCTTTTGCAGTCCTGCAGATGACTTTAGGTAATGATTTGGGCGATCATCCGAGTGGGCAGTACTACCCTTATAGATTTTCGGCAGACCGGGTAGGTATGGTCAGAAAGATATTCCTGATGTGATCAATGGGTTGATTGAATGGGCATAACCCCTGAGGGCGGCGTGGCCAACGGCTGTGCGTATCCGACGAGTGATGCTCGAAAGAGGCAAGCTTGCTACAGATTGTGATATGAGGTTTGATCAAGCTAAGAAAGGGTTCTTGCCTGTGTTACAAGGTGTGAAGTTGAGTAAGACTCAATGCCCGACCACTACAGAAGATAGAGAGAAAATGAAAAGTGTTCCCTATGCTTCAGCCATAGGCTCTATCATGTATGCAATGTTGTGTACGAGACCTGATGTGTGCCTTTCTATTAGCCTAGCAGGGAGGTACCCAAGTAATCCAGGAGTGGATCACTAGACAACGGTCAAGAACATCCTAAAGTACCTGAAAAGGACCAAGGATATGTTTCTCGTTTATGGAGGTGACAAAGAGCTCATCATAAATGGTTATGTTGATGCAAGCTTTGACATTGATCTGGATGATTCTAAATCACAAACCGGATACGTGTTTATATTAAATGGTGGAGCTGTCAGTTGGAGCAGTTCTAAAGAAAGCGTCATGGCGGGATCTACATGTGAAGCAGAGTACATTTCTGCTTTGGAAGAAGCGAATGAAGGAGTCTGGATGAAGGAGTTCATATCCGATCTAGGTGTCATACCTAGTGCATCGGGTTCAATGAAAATCTTTTGTGACAATACTGGTGCAATTGCTTTGGCAAAGGAATCCAGATTTCACAAGAGAACCAAGCACATCAAGAGACGCTTCAAATCCATTCGGGATCAAGTCCAAGTGGGAGACATAGAGATTTGCAAGATATATACGGATCTGAATGTTGCAGACCCGTTGACTAAGCCTCTTCCACGAGCAAAACATGATCATCACCAAGGCTCCATGGCTGTTAAAATCATTACTGTGTAATCTAGATTATTGACTCTAGTGCAAGTGGGAGACTGAAGGAAATATGCCCTAGAGGCAATAATAAAGTTATTATTTATTTCCTTATTTCATGATGAATGTTTATTATTCATGCTAGAATTGTATTAACCGGAAACATAATATATGTGTGAATACATAGACAAACATAGTGTCACTAGTATGCCTCTACTTGACTAGCTCATTGATCAAAGATGGTTAAGTTTCCTAACCATAGACATGAGTTGTTATTTGATCAATGGGATCACATCATTAGGAGAATGATGTGCTTGACTTGACCCATTCTCTTAGCTTAGCACTTGATCGTTTGTTTACTGCTATTGCTTTCTTCATGACTTATACATGTTCTTATGACTATGAGATTATGCAACTCCCGAATAACGGAGGAACACTTTGTGTGCTACCAAACGTCACAACGTAAGTGGGTGATTACAAAGGTGCTCTACAGGTGTCTCCGATGGTATTTGTTGAGTTGGCATAGATCAAGATTAGGATTTGTCACTCCGATTGTCGGATAGGTATCTCTGGGCCCTCTCGGTAATACACATCACTATAAGCCTTGCAAGCATGATAACTGATGAGTTAGTTATGGGGTGATGTATTACGAAACGAGTAAAGAGACTTGCCGGTAATGAGATTGAACTAGGTATTGGATATCGACGATCGAATCTCGGGCAAGTAACATACCGATGACAAAGAGAACAACGTATAGTGTTCTGCAGTTTGACTGATAAAGATCTTTGTAGAATATGTAGGAACCAATATGAGCATCCAGGTTCCGCTATTGGTTATTGACCGGAGACATGTCTCGGTCATGTCTACATAGTTCTCGAACCCATAGGTCCGCACGCTTAAAGTTCAATGATGGTTATATTATGAGTTTATGTGTTTTGATGAACGAAGGAAGTTCGGAGTCCCGGATGTGATCACGGACATGACGATGAGTCTCTAAATGGTCGAGACATAAACATTGATATATTGGAAGCCTATATTTGGATATCGGAAGTGTTCCGGGTGAAATCGGGATTTTACCGGAGTACCGGGGGTTACCGGACCCCCCCCCCTGAGGGGGGTGGGTTAATGGGCCAAGATGGGCCTTAGTGGAGAAGAGGAGGGGCGGCTAGGGCAGGCCGCACGCCCCATCTCCCTCTAGTCCGAATTGGACAAGGAGGGGGGGCGCCCCCTTTCCTTCCTCTCTCCCTGCTCCTTCCCCCTTCTCCTACTCCAACTAGGAAAGGAGGGAGTCCTACTCCCGATGGGAGTAGGACTCCTCCCTGGCGCGCCTCCTCCTGGCCGACCGCCTCTTCCCCCTTGCTCCTTTATATACGGGGGCAGGGGGCACCTCTAGACACACAAGTTGATCGTAGATCTCTCCCAACCGTGTGCGGTGCCCCCCTCCACCATAATCCACCTCGGTCATACTGTAGCGGTGTTTAGGGGAAGCCCTGCTGCGGTAGCTTCATCAACATCGTCACGACGCCATCGTGCTGACGAAACTCTTCCCCGAGCTCTACTGGATCGTGAGTTCGTGGGACGTCACCGAGCTGCACGTGTGCTGAACGCGGAGGTGTCGTACGTTCGGTACTGAGGATCGGTCGATCGTGAAGACATACGACTACATCAACCGTGTTGTCATAACGCTTCCGCTTAACGGTCTACGAGGGTACGTGGATGACACTCTCCCCTCTCGTTGCTATGCATCACCATGATCTTGCGTGTGCGTATGAATTTTTTTGAAATTACTACGTTCCCCAACAGACCTGCGTGACAACTGAGTCTAAATAAGAATGAAGATGGTGTGCAGTGCGTCTGGGTGATTATAGAACTTGGTCAAAGTGGCGGATCGAATGCACTTGTTGAAGTGAAGGATCTAACTGGTGATGAAGTACTTGACTACTCAGGAGAGTGTCATTCCAAATGAGATGCAGCCCCCAAGTGCGGCGTAGCCCCCGAGCGTACTACAGGCTTCGACAACGAACATGTCGGAATACGAGAAATATAGTTTTGAATGGATGATTTGGAATTCATCGAGTCAGACTCAGGTAAAGATGAGGAGAAGCTTCCGAGTGATGCTTGAAAGAGGCAAACTCGCAAAAAGAGTGAAGTGTGTGAAGTTTAATTATAAAAGGGACTTATCTGTCTCATGTATGACGAGGTCTATATCATTGATACGATGAAGAGGATTCCACAGAGGGGTTGACTGGATGTGTTTGAAGTCAACAGAGCGACAAGGTCAGTGTTGTGGTGCGCTAGGACCGGTATGGTGACCGAGTCCGAGCAGCGAAGAACTTGGCGCATAGGGCCGTCGAGTGATCGCATAACTTGTGTAAAAAAATGGCACAAGCCAACGAAATAATTTCTCGAGGAAATTTGATGTGTTGTGAAATGATTTATGTGAATAACACCCATAGACACCTGCTGGTAGTGCAAGGGGCTTGCTGGTTAACCAGCAAGAGTCTGAAAGAGTGAAGGATCCGTTCGAACTTGTCGAAGCGACGGATCCGACTGAACTCATTGGAATACTGGCTCAAATAAAACGAAAGTGTAGTGTTTTGACTGAGTTGCAGCCTCGGAGGACCGACGCAAACTCGAAATGAAGAACGACACATGGTGTTCGTGAATGATGTATGCAAAAAAATGGAAGTTGGACTCGTGAGTCACATAACCAGTATTAAGCAAGTATGTGAAAATAAGCAGCCGAGCGTAGAGGTACACTCGGTGGCGTGGCCTCCGAGTGAACATGACATGTGAATTACGGGATACTCGGGAAGATGGAAATAACAAAATGTAAAATTACTTAGCTGTCTGAAGGCGCGAGAGTGGCAGAGTGGTCATGAGGCGACCAACCGAATGGCGACGCGCGGGGCGGCCGAGTGGTGATGAGGTGACCAACCGAGTGGCGACGCGGGGCGGCCGAGTGGTGATGAAGTGACCAACCGATGGCGACGGGCGGGGCGGCCGAGTGCTGATGAGGTGACCAACCGATGGCGACGCGCGGGGCGGCCGAGTGGTTATGAGGTGACCAACTGATGGCGACGCGCGGGGCGGCCGAGTGGTTATGAGGTGACCAACCGATGGTGATGCCCGGGGCGGCCGAGTGGTGATGAGGTGACCAACCAATGGCGACGCGCGGGGCGGCCGAGTGGTTATGAGGTGACCAACCGATGGCGACGCGCGGGGCGGACGACTGGTTATGAGGTGACCAACCGATGGCGACGCGCGGGGCGGCCGAGTGGTTATGAGGTGACCAACCGATGGCGACGCGCGGGGCAGCCGAGTGGTGCTGAGGTGACCAATCGATGGCGACGCGGGGGGAGGCCGAATGGTTATGAGGTGACCAACCGATGGCAACGCGCGGGGCGGCTGAGTGGTTATGAGGTGACCAACCGAGCGGCGATGCGCGGGGCGGCCGAGTGGTTATGAGGTGACCAACCGATGACGACGTGCGGGGCGGCCGAGTGGTTAAGAGGTGACCAACTGATGGTGACGCGCGGGGCGGCCGAGTGGTTATGAGGTGACCAACCGATGACAACGCGCGGGGTGGCCAAGTGGTTATGAGGTGACCAACCAATGGCGACGGGTGGGACGGCTAAGTGGTTATGAGGTGACCAAACGACGGCGACGCGCGGGGCGGCCGAGTGGTTATGAGGTGACCAACCGACGGTGACGCGCGGGGCGACCGAGTAGTGATGAGGTGACCAACCGAGTGGCGACGAGCTTGGCTGCCGAGTGGTGATGAGGTGACCAACCGATGGCGATGCGCGGGGCGGCCGAGTGGTGATGAGGTGACCAACCGATGGCGACGCGTGGGGCGGCCTGATACGTCCATTTTGCATCATGCTTTTATATCGATATTTATTGCATTATGGACTGTTATTTCACTTTATGTCACAATACTTATGGCTATTCTCTCTTATTTTACAAGGTTTACATAAAGAGGGATAATGCCGGCAGCTGGAATTCTGGACTGGAAAAGGAGCAAATATTAGAGACCTATTCCGCGCAACTCCAAAAGTCCTGAAACTCCATGAAACGTCTTAAAATAAATAAAGAAAAATCCTCGCAAAAGATAAAGGCCAGGGGGCCCACACCCTTCTCACGAGGGTGGGGGGCGCCCCCCCTAGGGCGCGCCCCCCTACCTCATGGCCCCCCTGGTGGCTCTCCGACATCCATCTTCTCCTATATGAAGTCTTTCGATGAGAAAAAAAATAGGAAGGAACTTTTCGGGATGAGGCTCCGCCGCCACGAGGCGGAACCTTGGCGGATCCAATCTAGAGCTCCGGCAGGGATGTTCTGTCGGGGATACTTCCCCCCCGGAGGGGGAAATCATCACCATCGCCATCACCAACGCTCCTCTCAGCGGGAGAGGGCAATCTCCATCAACATCTTCACCAGCACCATCTCATCTCCAAACCCTAGTTCATCTCTTGTATCCAATTCTTGTCTCAAAGTCTGCGATTGGTGCTAGTAGGTTGCTAGTAGTGTTGATTACTCCTTGTAGTTGATGCTAGTTAGTTTAATTGGTGGAAGATCATATGTTCAGATCATATATGCATATTATTACCCCTCTGATTATGAACATGAATATGCTTTGTGAGTAATTACGTTCGTTCCTGAGGACAAGGGAGAAGTCTTGCTATGAGTAGTCATGTGAATTTGGTATTCGTTTGATATTTTGATAAGATGTATGTTGTCTAGCCTCTAGTGGTGTTATGTGAACGTTGACTACATAACACTTCACCATTATTTGGGCCTAGAGGAAGGCATTGGGAAGTAATAAGTAGATGATGGGTTGCTAGAGTGACAGAAGCTTAAACCCTAGTTTATGCTTTGCTTCGTAGGGGGCTGATTTGGATCCATATGTTTCATGCTATGGTTAGGTTTACCTTTTTGTTGTAATTGCGGATGCTTGCAATAGAGGTTAATCATAAGTGGGATTCTTGTTCAAGTAAGAACAGCACCGAAGCACCGGTCCACCCACATATCAAATTATCAAAGTATCGAACGCGGATCATATGAACGTGATGAAAACTAGCTTGACGATATTCCCATGTGTCCTCGGGAGCGCTTTTCCTATTATAAGAGTTTGTTCCAGCTTGTCCTTTGCTACAAAAGGATTGGGCCACCTTGCTGCACTTTATTTACTTTTGTTACTTGTTGCTCGTTACAATTTATCCTATCACAAAACTATCTGTTACCACTTATTTCAGTACTTGTAGAGAATACCTTGCTGAAAACCGCTTATCATTTCCTTCTGCTCCTCGTTGGGTTCGACACTATTACTTATCGAAAGGACTATGATAAATCCCCTATACTTGTGGGTCATCACGGCCAAGTGGTGATGAGGTGACCAACCGATGGCGACGCGCGGGGCGGTCGAGTGGTGATGAGGTGACCAACCGAGTCGCGACACGCGGGGCGGCCGAGTGGTGATGAGGTGACCAACCGATGGCGACGCGCAGGGTGGCCGAGTGGTGATGAGGTGACCAACCGAGTGGTGACGCGCGGGGCGGCCGAGTGGTGATGAGGTGCCCAACCGATGGAGACGCGCGGGGCGGCCGAATGATGTAGACGCGTCCCGCGGAGTGGCGATGAGGGGAGCGTCCGAGTGAAGTAGACGTGTGTCGCGGAGTGACGATGCATGGGGCGTCCAAGTGAAGTAGACGCGTGGCGCGAAGTGATGATGCGTGGGGCGTCCGAGTGATGTAGACGCGTGGCGTGGAGTGACGATGCGCCGTGCGTCCGAGTGATGTAGACACGTCCCGCGGAGTGGCGACGCGCGAGGCATCCGAGTGAAGTAGACGCGTGGCGCGGAGTGGCGATGCGAGGGGCGTCCGAGTGAAGTAGACGCGTGACACGGAGTGATGATGCATGGGGCGTCCGAGTGATGTAGACGTGTGGCGCGAAGTGACGATGCGTTGGGCGTCCGAGTGATGTAGACGCATGGCGCGAAGTGGCGACATGCAGTGCGTCTGAGTCGGTTAGTTTATGATGACGCGAGCAGCTTCGTGACCGCGTGCAGGGCGGCCGAGTGGCGGCGTGTGGGCGACTGAGCGCTAGTGATTCTGTTTGGTCCGAGTGAGCTAGCTCATCCGAGTGACTACCGACTGAAGGGAGTTGCTGTCGAGTGGATGATGTTGGAGGGAGAAACTGCTGAGCATGGCAACATGGCCAACTCCTGGTCTCCACACCGCATCGGGTTTGTGCCTCCAACGCGGGAGACGCAGTCGTGTGCGAGGGCAGAGTCAACTTCCGGTTGCGACTGTGTGGTGTTGACTACTTCGTAGAGGCTATCGGTGAGTGCTTGGCGTCAGACGGAGGAACCGTCGGGGCGTCGTGCCGGAAACCATTGGTCGCGGGGATTCGCCAACGCCTGCCGCTTTAGATGCCGTTACCATTCATTGATGGATTTGACCGCGTCCAAAACGCATTGAAGGAGGCGTCCATGTCGAACGCATTGATGGAGTTGTAAACGTCCAGCGCATTGGTGGAATTGCCCCATGTCTAGAATCTGTACGTGCATGCAAGAGGCTTTAATTAGCAGCAGTTAAGCGAGAGTTAAGGCCATTCAAGCATGCAAGGAAGTTTCCCATTCCTACGGCCATTTATCCCCTGCATGAAGAAAAATAAATGAGGAGGAATTAAGGTTAGAAGGAAAGTGGAAGGCGGGGTGTCGGTGTCAAAACCGGCGGATCTCGGGTAGGGGGTCCCGAACTGTGCGTCTAAGGCGGATGGTAACAGGACGCAGGGGACACGATGTTTTACCCAGGTTCGGGCCCTCTTGATGGAGGTAAAACCCTACGTCCTGCTTGATTGTTCTTGATAATATGAGTAGTACAAGAGTTGATCTACCATGAGATCGGAGAGGCTAAACCCTAGAAGCTAGCCTATGGTATGATTGTATGTTGTCCTACGGACTAAAACCCTCCGGTTTATATAGACACCGGAGGAGGCTAGGGTTACACAAGGTCGGTTACAAAGGAGGAGATATGCATATCCGTATTGCCTAGCTTGCCTTCCACGCCAAGTAGAGTCCCATCCGGACAAGGGACGAAGTCTTCAATCTCGTATCTTCATAGTCCAACAGTCCGGCTGTCCGGAGACCCCCTAATCTAGGACTCCCTCAGTAGCCCCTGAACTAGGCTGCAATGACGATGAGTCCGGCATGCAGTATTGTCTTCGGCATTGCAAGGCGGGTTCCTCCTCCAAATACACAACGGAATAATTTGAATACAAGGATAGTGTGCGACCCTGCAAAATAAGTTCCACATGCCACCGTAGAGAGAATAATATTTCCTCAAATCTAATCTGCTGACTTGTTTTGGCAACATGACATTATGCCATGGTCCGGTGATTATTCGAACCGTTTCCTTTAACTAGCCCCGCACATAACGCGAGGCAGTTTTTTGACACGTCTTGTCAAAGCAGAGATCGTGTCCCCCTTATTACGGGATTCTCATTAATACGGACCTGGGTAACCCAACCGCGCCATCAATTACGGCGCTTGGGGGATAAGCGAGTTTTACCAGGCTAGTGGGGGCGCATAGTTTAGTCCGCCCTTATAAAGGGATAAGATCTCACCTTTTTCTACCCATGCCTTCTTCCTCCCTGCTCATCCATTCTCGCGCACTCGAGATCCAGCGCCCAAGTCCACATCCTTCTCCCCAACTCTCTCCAAACATGTCCGGAGCGCGAGGCAAGTGGATGGCCTCCTCCGTCATGGAGGGACACATCAAAAAACTGCGTGGAGCCGGATACTTAGCCGTGGATATCGCGCACCGGCTGCCAGCTGCGGGGCAGATCGTCCCTACCCCGGAACCTCACAAAATGGTTTTTTCCTCCCCCACTTCGTCCGCGGACTGGGGTTTCCCCTCCATCCATTCGTCCGCGGCCTCATGTTCTATTACGGGCTGGACTTTCATGATCTGGCCCCGAATTTCATCCTCAACATCTCGGCGTTTATCGTCGTGTGTGAGGCTTTCCTCCGCATCCGCCACCACTTCGGCCTGTGGCTGAAGACCTTCAATATCAAGTTGAAGGTAGTAGGCGGCCAACAAGCGGAATGCGGCGGAGCCATGGTGGGCAAAATGCCCAATGTTACATGGCTCGAGGGCTCCTTCGTGGAGATCGTAAAGGGGTGGCGATCGGGGTGGTTCTACATCACCGAGCCGCGCGACACCAACTGGGTGGCGGCCCCCGAGTTTCGATCCGGAGTCCCCACGCGGCTCACTTCCTGGAAGGAGAAGGGCCTGTCTTGGGGTTCTTCGATGGAGCTGGACGGACTCCAGAAATGTATCCGGAACATGACAAGCAAGAAACTTAAGCTTGTCAACATAGTCCAGGTCATGCTCTTCCGCCGGATCTTCCCGTGTCAACAACGGGCTTTCAACTTATGGGAGTTCGACCCGGCCCAGCACCAGACTCTACATGAGCTCTTCGACACGACACATAAGGACGTCTGGTAGGTGCTTTTCAAGGGCGCCGAGGTCCCCCCTTCTCTCACCAAGGACCGCGGGCTAAGTGTCGGGGGTTGGGTGCGAAATATGCCAATGGATGGCTTATCATGGTGGGGGCGAGTAGAACGTTGCCGGTGCCTGGAAACGGGATGAGGCGTAGACACGAACACCGGCGTACTTTACCCAGGTTCGGGGCTCTCCTAGGAGATAACACCCCTAGTCCTGCTCTGCGGGGTCTCCGCATGATCACTAAGGCAAAGTGAGTACAAAGGCGCTCCTCGAGCTGTATCTGTGGGAAGGAGAAGGCAAGGCTAGCTCTCTCCTTTCTCTAAGGTCTGGTCTAGTTCTAATGAATCGGAACCCTTTGCATGGGTGTCCTGGGGGGGGGGGGTTATATAAGCCTACCCCCTAGGGGTACAATGGTAAACTGTAGGGACGTAGGGCCCGGCTGTCAGTCTCTTCGCCTGCGGGCCCTCATGCCGACTGCTGGGGCCCGCCGATTGGTGGGCCCAGCCGACTGGTCGGGTTCGGAGCCGACAGGCCGCACCAGCCGCTGGCGGGTCCTGCCGGCTGCTGATTACTGTAGCAGTGCCTCTAATGACGCAGACTTGGTCATGGGGTCGTGGCTAAAGTCCTGCCGCCTGGCAGGCGATTACTGTAGCCACTCCCCGTCTCGTCTGGTTACTAGCGCGTGGGACCCATGGGAGGGGCAGGCCGACTTCCGCGGGTCGGCTCCCTACGGGTCCGACTGGTGGCGCCCTTGCCGTCTTCTGGACTCTCTCTGACTGGTAGGGCCCGTCTTCCGCGGATCGTACCATCAGACAGTCGTGGGTACAGGACTCCGCCCGATGTTGCTGGCGTCAGGGATGGCATGGCAACAGTGTTGTGCCAGACAGAGATCTCCGCTGGTACAGCGCACCGTGCCCTGGCCATCCCCCGGAAAAGGGGAGGGAGTGGGCTTCGCTGTCGCCACTCCCTGTCCCATCCCCCCCTGATGAGGGCATGGGCTTTGCTGGCGTCGGGGGCCGACTTCCCATGGTCGGCGACTCCAAAAGCCGCCAGTCGGAGTCGGCCGGTCTCGATCTCATATGTAGGACTCGGACGCTTATGCTCAGCCGGCTGTTCCTCCAGCCGCCCTCCTGAAGTCGTCTCTCTGCCCATTGTCTTGAGGGGCATAGTCAGCCCCGATGTCTTGAAAGGTTATGGGCCTCGGGTTAGCCTACCTGTGGCCCATTACTCCGACAGTAGTCCCCGAAGCTGATGAGGCGCCGCGGACAATCAGCCGAGGAGCCTCAGTAGCTTCATTCTTCGAGTATTTGAGGTGAATACTCCGCTTGACTCTGCCGGGCCGACTGGTAGGAGTCGGAGTCACCTGACTTTGACTCGTCCAAAATACTTTTGAATCACCTGGTGGGAACTCAGTGGCGTACAAGCTAAGCCTTCTAGTCGCCACCCACTTCGTGCCCAACACATGGAAACATGTGGCCCGGCCAGCCTGCCTACCCATCCGCGAGATGGGACATGCCCGCAGGCGGGGCCCGCCACTACCATGCCTCGGCACGCAAGCGGATCCACTGCGGTCGTGGGGGGCGGCTGAGGTTCCTACGGAGTTACCACGCGCAGTAACTTTGCGCGATAAACGTGGGGGGCATGGGGTAGTGGGCGCAGTGAATCCCACAACCGCCCCCTCGGCTTCGCAGCCCACTAGGCTATAAGTAGGGGGAGGAGGGGAAACGATAGAGCACACGCGTCCTGCCTCCCCACTGCTTCTTCTCCTTCTTCTCTCTCTCTCTGCTCCTAAAGCTTCGTCGAACGTTGCGGCGGTCCGCTCACGATGATCTCTTCCTCCGCCTTCACGCCCTCGACGGCGCACTCCGGCACCTGGGATGGTTCGGAGGTCCACGAGGATCACATCGACTTCCTCCACAAGACGCGTCGTTTGCCCGTCGAGGACCTCGTGAGGGTCCGCCTCGCGCGGAGGGGAGAAATTTCGCCGGCGCCCCAGGAGGGCGAGCGGGTCATCTTCCGCTCGCACTGCCTGCGCGGCCTAGGCCTGCTGGCGAGCAACTTCTTCCGCTCCTTCCTCGAGTTCTACGGACTCCAGCCGCACCACCTCACCCCCAACACGGTGGTGCTGCTGTCCGCCTTCGTCACCCTGTGCAAGGGCTTCATCGGCGTCCTCCCCACCATCGAGCTCTGGGGGGGGGAGTTATTCTTCTCCAAGCTCGGCACCCAAGCCGCGGGCGTGCCGGCTCAGTGCGGCGCGTTCATCGCCGTGCGGAGGTCGGGGGCCGACAACCCATTTCCCTCCATCAGGCTGATCAAGTCGGTGAAGATGTGGCAGCGGTCGTACTTCTACGTGAAGAACGTCTCCGCAGAGGGCGATTGGATCAACCTGCCGGCCTTCATAGCCGGCCCGCCGGCTGGGAGGCAGCCCAACTGGTCGCACCGGGCCCGGACGTTGACGCCTGCAGGAGCCGGCGCTGTTGCGCGGCTTCGAGTACTAGCGCAGTCGGAGCACCTGACTGGGCCGGACTTGCTGGCCGCCTTCGTGGCGTGCCGAGTGCTGCCCCTCCAAAGTCGCCCCCACATGATCTGCCAGATGAGCGGGCACCGAGACCCGAGCCAAATGTGCACCAAGGAGATGCCTCACGAGGAGGTAGCCTACATGGTGAACTATCTTGCGAGCTGCGACCTCAACGAAGAGTGGCTGTTCGGCAAGGAGTCGTACTCACGTGCTGCCCCTCCGCCTCTGGTGAGTCGTTTTTCCTTCTCTCTTTTTCTTCGATTCTCCTGACATCTTTACTGTCGAGTCCGTCTTGCTCGTTCTGACCAGTCGGCTTTGGTCAGAACCCCCCCTCCAGCCAGCAGCCGGCACCATGGGGCCAGACCACGAATTCCTCCCCGACCGAGTGGAGAGCGATGTGGACGACCCCGACTTGGGGGCGGCGGCCCTGGAGGACGACGCCGAGGGGGGAGGCGGCGCGTCAGGTGGCCCGAGAATTGGGGCTAGTCTTGAGGACTGGCCTGATGATGACGAGGAGGTTGCCGCACGCCACCAGCCAGGAGCCGGCCAGCCGGGCGTGGGCTCGTCGGCCCCGCCGGACGCTCAAGGCAGCGGCAAGAAGCGCAGGGCCAGGACGAGCCTGTTCGGCAGCCGGCCAAAGAAGCCCAAGGGCTCAGCCGCGGCGACCAAGCGGGATGAAGCGGCCGCAAAGGCCAATCGCTTCCGCAAGGTGGTGAAGACGCGGCAGCTGATTTCGGCGTAAGTACTACCTCCCTTCATACCTTCACATTTCATTATTGAGTCTGTCTGAAATCCCTTTACTTTATTTTCCCGGCTTTAGGGCCCTCTCTCTCTTGAGAAGTCGGCCGCTGGCTCCGTCGTGAAGTCGGCGGAGACCTCCTCCACCACCCGGCGGATTGATCCCGCCGCCGACCTCCGGGAGGCGACGGAGCGGAACGCGCGGGAGGCGCGTGAGGAGCGGGAAGCCGCCCGCTTGAAGAAGGTGGAGGCCGACAAGGCAGAGGCCGCCGCTCTGAAGAAGCTGGCGGAGGCCAAAGCCGCCGATGCGGAGAAGAAGCGCGCAGAGGAAGCCGCACACCGTCAGTCAGCGGTGTTTGTCGTCCCCTTGAACTCCGCACTGCCGCCACCGGAGTTCACGGCGCAGACTGGGGAAGTCGGCGACGAGAACCCGGTCATGGAGAGGGACACCGACGTCACCGCCATGCCGGAAGTCATCGTGCCGCCACCGCCACCCTCCGGAGGCACGCCAGACGGAAAACCGACGGACCCGCCAGTGCCGCCAACCGGAGGCGCGGCGGCGACGGGCCTGGCCCTTGAGGTCAGTATGCCGACGCGCCGCCGTCTCGCGAAGGCGGCCTCAGCGCCGCGTCCTCTGGAGACCGGCGCTGTGAGCTCCACGATCCCGGACACCGAGGTGTCGAGCGCCGCGCCCACCGGGTGGGTGCGGGGAGGCGGGACGGTCCCGTTGAACCAGGCCCTCTTGGACGTCCAAGCCAAGCTCCGGGCCGAGGGCGACGCCATCAAGGAGTGCACCAAGGCATACCTGGCATCACGAACGGCCATCTGGGTACACATCCTTCCTTTTTGCTTTGCTTCCTTCTTTTTTCTTTGTGGGGGAGCGCCAGCGCACCCACTGGGTGTAGTCCCCGAGATTCGGGCCGGCTGCTGAGCAGGCGGCTCGGAACTCTAATCGGTGAGTTCCAAGTACCAACACTTTTTTTGAATTTTTGATGCATGATTACCACAATCTTCGCGTGACCTCCTTCAACGCCAATGTTGAGGAGCTGGCCAAGCGGACCGCCGACTTGTCGGACAGCCGGGGTGAGTCTTCTTCTTTCTCTACGGGGGCGCGCTGGCGCACCCGCGGGTTGTAGTCCCCGAGATTCAGGCCGACTGCTGAGCAGTCGGGCCGGATCACCCCAGCGACCTTTCTTCTTTGTTGACAACTGACATCCGCCCCCTCTTTCAGAAGCCAATGCCGCCCTTCAGCAGCAGCTGGGTGAAGTCAACACCGCGCTCTGTGTGAATTAGGAGGAGTGCGGCCGGCTGACGGAGGAGCGCGACCGGCTGGCTACGCAGCTGGCGGAGCAGAAGGAGCTGCTCCAGAGGGCCCAGAAGGACGCGGAGGACAAGGAAACCGCCCTTCTCGCCGAATTTGCGTCCGAGCGCTCCTCATGGACCGATAAGGAGGCGACGCTGGTCTCCAGCTTCCAAGCAATCAAAGATCTTGTCGATGGTGAGCTTCCCCTTGTTTCCTTTACTGGGCTGCCGACTGCTAGTCGAGTCGGCCTTAAATTTTTAACCTTGTTTCGCTCTTCTTCCTTAGCAGACTTCTTCCCTGGCCATTCTGATGCCGCCAATCAAGCCATCGAGGCTGACCGTGAAGCACAGAGGACGGACGGCGCACAGGTCGCCCCCGACGCCCCCCGAACTCCTGGCGAGCAGATTCTTAGCATCGAGGCCCGCCTTCGGCCAGCCCACCGGATGATGTGCCGGTTTAACGTGTCGGTGCCCAGGCGATTGCCGCCCTGTGGCCGGACATGCAGGCACCATGCACCCCCAGTCGGACTGCCGACTGGCTGGAGGTAGCAGCCGGCCGTCTTGAGGCCTGGAAGGGTTCTTCAGCCCGAGATGGAGCCCGCCGGGCTTTAGAATTCGCCAAGGCGTGGTATCCTGGGCTGAGTTTAGCCCAGTTAGCCACGTTCCGGCTGGAAGCTGAGGTGGAGCTGGCAACGGTGGAGGACGATCTTGTCAAGCGCGCCGCGTCGATCACCGAGTACACCAACACCAGCGTCTTCGTCCCAGAGCGGGCTGAGAACGGCGAGGAGGCACCGCCAGAGTGGTTCGGGCTGAACCTGGATGACGACGAGGACTCGGCGGAGGTGATCGACTCCAGTGGCGAAGAGGAAGGCGAGGAGGAGGAAGGAGACGAGGAGGAGGTGCCAGAGGTCGAGGCAGACGGCCAGCCCCAGCCCGACCGCGCCTCTAGCAACTAGCCGCGCCCAACTAAGCCAGCTGTCTCCAGAGGTGATCAGGCGGAGACCAACCAGCCGGCCGCCCCGGCGACTGGCACCGCCGACCCCTCCGGTCCTCCGAGTCCGCCCGCCGCTTCCTAGGCTGCCACTTTATCTTTGTTTTACCTGGTTAGCAATCTTGATGAACTTGTTATTTTGCACAATTCCACCCACTGGGTCTATCTTGAACTTCGGTTTGATGATTCGGCCAAGGGCCTTTCTATGTAAATATTTATCCGTATCCTATCTCTTCTTGCTTATTGCTCTTTGACTTTTTCCTTTGCCGCCTTCCCTTGGTTGTTGTTTTGCCAGTCGGACAGCCGCTCTGCGGACTGCCGCTAGATCAAAATACTTGGCTTCTTTGGGAAGGCAAGTACTTAGCCTTTTAGAGTTTTTAGCAAGTTAATTTAGGAAACGGCAAGCCGACTGCTAAAGAGTCGGTTGTAAAGGGTTAAAACCGGCTTTAAACAATGAGCGAGCTTTGAGTCCTTAGCCATTTTTCATATGGACACCCATTCTACCTTACTCCTGTTCGCCGGACAGTCGCTCTGCGATCTGCGGCTTCTAACAGGAGACGGCTTAAGTGCCACACATTACTTGTCTGGCTGCAGGAAGTCGTTTCATAGCTCAAGTCGGCAAGTCCCCGGGCCGACTAGTCGAACCCGGTGCCAAGTGGCGTAACGAAGAATAACATATTCATAGGCATAACTCTTCATCATATAGATAAAAGAAGGCAGTCCCCTAGATCTTCTCGAGGGGCCCGAAGTCTTCGTACTTTAATACAAAAGGCAGCGTAATACATACTGCATTAACTGTAAAATCTTCGGAGGAGGTTTGCATTCCATGGCTGCTCCGTCTCTTTGCCGGAGTCGTCCCTTTTGCGTGCTCGGGGCTTCTGAGCATCGATCAGGTAATAGGAGTCGTTGCCCAACACTTTGCTGATGATGAAGGGGCCTTCCGAGGGTGCTGAGAGCTTGTGCTGGCCAGCTGTTCGCTGAATCAGCCGGAGCACAAGGTCTCCTTCTTGGAAAGATCGCGGCTTGACCTTCCGATTGTAGTATCGGCGTAGGCTCTGCTGGTAGATGCTGGACCGGCTGAGTGCCAACAGCTGGCCCTCTTCCAGCAGATCGACGCCGTCTTGACGTGCTTCTTCTGCTTCCTCCTCGGTGTACATGGTGACTCGGGGGGAGTCGAACTCTATGTATGTTGGGATGACGGCTTCGGCACCGTAGACGAGGAAGAAGGGTGTGAAGCCGGTTGACTTGTTTGGAGTCGTGTGCAGGCTCCAGAGGACGGCTGGCAACTCATCAAGCCAACAGCCTGTCGAGCGCTCCAGTGGCTCGACCAACCGAGGCTTGCTGCCGGACAGGATTAGGCTGTTTGCTCGCTCTACCTGGCCGTTGGACTGCGGATGGGCAACAGACGCTAAGTCCAGTCGGATGCCCTACATCGCGCAGAAACGGGCCAAGGCACCTTTTGCAAAATTTGTGCCATTGTCGGTGATGATGCTGTGCGGTATGCCGTACCGAGTTGTGATGTCGGAGATGAAGGTCACAGCGGTCGGACCATTTAAACTCTTGATTGGTTTTGCTTCTATCCATTTGGTGAACTTGTCCACTGCAACAAGTAAGTGAGTCAAACCGCCTCGTGCCGTCTTGAATGGTCCGACCATGTCCAGGCCCCAAATAGCAAAGGGCCAGGCAATGGGAATAGTTTTGAGCGCCGAAGCCGGCTGATGAGGCTTAGAGCAGAACTTCTGGCACCCCTTGCATTTTTGGACCAAAGACTTGGCGTTTTCAAGAGCCGTCGGCCAGAAGAAACCATGGCGGAAAGCTTTGGCGACGAGTGCTCTCGAAGCTGCATGGTGGCCACATTCGCCTTGATGGATGTCTTTGAGGGTTGCTTGGCCTTGCTCTGGCTCCACGCATCACTGGTGAACACGAGTGACACTGCGCCTTACGAGTTCTCTATTGATGATGGCGTACGCTGCCGCCCGGCGTTGTACTTGCCGAGCCAAGATCTCATCGGTTGACAGCTCTTTGTTCACCATGAATTTGAGGATGGGATGGGCCCATGAAGGTCCTGCGATTTCTACAACAGCCAAAACTGCGACTTGGATGAGGGCGGCCGGGCCGGGAGGTGGTGGGTTGGAGTCGGCAGCCATTTGTTGTGTCGATGAAGTCCTCGGGCGGATTGGCGCAGTCCCCGGGCCGGGCTCGGAAGTCTCCGGGCCGACTGCCGTAGGCCCCGAGCCGGGTGCGAGTACCACGATTCTCGTGCCGTCTGCCGGAATACTCGTGCCATCTGCGGGGGCTCTTGAGTCGGATCCGACTACTTCAAGAGGAGCCAGCACGAAGATGGAGTCTGACTCCGGTGATGGCTTGACGGACGGCTTGAGGAGGCGCTGGAGGGCGACGCCGGACGGTATCGCCTGACGGGTGGAGCCGATTCGTGCCAGGGCGTCTACTTAGTCGTTGTCGTTTCTTGGTACATGGAGAAACTCGCACCCCTCAAAATATCCGCTGAGTTGTTCTACGAGGAAGCGGTAGCTTGCCATGTTTGCGTCAATGGCGTCCCAATCGCCTGACGACTGCTGGACCACCAAGTCGGAGTCACCATAGCACAGGATCCGGCGAATGCCGAGCTCTTTGGCTAGCCGGAGCCCGTGCATGAGTGCCTCATACTCGGCGACGTTGTTGGAGGCAGCAAAATGGATTTGCAGCACATACTTGAGCTTGTTGCCCTTGGGAGAGGTGAGGACGATGCCGGCTCCCAAGCTGGTGCGCATCTTGGAACCGTCGAAATGCATTCGCCAATGGGTGGAGTCGGGCGCTGGCGGTAGATACTAGGTTTCGGCCCAGTCGACGAGGAAGTCGGCCAGCGCTTGTGACTTGATGGCAGTGCGAGGTTGGTAGTAGATGGTGTAGGGGGCCAAATCTATGGCCCACTTAGCCACTCGACCCGAAGCATCTCGGCTGCCGATGATCTCGGCTAGAGGAGTCGTGCAGACCACGGTGATTGGATGTTCTTGGAAGTAAGGCTTCAATTTCTTGGCGGCAAAGTGCACACCATAGCACATCTTCTGGTAGTGGGGGTAGTTTTGCTTGGAGGTCGACAGTACTTCACTCAAATAATATACTGGTCTCTGGACTGGTAGTGCTTTGCCTTCCTCCTTGCGTTCTACCACAATGACTGTGCTGACCACTCGGCTGGTGGTGGCGATGTAGAGGAGCATGGGCTCCTTAGGAGTCGGAGCCGCCAAGACAGGTGGAGTAGTCAGCATCTTCTTTAGTTGGAAAAATGCTTCGTCCGCCTTATGGTTCCACTCGAAAAAAGTGGTCTTCTGCATGAGTTGGTACAGGGGAAGAGCCTTCTCGCCCAGCCAACTGATGAATCGGCTGATGGACGCCAAACAGCCGGTGAATTTTTGTACGTCCAGCAGTCGGCTGGGTACCTCCATCCTTTCAATTGCCTTGATCTTCATAGGGTTGCATTCTATGCCGCGTTCGGAGACCAGGAAGCCAAGGAGCTGGCCGGCTGGTACTCCGAAGACGCACTTCTCTGGGTTGAGCTTGATCTGAAATCGGCGCAAGTTCTCGAAGGTCTCTTTGCGGTCTTCCAGCAGTGTTCCACGCTTCTCCGTTTTTACCACCACATTGTCCATGTAGACATGAGCATTTCGGCCGAGCTGCTTGAGGAGGCACTTCTGCATGCAACGTTGGAAGGTGGCGCCGGCGTTCTTCAAGCCGAATGTCATGGTTAGGTAGCAGAAAGCTCCAAACGGCGTGATGAAGGCAGTCTTCAGCCTGTCGGCCGGGCTCAACTTCATCTGGTGATACGCTGAATATGCATCCAAGGAACTCAACAGCTCGCATCCGGCTGTGGACTCTATCACTTGGTCAATCCTTGGCAAAGCGAACGGGTCCTTGGGGCATGCTTTGTTGAGGCTAGTGTAGTCAATACACATTCGCCATTGCTTGTTCTTCTTCAGTACCAAGACCGGGTTGGCCAGCCATTCTGGAAAGAATACTTCCATGATGAAGCGGGCTGCAAGCAGCCGGGCTATCTCTTCTCCAACAACTCTCCTCTTCTCTTCTGACAAGCGGCGCAAAGGCTGTATGACTGGCTTGGCATCAGATCGGACGTGTAATTTGTGCTCGGCGAATTCCGTCGGGACACCTGGCATGTATTTGGGGGACCATGCGAAGATGTCTCGATTCTCACGGAGGAAATCGACGAGCTCGCCTTCCTATTTGCTGTCGAGGTTGGCGCCTACGACAGCGTACCTCTCTGGGTACTCTGGGTCCAAAGGTATCTTCTTTGTTTCCTTGGCCGGCTTGAACGAGCCCTCAGCTTCCGACTCTCTGGGGTCAGGCGACATCTCTGGCTGTTTGCTCGCCATCGCCACAACTCAATCTAGCAGCCGCTTCTCAGCTGCGATCACGAGGGACTCGGCCAGCCGACTGCTCTATGATGCGTAGGCGGACGACTTCTTGTGGTCGCCATTTATGGTCAGGATCCCCTTGGAACTCGGCATCTTCATCTTGAGGTAGGCATAGTGGGGGACGACCATGAACTTGGCCAGGGCTGGCCGGCCAAGCAGCGCATGGTATGGGCTCTCTAGGTCCACCACCTCAAACCATATTGACTCTCGACGGAAATGATCTTTGTCTCCGAAGAGGACATCGATCAAGATCTTGCCGATTGGCGAGCAGGAAAGGCCAGGAACTATGCCGTGGAACACCGTCCGGCTGGACTGCAGTTGCATCTGCGTGATTCCTAACTTCTCCATGGTGTCTTTGTACAAGATGTTGATGCTGCTGCCGCCGTCTATCAGGACTCTGGAGAAGCGAGCAGCTCGCTTGTCCGTGGCAAAGGTGGCGTCCAAAACCAAAGCATAGGAGCCGGGTTTGGGCATTACTTCTGGGTGGTCAGCTCGGCTCCAGCTGATGGGCTTCTCAGACCGGTGCAAGAACTCTGGGGTGTCATTTGCTACTGTATTCACCTCCTGCTGATGTAGTCGCCTGCTGCGTCGATCGTCGGCCACACTGGTGAACACGACATAAGCTCCCTGCTCTTCTGGGTACTCGTCTTGTACTGCGCCGACTGGTCTGACCGTCGGCTGCTGGGGCGGAGGAGGCGGCTGCCCCGCAGGTGGGGGAGGCAAAAGTCCATGTCCCTTGGCTATCCTAGTGAGCCAGTGGCATTTCCGAGTGGTGTGGTTGGACGGCTTCGCGCCACTGTGGAACTTGCATGGTCCATCCAGAGTCTGCTCATATGAGAAAGCCGGCTGCCAGTTGGGCTTGCCGCCCTTCTGGCATTTGGGCAAGGGCTGCCCTTCTAGCTGCTGGTTTTCGACTGTCGACACCTGCCGGCTGGTGGAAGTTGGCGGTGGGGCTTTGCGCTTGTGGTCGTTCTGCGGTTGACGCCGACTGGTGTCTCCGGCCGGGGTTCGGGGAGCCTGAGGAGCCACCTTGCCGGTCGCGCTGACTTGAATCTCCGTCTTCATGGAGGAGTCGGCCGTGGCGTACTTGTCCGCTATGATCAACAGCTCGTCAAGGGTTTCCGGCTCATTACAGAGAAGCTTGTGCTTGAGGAGGGTGCCCTCTCGGCATCCTGCGGTGAAGTACTTGATGGCCTGCACCTCGTGCACACCTTCGTAGGAGTTGCGAAGCTCGACCCAGCGCGTGAGGTAGTCGCGAGTTGACTCGCTGGGGCCCTGTACACATAAGGAGAGCCGGCGAGGCTTGGGAGGCCGCTTGTATGTGTTGGTGAAGTTGCGGACGAAGGCATCAGTGAAGTCGACCCAACTGTTGATGCTGCGGGGCCTTAAGCTATTCAGCCAAGTCCGGGCCGTGCCTTGGAGCATGAGCGGAACGTACTTCACAGCAACACGCTTGTTGCCGTTTGCTATGCTGATGGCCGTGGAGTAGTCGACCAGCCAGTCTTCCGGCTTCACGGAGCCGGTGTATTTGGGTGTGTCTCTGGGGAGCGTGAACCCCTTGGGGAAGGGCTCTTCTCGGATGCGGGGCCGTAACATGGTGGACCCAACTCGTCTTCTTCTTCAAACGCCAGGGACCGATGGAGACGGTCGATCCGGTGGCGGGCGTCATTCTCTCCGACTCCCTCTCAGCGGCCAAGGCAGTCGCCGAGCATCGGGTGATCAACAGGCGGCGGGGAGACTCGCCTTTCCCTCCGAGGGGGAGGAGGCGGACAGCCGTCCTGTCGTTACACTGCTCTTGGGCGAGCATCTCGGTCGCGCTCTATGGTGACGCGAGTCCGACTGCGGCTGGCAGCCGGCTCCTTGTCTTTTCTTCCGTGGAAGCCACCAGTTGGCGTCCGAGACTCCGCGCCTTGTTCTCGGCGCGGAAGCAGGGTGTCATTCCGTCGGCGCGGCACATCGGTGTGGCAGCCGGCCTCGTTCTACTCAGCAGCCGCGTCAAGGAGTCGCTGGACGCGCTCCATCATCAAGCGACGTTCTTCGCCCTCGAACTTGTCCAGCTCGTCCGCCGCCGCCTGGGCGGCTCGAATGTTCTCCATAGGCGTGGCGTACACGGGGCGATTATGAAAACTTTTTGATAACCCTCAAGTATAGGGGATCGCAACAGCTTTCGAGGGTAGAGTATTCAACCCAAATTTGTTGATTCGACACAAGGGGAGCCAAAGAATATTCTCAAGTATTAGCAGCTGAGTTGTCAATTCAACCACACCTGCAAACTTAGTATCTGTAGCAAAGTGTTTAGTAGCAAAGTAATATGATAGTGGTGGTAGCGGCAACAAAAATAAAGACAGCAAAAGTAATGTTTTTGGTATTTTGTAGTGATTGTAACAGTAGCAGCGGGAAAGTAAAATAAGCGTAAACCAGTATATGGAAAACTCGTAGGCACCGGATCAGTGATGGATAATTATGCCGGATGCGGTTCATCATGTAACAGTCATAACATAGGGTGACACAGAACTAGCTCCAATTCGTCAATGTAATGTAGGCATGTATTCCGTATATAGTCATACGTGCTTATGGAAAAGAATTTGCATGACATCTTTTGTCCTACCCTCCCGTGGCAGCGGGGTCCTATTGGAAACTAAGGGATATTAAGGCCTCCTTTTAATAGAGAACCGGAACAAAGCATTAGCACATAGTGAATACATGAACTCCTCAAACTATGGTCATCATCGGGAGTGGTCCCGATTATTGTCACTTCGGGGTTGCCGGATCATAACACATAGTAGGTGACTATAGACTTTCAAGATAGGATCAAGAACTCACATATATTCATGAAAACATAATAGGTTCAGATCTGAAATCATGGCACTCGGGCCCTAGTGACAAGCATTAAGCATAGCAAAGTCATAGCAACATCAATCTCAGAACATAGTGGATACTAGGGATCAAACCCTAACAAAACTAACTCGATTACATGATAAATCTCATCGAACCCATCACCGTCCAGCAAGCCTACGATGGAATTACTCACGCATGGCGGTGAGCATCATGAAATTGGTGATGGAGGATGGTTGATGATGACGACGGCGACGAATCCCCCTCTCCGGAGCCCCAAACGGACTCCAGATCAGCCCTCCCGAGAGGTTTTAGGGCTTGGCGGCGGCTCCGTATCGTAAAACGCGATGATTTCTTCTCTCTGATTTTTTTCTCTCCGAAAGCAAATATATAGAGTTGGAGTTGGCGTCGGAGGGTTTCCAGGGGGCCCACGAGGTAGGGGGCTCCCTAGGGGGGGCGCCCCCACCCTCGTGGAAAGGGTGTGGGCCCCCTGGTGTTCCTCTTTGGCGAGGATTTTTTATTATTTTTTCTAAGACCTCCCATGGAGTTTCAGGTCATTCTGAGAATATTTGTTTTCTGCACATAAAACAACATCATGGTAATTTTGCTGAAAACAACGTCAGTCCGGGTTAGTTCCATTCAAATCATACAAATTAGAGTCCAAAACAAGGGCACAAGTTTTTGGAAAAGTAGATACGGCGGAGACGTATTACTTGTTCATATGCGCTATGCAACGCTTGTTTGAATTTAAAATATTACCTTCTGTGCGGCTGTTTATCAAATCTGAGAGATGGCCAGTCGTCGGCTTCTGCCCCCATGCCATGAGTGCTGTGGTGTTCGGGATAAATCTGAGCACTCTTGTTCCCATTGTTGGGTCCTTCGAGGGAGGTGCTCAGCGCAACGAACGAGGCAATCAGACTATAATGCTTTATCACTCTCACTTAGCCATAGAAGTGTACAATTTTAAATTTTGGCGAAGCCCCTAGTATTCTGAAGGCCGAATTCGGGGCGCTATACACGCCTTAAGCCGGACAAAGCCGACTCCCTGCTCTAAGTGGCATAAGTCTTTAGGGACTCGAGACCTCTCGAACAGCGACCAGCTCTCGCCTTATCATGAACCGGGGCATAATCGCAGTAGTTCTCCCAGTGCTACCTTAGCCGATATAGCGGAACATAAGGTACCAAAACATCGGAGCCGGGCAAACCCAACTATTGACCCAAGACATGATTCGGAGCTGATGCTTATAATGTTATAAGTTCGGGGTGCCGCACTATCAAAAGTGTTCGGACTTCTCACGCCGTATGATGGGGTATGCTTAAGCCCCTGGCGTATTGGCCATACCAGAGTGTACGGGTGCTGAATGTCATGAATGAACATATATATATAAGAGAATAGAGAATGCGGTAATAGTCTAGTGCTATGCATTGTTTATTCAAAAAGGTGCGTCGAAGCAGAACGATACAAGTAGTGCGATAAGCAAAAAAGTAGGACTATTTTACATGTACCCTCAAAGGGCAAGCTGAGGAATGGTATTTAAAGCAGGTATTTCACTCGTTATCAGAGACCACCTGGGAGTTCCGTGGTGCGACGTAGCTTTCTGCCTCCTTGGCTGTTGCATCGTGTGTCCGGCAATCGTACTGCCGGACGGGGTTTCCAGGGATTAAAGTCCTGAAAGAGAGAAAAATAACAGAGCGGGAAGCCCCTAGTGCGGTTGAGCCGCGTCTTGGGGCGTGCCGTAGTCGTGCCCCCTTCCCCACCTGTGCCCATGGTATTTTCCATGCGTAATTATGCACGCGTGGCACGGATTTTGCCGTTTGGCTGGGACTGGGGTGGGGGCCACATTGCTATGCGAGCTCGGAACGTGCTAGGCGGTCTTGTTGCCGATTACTCCGGGCGCGCTTGAAGGTGTCCGGGTCTTTAATCGCCAAACTGGTGAATTGCCTTAAGAGGCTGCTTTGCGCTTCTACTGCGAGGGCCGCAGTGTGCTCCTCCGTGCGGAGAGAGCACTCTGTGTTTCCATTGACTGTGATGACCCCCCGAGGTCCTGGCATCTTGAGCTTGAGGTATGCATAATGTGGTACCGTGTTGAATCTTGCAAATGCGGTTCGCCCAAGCAGTGCGTGATAGCCACTGCGGAACAGGACTATATCAAAGATTAACTCCTCGCTTCGGAAGTTATCCAGGGATCCGAAGACCACTTCTAGTGTGACTAAGCCTGTGCAATGGGCCTCTACACTGGGTATGACGCCTTTAAAGTTCGTTCTTGTGGGTTTAATCCTTGAGGGGTCTATACCCATTTTGCGCACTGTGTCCTGATAAAGCAGGTTCAAGATGCTGCCACCGTCCATAAGGACTTGAGTGAGGTGAAATCCGTCGATGATTGGGTCTAGGACCAGTGCGGCGAATCCGCCATGACGGATACTAGTGGGATGGTCCCTGCGATCGAAGGTGCTCGGATAGGAGGTCCATGGGTTGAACTTTGGGGCGACTTGCTCCAACGCATATACGTCCCTTAACGCACGCTTCCGCTCCCTCTTGGGGATGTGGGTTGCGTATATCATGTTCACCGTCCGCACTTGTGGGGGGAACCTCTTCTGTCCTCCGGTGTTCGGCTGCCGGGGCTCTTCCTCGTCATCGCTATGTAGCCCCTAATCTTTGTTTTCGGCGTTTAACTTGCCGGCCTGCTTGAACACCCAACATTCCCTGTTGGTGTGGTTGGCTGGCTTGTCGGGGGTGCCATGTATTTGGCACGAGCGATCGAGTATACGGTCCAAACTGGACGGGCCCGGAGTGCTTATTTTGAATGGCTTTTTCCGCTGACCGGGTTTAGAGCCTCTGAATCTGGCATTGACTGTCGTATCCTCGGTATTGTCACTGTTGATGTGGCGGTTATGTTTGTTGCGACGTGACCTGCCATAGCTATCCTTGGTATCTGAAGTACAGTGGTTCTTTGATATGTTATTGCTGCGAGCCAGCCAGCTGTCTTCTCCCGCGCAAAAGCGGGTCATGAGTGTCGTGAGGGCTGTCATAGATTTCGGCTTTTCCTGGCCAAGGTGCCGGGCGAACCACTCATCGCGGATGTTGTGCTTAAAAGCTGCTAGGGCCTCTGCATCCGGACATTCGACGATTTGATTTTTCTTGGTCACGAACCATGTCCAGAATTGCCTGGCCGATTCCTCTGGCTGCTGAATTATGTGGCTCAAGTCATCGGCATCTGTTGGTCACACATAAGTGCCCTGGAAGTTGTCGAGGAATGCGGCTTCCAGATCTTCCCAACAGCCAATGGATTCTGCTGGCAGGCTGTTGAGCAAATGTCGAGCTGGTCCTTTGAGCTTGAGTGGGAGGTATTTGATGGCGTGTAGATCGTCACCGCGGGCCATGTGGATGTGCAGGAGGAAGTCCTCGATCCATACCGCAGGATCTATTGTGCCGTCGTATGATTCGATATTTAAGGGTTTGAAACCCTCTGGGATTTGGTGATCCATTACTTCCTTTGTGAAGCATATGTGGTGTGCGGTGCCTCTGTAGTGGGCTATGTCGCAATGCAGCTCGAATGATTCTTGTCCGCTGTGTTCAGCACTGCCGGATTTACATTCACTGTATCCGGCATGACGGTTATCGTCTCGCGTAGTGGCGCGCCCTCGTGATCTGTAGATAGATCTTGCGTGTTTTTCTTTGTCCTCCAATACGTCTCGCGGGTCTAGCATGTTTCCCCGTGCCTTGTCATTTTTATTTGAGTGGCGTCGGGGTGCGAGCTGAGTTTTTGGTTGAAATGCCTCTCTGTCGCGGCCACGAGGTGGCCGATCAGCCACGTCATATGTTGGAGATGTAGGTTTTAATGCTTTCTCCTATAGTCGGGGTAGCAACCTGCGCTTTGGGTAACTCTTGGAGGGGGGCTCGAGTTCATATTCCTCGGCCGCAAGGACTTCAGTCCATCTGTCAGCTAGCAAATCTTGACCAGCTTGAAGCTGCTGCTGCTTTTTCTTAAGGCTATTTGACGTGGCTATAAGCCTGCGCTTGAAGTGCTCTTGTTCGGCGGGATCCTCCGGTACGACAAATTCATCATCGTCGAGGCTTGCCTCGTCTTCGAGGGAGGCATGTAATTATCATCCTCAGCCTCTCCATCTGCCGCTCTCTCGGGAGGGCTGGCTTCTCCATCCTCCTGCTCTAAATCTTGCTGGAGGGGATTGTTGTCATCTTTGGCACTGTCCGGAGTGCTATTATCTCCTGTGCCGGTGTCACCGCTTTTTCTTTGGCGAGACTTAGAGCGGCGCCGCTGATGCCGACGCTTGGGTTGCTTCTTGGAGGGGTCATCCTCTGCTGTCTCGTCGCCATTGCCTTCTTTGGGTGTGTCCACCATGTATATATCATATGATGAGGTGGCTGTCCAGTGCCCTGTGGGCAGTGGTTCCTCTTCGTCTCCCACATCGTCGTCCATACTGTCGATGTCTTCGGAGTTGAAGTCGAGCATGTCGGTCAAATTGTCGACAGTGGCTACTAAGTGGGTGGTGGGTGGGCGGCGAATTTCTTCGTCATCCGCATCCCAATCCTGCCAAACATAGTTCGGCCAGGACTCTCCTGACAGGGAGAGGGACCTTAATGAGTCCAGTATGTCGCCGAAGGGCGAGTGCTGAAAGATATCCGCGGAGGTGAACTCCATGATCGGCGCCCAGTCGGATTCAGTACAAGCGGTTCGGAGTCCGTGGTCGGGGAAGAATCCGGTAGTTCGGCATCACGGCTCCCGTGAAGGGTAAGGTCGATACTCGGCTTGATCGCCACTGAGAATACGGCCTCCGTGGCGGGGTCTATCCACCCGTCCATGGATGGCGCAATTGGCTCCGAATTGAGGGTCGGAGCGGTTGCCGGTGCGGTCTCCTGAACACTGTCCGATGGCAGAGCTAAATCATGCTCATCATGACCGTGCGGCGCACTGAACAGGGGCTCGAATCCGTCGAAGATCAAGTCTCCGCGGATGTCGGACGTGTAGTTTAAGCTTCCAAACCTGACCTGGTGGCCAGGGGCGTAACTCTCGAAATCCTCCAGATAGCCAAGTGAGTTGGCCCACAGTGTGAAGCCGCCGAATACAAAGATCTGTCTGGGGAGAAAAGTCTCACCCTGGACCGCATCGCTATGATTGAAGGAGCCATCAAGCCTAACGGCGACGACACAGAGGAGCTCTCAATGAAAGCACCAATGTCGGTGTCAAAACCGGCGGATCTCGGGTAGGGGGTCCCGAACTGTGCGTCTAAGGCGGATGGTAACATGAGGCAGGGGACACGATGTTTTACCCAAGTTCGGGCCCTCTTGATGGAGGTAAAACCCTACGTCCTGCTTGATTGTTCTTGATAATATGAGTAGTACAAGAGTTGATCTACCACGAGATCAGAGAGGCTAAACCCTAGAAGCTAGCCTATGGTATGATTGTATGTTGTCCTACACACTAAAACCCTCCGGTTTATATAGACACCGGAGGAGGCTAGGGTTACACAAGGTCGGTTACAAAGGAGGAGATATGCATATCTGTATTGCCTAGCTTGCCTTCCACGCCAAGTAGAGTCCCATCTGAACACGGGACGAAGTCTTCAATCTCGTATATTCATAGTCCAACAGTCCGACCAAAGGATATAGTCCGGCTTTCCGGAGACCCCCTAATCCAGGACTCCCTCACGGGGCGCAGAGCTCCCTGGACGGCCACGACAGCGGCGGTTTTTCACAAGGATCCATCGCAAGAGACGGCCGCGACGAATCCAAGTGCCGGGCGACGTCTTCCTGCGAGGCCGCGTGCGGGCGGAGCTTGAGGCGCGCTGAGTCGATCCGGCGGCTCCCGTCTTGTCGTCATCGGAGACGTGGACAACCCCGGTGTAGGTGCCGCGTCCAGCCCATGCATCCAACGCGGGGGTGGCCGTGCGACGGTTCACGAGGGACGCCACTGCAACGTGCCGTGTGAGGACGTCACGGAGAGGCCGCTGCAGTACCAGGCCTGCGCGCACGTCACATTGACCACAGCCGACCGCCCGTGCTGCCAGATGGACTGTCGAGCACCTGCGCTCGTTGCAGCTGGCTGACGGGCGGGTTGAAGTCGATTGAGAAGAGGAAGCAAGAGGTGCAGTCCGGCGCGTTGGCGGCCGTGCGTGAGGACGGATGGCCATGACTCGCGTACCGTGTTGATTCCCTTTTCCCTTCCTCATCTCTTGTCTGATTTATTCATGCATGGGTGTGTCTGATCCTATAGCAGGAAAAGACAAGCTCGTTGTTAGGCAATGTACTGTAAAAAGACTAGATCAAATGGATACTTCCCCGATCCTTTTGTTTGTACGATAGCGCGATGACCAAAGCTCTAGCGGCCAATTTCTTTGGCGATGGTAGTTGATTCGTTGTTGAAGATTGAAGAAAAACCATTTGCATCATGGCTCGATAGACACCACGCCCCACAGTAGGCGCCAACTGTCATGGTAATGATTCCGACAATAAGAGAGTGGTACGATAAAGGAGCATAATCTATCAAGATGCATATGGGTGACACGGTGGTTTTAGTGAGCTCGGGCCTCTCACGGTGGAGATAACAACCCTACGTCTCGTGCTCCGGAGAGGCTTTGTTTTATCTGAGTATATATCCGGAGGTTACAATGAGAGGAGAATGGATCCCCGTAGTCCTGAGACTAATGGTGAAAAAGAGAGCGAGATGGAAGAAAAAAGGCCCTCAAGTCTAGTGGTGGGGGTGGCTTATATAGAGTGCGCCACCCCCTCACCTCCTATGTTACAAAGTGGGGCATGAATGCCATAATGCCAGCCCACTATCAAGCCTGGACTATGATAATGATGTCGACTGCTTTGCTGCCTACTGGTCTCGTATATCCTAGTGAGTCATATGGTCGAGTGGTGAACTGTCATCCGAGTGGATGGTATGTTGCTTGGTCGAGTGGATAGTATGCTGCTTGTCCGAGTGGATAGTATCTCTGTATGAAATTTACCTGGACCCACATGTTGTGTGGACCCCATGCTTCATGATATTTCGACCCTTCGTGGGCCTACCTGTTATGTGTATCCCCAACAGGCATCATTGGAACTGATTTCTGTGATGAACTACTTTCCAATTCGTGAGAAGGTACAATTACCTCATCAAGTTCTACTTTCCTCCCACTCACTTCTTTTAAGAGAAACTCCTTCTCTATTAAGGATCCACTCTTAGCAACAAAGATCTAGTCTTCGGATATGTGATAGAAGGTGTACCCAACAGTTTCTTTTGGGTATCCTATGAAGACACACTTCTCCGATTTGGGTTTGAGCTTATCAAGCTGAAACTTTTTCACATAATTAAGCATCGCAATGCCAAACTTTAAGAAACGACAGCTTAGGTTTCTTGCTAAACCACAGTTCATACGGTGTCATCCCAACAGATTTTTAAACGGCGCCCTATTTAATGTGAATGCAGCTGCCTCTAATGCATAACCCCAAAACGATAGTGATAAATCGGTAAGAGACATCATAGATCGCACCATATCTAATAAAGTACGGTTACGACGTTCGTACACATCATTACTCTGTGGTGTTCCAGGTGGCGTGAGTTGCGAAACTATTCAACATTGTTTCAACTGAAGGCCAAACTCGTAACTCAAATATTTCATCTCCGCGATCAGATCGTACAATCTTTATTTTCTTGTTACGATGATCCTCCACTTCACTCTGAAATTCTTTGAACTTGTCAAATGTTCCAGACTTGTGTTTCATTAAGTACATATACTCATATCTGCTCAAATAATCTATGAAGGTCAGAAAATAACGATACCCGCCGCGAGCCTCAACACTCGTTGGATCGCATGCATCAGTATGTATTATTCCTAATAAGTCTGTTGCCCTCTCCATTGTTCCGGAGAACGAAGTCTTAGTCATCTTTCCCATGAGGCATGGTTCGCAAGCATCAAGTGATTCCAAAAGCCCATCAGTATGGAGTTTCTTCATGCGCTTTACACCAATATGACCTAAACGGCAGTGCCACTAGTATTTTGCACTATCATTATCAACTTTGCATCTTTTGGCATCAATATTGTCGGTGTACAAAAGTAGGGGCTCTCCTTTGTACCCCTTTACTTGTGCACGGGCAGTCAGAGCCATGCCCGCGGCCGCACTAAGCAGGGCAGAGGAGGGAAGCCGGAACACAAGATGAAAAAAGCAACGTCAACACCAGAGACGCAAAGAGCAAGAGAGCGAAGTGGGATCCCCCGGCAAGACCTTTGCCAGGACAGCCTCCACATCCCCGGCAAGAGCCTTGCCGGGGCAACTTGCCCAATGCCAGCAGAGCACGCCACCCTTGAGACAAGGGGTTCCAACACTATCAACCACATTGGAACCAAGTCTCGGGAGGCACCTCCGTGGTGGCATGCAGATCTTTGTAGAGATCATAAATACACAAGATCAGACAAGAACCAGAAGACGACGATCCTTAGCAACATCCTTGCCAACGAAGTCCACGAGACCCCCGGCAAGATCCTTGCCAAGGACGACCGCGGTGCCGCAGCAAGACCCTTGCCGGGCCCCTGGCAAGGCCCTTGCCGAAGACACCTGCGGGGCCGCAACCAGGCCCATGCCTGCCAAGACTCCACCGCCGCTCCCATGCAGCTGCCAGCTCGACCAGCTGGGCAGGCATCTGCGTGGCAGCGCAGGCCTCCACACCAACTCAGCAAGCACCTGCGTGGTGGCATGCAGATCTTCGTGAAGGCTCCACCACCACGCCAGCCAAATAGCCACCCAACGTGGCGCTACAACGCCCCGTCAGCTTGGACGCGCGTCGGAGCCAGGCGAGGCGACGACAGCTGGGACGAGGTTCTTTGCCATCCCCAATAAAGCAAGAGGGGCACGTCGGCAGCGCATTAAATGCGTTTGTCCGACGATGCCAGAGGATAGAATCGGCCACTGTACACCTTTCCACCTCCTGTGTGCCACTGTGGCGACCCCTTTTGTCTATAAAAGGAGGCCCGAGGCGTACTGGAGAGGGATTCAGATCTTTTGGACTACACAGACACCGCAGCTAGTTCAAGAATACAAGAACACTCAAATATACATAAAAGCAGGACTAGGGTTTTACGCGTCTCTGCGGCCCGAACCTGGGTAAACGATTTTCGTGCTAACCGCCAGACCCGCTCTTTGCACAACCCCGAGCCCGCCAACCGTAGAAGGGATCCCAGTGATTCCATAGGTGTCGTTTACATTGACATCTCTGGCGCGCCACGTAGGGGGTGGAGCGGTTGTGGAAATCCGGTCTGGTTGAAGCAGCGGCTTCATCATGGTTGTGACTTCAAGGAAGAAGACGACCGAACAAGTGGCGTCCTCGGTGGACGCAGTGAACGCTCAAGCAGCGGCACAAAAGCTAAGTCATGCAAAACTTTGCGTAATTCCTTTATATATATATGGTTATCGTCCTCGACGATCTTGCCCTGTGTATGGAAAACCTGCATGCAATGGGGCCCTGCCACTATTGGCAACGCCCTCGTTCTGTTTCGAGTCCGCTCAACAGTTCGAGCGGCTGCGTCAAGAATGGCAGGGTGACCTTCTGCGATTGGCAACGCTCTTGTTCTATCTTGAGTCTGCTCGACAGCTCGAGCAGCCGCGTTAAGAGTAGTGAGGTGGTTTGACCGGCAGCAAGCATACCTGGCAGGCCATTGAGGATCCGTCCTCAAGGTGTCGCGGCCTGGGTTTCCGCGCCGGCAAGCCTACCCGATTAACGTAGGGTGGTCGTACAAAGGGAGATTGAACAGGGAAATAACATGCATCATTTCGAAAGCACTGCATAGTTATATTACATCATTTGTTGTTGCGGTTCTAACTAAAGATAAAAATTGTCTTGGTCATGAACTTGCAGCAGCGATAAGAAATGGGGTGCCTAGTCCTGGAGCTGGCCTTCTATCCTCCGAACTCCGTCGATGCGGCCGATGACGGGCTCGATACGCTCCTCGAGCGGCGCGAGGTCCACGCCCTCCGACAAGCTGTCCAGCGCAGCTTTGAAGTCGAGGTCAGGGTTCCAGTACGCCACCTTGGTGAGGACCTTGGTCATGGCACCCCGGCAAAGCCTCCGGGCCTCGTTGGCCAGACAGGCCGCCCTGTTAGAGCGGAACCGCTCCAGGGCCCCGAGAACACCGCCGAAGAACAGAGTCAGCCTGGCATTAGGACTCACATTCGGCTCCGAGACGTACCACACGTTTGGCATCCCCATGGTAGCCAGCTGCATGGTGATCCTGCTGGCGACATCGGCGAGGTGGCTGATCCAGAGCTTCTCGCCGGCCATGAAATCCGAGTGGCTGACGGCGTCGTTCTTCCGCAGCTGCCTCTCCTCCTCTAGATTCTTGGTTAGGGCCTCCTCCCGGGCCCTGACCTCCGAGAGCATCCCCTCAAGACCCTCCAGCTTCAGCTTCAGGTCCTTGATGGACTCTTGGCCGTGGAGAGTAGCTCGACCTTCTCAAGGACTGTGACCTGCGCATCAGCCAAGGCGCCCTTGGCCACGTCCCTCTCTCCCGTCAGCTCCTGGATATGTTTCTTCAGCCCGTCTCGCTCCCACCTCCAGCTCGTTCACCTTGCCGGCATGGACCTGGGCCTGAGCATTGAGGGCCTCCTCATGCTTCTACTCTAGTTCCTGGGTCCGCTGCATGACAAGCTCCTTGACCTCCTCGTCCTTGCTGCGGAGTGTCGCGGCGAGTTTCTCCTCGCGAGCAGCAAGGTCCTCCTCCTCGGAGTTCAACTCGGCCTGGTGCTGACGCCGAGCGGCCTCCTCCTTGGCGGCCTGTTGACTCGCCACCTCTTGGGCCTTCTCGATATCAGCCTGCTTCATGACAAGCTCCAGCTTGCGCTCGGCCAGCAGATCATGGGCGGTCTTCAGTTCCTCACAGGCCTGGCGGAACCAAGCCCGCGTCTCGGCGATGCGCCCCTCGAGGTCCGCCTCCGCCTTGTACACCACTGCCATCTGATGACCCACAAGTATAGGGGATCTATCGTAGTCCCTTCGATAAGTAAGAGTGTCGAACCCAACGAGGAGCAGAAGGAAATGATAAGCGGTTTCCAGCAAGGTATTCTCTGCAAGTACTGAAATAAGTGGTAACAGATAGTTTTGTGATAGGATAATTTGTAACGAGCAACAAGTAACAAAAGTAAATAAAGTGCAGCAAGGTGGCACAATCCTTTTTGTAGTAAAGGATAAGCCTGGACAAACTCTTATATAGAGAAAAGCGCTCCTGAGGACACATGGGAATATCATCAAGCTAGTTTTCATCACGCTCATATGATTCGCGTTCGGTACTTTGATAATTTGGTATGTGGGTGGACCGCTGCTTGGGTACTGCCCTTACTTGGACAAGCATCCCACTTATGATTAACCTCTATTGCAAGCATCCGCAACTACAACAAAAGTATTAAGGTAAACCTAACCATAGCATGAAACATATGGATCCAAATCAGCCCCTTACGAAACAACGCATAAACTAAGGTTGAAGCTTCTGTCACTCTAGCAACCCATCATATACTTATTACTTCCCAATGCCTTCCTCTAGGCCCAAATAATGGTGAAGTTTCATGTAGTCGACGTTCGCATAACACCACTAGAGGAGAGACAACATACATCTCATCAAAATATCGAACGAATACCAAATTCACATGACTACTAATAGCAAGACTTCACCCATGTCCTCGGGAACAAACATAACTACTCACAAAGCATAAACATGTTCATAATCAGAGGGGTATTAATATGCATATAGGATCTGAACATATGATTTTCCACCAAATAAACCAACTAGCATCAACTACAAGGAGTAATTAACACTACTAGCAACCTACTAGCACCAATCCCGGACTTGGAGACAAGAATTGGATACAAGAGATGAACTAGGGTTTTGAGAGGAGATGGTGCTGATGAAGATGTTGATGGAGATTGCCCTCTCCCGATGAGAGGAGCGTTGGTGATGACGATGGCGATGATTTCTCCCTTCGGGAGGGAAGTTTTCCTAGTAGAACAGCTCTACCGGAGCCCTAGATTGGTTCCGCCAAGGTTCCGCCTCGTGGCGGCGGAGTTTCGTCCGAGAAGATAGCTCGTTATTTTTTCCCATCGAAAGACTTCATATAGCAGAAGATGGCCACCGGAGGGCCACCAGGGGGGCCACGAGGTAGGGGGCGCGCCCAGGGGGTAGGGCGCGCCCCTCACCCTCATGGGCAGGGTGTGCCCCCTGGTGAATTTCTTCCGCTGAGTATTTTTTATATATTCTAAAAACGTCTTCCGTGAATTTTCAGGCCTTTTGGAGCTGTGCAGAATAGGTCTCTAATATTTGCTCCTTTTCCAGCCCAGAATCCCAGCTGCTGGCATTCTCCCTCTTTATGTAAACCTTGTAAAATAAGAGAGAATAGGCATAAGTATTGTGACATAATGTGTAATAACAACCCATAATGCAATACATATCGATATAAAAGCATGATGCAAAATGGACGTATCATCTTCCCTAAGCTTAGACCTCGCTTGTCCTCAAGCGAAAGCCGAAATCGAAAAATATGTCCACATGTTTAGAGATAGAGGTGTCGATAAAAATAAAATACGGACATGAGGGCATCATGATCACTCTTAGAACAACAACTTATATAATTATTGTCATATGATTTCTTATGCTAGAGTAATAATTCAATCACAATTTCAAGTATGAACCGTAAACTTCATTGAAAACTAACAAACTATAATCTCAGTCATTGGAGCAGTTGCAATTTATCATAACATAGGAAAGAGTCAATATATAAGAGCTTTTCAGCAAGTCCACATACTCAACTATCATATAGTCTTTCACAATTGCTGACACTCACGCAATACTTATGGGTATGGAGTTTTATTCGGACACAGAGAAAGATAGGGGCTTATAGTTTGCCTCCCAACATTTTACCTCAAGGGTAATGTCAACAATAATAGTTCATGAAAACTCACATCCAATTATCCATATATACCAGGATCTTTCCAACATACTGTGCTTGCCAAAGGATAAAATGTAAAAAGGAAGGGTGAAGATCACCATGAATCTTATGCAATGTAGGAGATAAAAGTAAAAGATAGGCCCTTCGCAGAGGGAAGCAGAGGTTGTCATGCACTTTTATGGTTTGATGCACAAAATCTTAGTGCGAAAGAACGTCACTTTATATTGCCACTTGTGATATGGACCTTTATTATGCAGTCTGTCGCTTTTATTTCTTCCATATCACATGATCGTATAAAGCTAATTTTCCCCCACACTAATAAGTCATACATATTTAGAGAGCAATTTTTATTGCTTGCACCGATGACAACTTACTTGGAGGATCTTACTCAATCCATAGGTAGGTATGGTGGACTCTCATAGCAAAACTGGTGTAAGGGTATTTGGAAGCACAAGTAGTATCTCTACTTGGTGCGATGAATTTGGCTAGCATGAGGGAGAAAGGCAAGCTCAACCATGTTGGATGATCCATGACAATATAATTTATCTCAGATGTAAGAAAACATAACCTATTATGTTGTCTTCCTTGTCCAACGTCAACTCTTTAGCATGTCATATTTTAATGAGTGCTCACAATCATAAAAGATGTCCAAGATAGTATATTTATATTTGAAGAGCTCTCTTTCTTTATTACTTCCTATTAATTGCAACGATGACCAAAAACTATGCTTGTCAACCCTCAACAACTTTTATTCATCATACTTTTTTCTATGTGAGCTCATTACTCTCCATAAGACTCACATGATCTCTTTGTTTCTTTTTATTCCTTTCTCTTTTCTTTTGTTCCCTTAGGATCCTGGCAAAATAATCAAGCCCTTGACTCAACACTAATCTTTATCATATAGCTCATGGACTCGGTTACATAGAAGGATTATAAAGCAAAACTCACGACTAGATCATACTAAGAACTTTTATTCTACTGGATCAAGATAATACCAAAAGGATCGAACTAAGAAAAACGGTAAAGATAAAAGTGATGGTGATACGATACCGGGGCACTCCCCCAAGCTTGGTAGTTGCCAAGGGGAGTGCCCATGCCAGATACTCAATTCTTCTTTGTTGGTGGAGACGGTGGTGATTTTGTTGATGGCGTAGGCTTGTCGTCCTTCTTCCAAGGCATAGGCTCACCATCATAGAAGGATGACCGAGTCTCCTGAAACCTCAAATCTGTAGCCAAACTCATCCTCTTGAATCTATATTCATACTCATAGTTTTGATTTTGCAGGTCATAGATCTGGGCTTGGAGGTGCTCGTTTTTCTCATGAAGCTTGAAGATGGCCTCCCCAATGTCCTTGACGTCCAGCTTGTGGTTGTTGGTGAACTCCGTGATCATAATGTGGTTGGAATTGAGTCCATGCTCCACCATCTCCTTGCACTTGAAAACTTCTTGCTCCAATGCCTCGAGCCTTGCCTCCGTGCTTCCGGTCTTCCTTGGTCCCTCAGCATCGAGGATGTGCAACAACCCCTCACGCATCTCAATGGATTGAGGGTGTTGCAGCACTTCTACGAGGTAGGGGTTGATGACCTTCTCGAAGAACTGGTCCTTGGGGGCGCTTGGAGATGACATGACGACCTGGATCAGTCAGAAAAACAGCTCGAAACAAAAACAAGAGATTTTTGCGTGATACGGGAGTCAAAACCTCCGGGAGATTATATAATGAATTTTTACCGACCAAAATACGTAATGTGTAAGAAAACGGAGTCCGGAGATCACACGAGGTGCCCACGAGGTAGGGGGGCGCGCCCTCCACCCTCGTGGAGCCCTCGTGTCCTTCCCGGACTGCTTCTTATTTTTCTATTTTTCTAAATATTCCAAAATGGAGAAATATTGCCTTAAAATTGTTTTAGAGTCGGTTTACTTACCGTACCACATACATATTCCTTTTCGGAGTCTGAAACGTTCCGGAAAGTGTCCCTTATGTATTCCTCCGGGGTTACGGTTTCAATAACATTGGTTTCAACATTTATGGGATTACCTGAGATATAATGTTTGATTCTTTGATCGTTCACCACCTTCGGATTTGTGCCTTCGAAGTTGTTGATTTTTATGGCACCGGAATGATAGACATCCTCGATAACATAAGGACCTTCCCATTTTGAGAGAAGTTTTCCTGCAAAAAAATCTTAAATGAGAGTTGTATAGCAATACATAGTCACCTACATTGAACTCACGCTTTTGTATCCTTTTATCATGCCATCTTTTAACTTTTTTCTTTAAACAACTTGGCATTTTCGTAGGCGGGTTCTCCATTCATCGAGTGAGCTAATATCAAATAACCTCTTCTCACCGGCAAGTTTAAAATCATAATTGAGTTCTTTAATAGCCCAATATGCCTTGTGTTCTAGTTCGAGAGGTAAGTGACATGCTTTTTCATAAACCATTTTATACGGAGACATACCCATAGGATTTTTATATGCAGTTCTATAGGCCCATAATGCATCATCAAGTTTCTTGGACCAATTCTTTCTAGATCTATTAACAGTCTTTTGCAGAATTAATTTGAGCTCTCTATTACTCAATTCTACTTGACCACTAGACTGTGGGTGATAAGGAGATGCAATTCTATGATTAACATCATATTTAGCAAGCATTTTACGGAAAGCACCATGAATAAAATGTGAACCACCATCAGTCATTAAATATCTAGGGACTCCAAATCTTGGAAAAATAACTTCTTTAAGCATTTTAATAGAAGTGTTATGATCTGCACTACTAGTCGGAATAGCTTCTACCCACTTAGTAACGTAATCAACAACAACTAAAATATGAGTATATCCATTAGAGGAAGGAAAAGGTCCCATGTAGTCAAAGCCCCAAACATGAAATGGTTCAATAACGAGTGAATAGTTCATAGGCATTTCTTGACGTCTACTAATATTACCAATTCTTTGACATTCATCACAAGATAAGACAAACTTACGGGCATCCTTGAAGAGAGTAGGCCAATAAAAACCAGATTGCAATACCTTATGTGCAGTTCTATCTCCAGCATGGTGTCCTCCATAAGCTTCGGAGTGACACTTGCGTAGGATCTTTTCCTGTTCATGCTCAGGTACACAACGTCTAATAACACCACTACTCCTTCTTTATAAAGATGTGGCTCATCCCAAAAGTAATTCCTCAAATCATAGAAGAACTTTTTCTTTTGCTGGTATGTGAAACTAGGTGGTATAAACTTAGCAACAATGTAATTAGCATAATCAGCATACCATGGAGCAGTATTAGAAGCATTTATGACATTTAATTGCTCATCAGGAAAGCTATCATCAATAGGAAGTGGGTCATCAAGCACATTTTCTAACCTAGACAAGTTGTCTGCAACGGGGTTCTCAGCTCCCTTTCTATCAACAATATGTAAGTCAAATTCTTGTAGCAAGAGAACCCATCTAATAAGTCTAGGTTTAGCATCTTTCTTTTCCATAAGATACTTAATAGCAGCATGATCAGTGTGAATAGTTACTTTAGAATCAACAATATAAGGTCTGAACTTATCACAAGCAAATACAACTGCTAAGAATTCTTTTTCAGTAGTAGCATAATTTCTTTGAGCATTGTCTAGGGTTTTACTAGCATATTGAATAACATTTAATTTCTTATCAACTCTTTGCCCTAGAACAGCACCAACAGCATAATCACTAGCATCACATAATTTCAAAGGGTAAATTCCAATCAGGTGGCTGAACGATAGGTGCAGAGATCAATGCTTTCTTAAGTATTTCAAATGCTTCTACACAATCATCATCAAAGAAAAATGGTATATCTTTTTATAATAAATTAGTCAGGGGCCGAGAAATTTTTGAGAGGTCCTTAATGAACCTCCTATAAAATCTGGCATGACCAAGGAAACTTCTTATACCTTTGATATCCTTGGGACATGGCATCTTCTCAATAGCATCAACCTTGGCTTTATCAAGCTCAATACCTCTTTCAGAAACTTTGTGACCCAAGACAATACCTTCATTAACCATAAAGTGGCACTTTTCCGAATTCAAGACAAGATTAGTTTCTTCACATTGTTGCAAAAATCGATCAAGTTTGCTCAAGCAATCATCAAAAGAAGATCCATAGACGGAGAAATCGTCCATGAAAACCTCACAAATCTTTTCACAAAAGTCAGAGAATATAGCCATCATGCATCTTTGAAAGGTAGCAGGTGCATTACATAGACCAAAAGGCATACGTCTATAAGCAAAAGTACCAAAAGGGCAAGTAAAAGTAGTCTTTGATTGATCTTTAGCTGACACGGGTATTTGAGAGAAACTAGAATAACCATCTAGAAAGCAAAAATGTGTATGTTTGGATAGTCTTTCTAGCATTTGATCGATAAAAGGTAAGGGGTAATGATCCTTTTTAGTTGCCTTATTTAATTTGCGGAAATCAATTACCATCCTATACCTGTAATAATTCTTTGAGGAATCAATTCATCTTTATCATTAGGAACGATAGTAATACCTCCCTTCTTAGGGACACAATGGACAAGACTTACCCACTGACTATCAGCAACGGGATAGATTATACCTGCCTCAAGGAGTTTTAGTATTTCTTTTCTTACCACTTCTTTCATTTTAGGATTGAGCCGTCGTTGATGATCACGAACTGGTTTAGCATCTTCTTCCAAATTAATTTTATGTTGACATAGAGTGGGACTAATGCCCTTAAGATCATCAAGAGTATACCCAATTGCAGCACGGTGCTTCTTCAGAGTTTTCAATAATCTCTCCTCCTCATGCTCTGAAAGGTTAGCACTAATAATAATAGGATATATCTTTTTCTCTTCAAGATATGCATATTTAAGAGTATTAGGTAACGGTTTAAGCTCAAACACGGGATCACGCTTGGGTGGAGGAGGATCCCCTAGGATTTCAACAGGCAAATTGTTTTTCAGAATAGGTTCCTGTTTAAAGAATACTTCGTCTATTTCCCTTCTTTCATCATGGTCTAGCAAATATTGTTCTAAAGGATCACTAGGAGGTACGGCAATACAAGCAAGACCAATAATTTCATCCTTACTAGGTAATTCTTCTTCACGGTGTTGTCTATTGAATTTAGAGAAATTAAATTCATGAGGCATATCATCTAAACCGATAGTAACAACATCCCTTTTGCAATCTATGGTAGCATTAAAAGTGTTCAGGAAGGGTCTACCAAATATAATGGGACAAAAGCTATCTTGTGGGGAACCAATAACAAGAAAATCAGCAGGATATTTAGTTTTCCCACACAAGACTCAACATCTCTAACAATTCCCATCGGTGAAATAGTATCTCTATTGGCAAGTTTAATTGTGACATCAATATCTTCTATCTCAGAAGGTGCAATATCATGCATAATTTCTTTGTATAAGGAATAAGGTATTGCACTAGCACTAGCACCCATATCACATAAGCCATGATAACAATGATCTCCTATTTTAACAGAAATAACAGGCATGCCTACCACAGGTCTAGGTTTATCTTTAGCACAAGGTTTAGCAATTCTAGCAGTTTCATCACAGAAATAAATAACATGGCCATCAATATTATCAGACAAGAGATCTTTAACATGAGCAGTATTAGTTTCAACTTTAATTTGCTCAGGAGGTGTATAAGTTTTAATATTGCTTTTACGAACCACGGTTGAAGCTTTAGCATGATCCTTTATCCTAAGAGGAAAAGGTGGTTTCTCAACATAAGAAGTAGGAATGATAGGATCATTATAAGTGACAATCTTTTCTTCAACTTTAATAGGTGCAGCTACTTTTGCTTCTATGGTAGGATGATATTTAAACCACTTCTCCTTGGGGAGATCAACATAAGTAGCAAAAGATTCACAGAAAGAAGCTACTATCTCAAAGTCAAGTCCATATTTAGTGCTACATTTACGGAAAACATTGGTATCCATAAAAGATTTAACACAATCAAAACTAGGTGTCATACCTGACTCCTTACCTTTGTCGAGGTCCCAATCTTTAGAGTTGCGTTTAATTCTTTCCAATAAATCCCATTTGAATTCAATAGTCTTCATCATAAAAAAGCCATCACAAGAAGTATCAAGCATGGTGCGATTGCTATCAGAAAGCCGAGCATAAATTTTTTGAATAATCATTTCTCTTGAGAGCTCATGATTGGGGCGTGAATATAACATTGATTTAAGCCTCCCCAAGCTTGAGCGATGCTTTGTCCTTCGCGAGGCCAAAAATTATATATGTATATACATATATAATTGCGATCACGATGAACAAGATGCATAGGATAAAACTTCTGATGAAATTCCAATTTCAATCGTTTGTAATTCCAAGACCCCATATCATCACATAGCCTATACCATGTCAATGAATCTCCCTTCAAACATAAAGGGAAGACCTTCTTCTTAACAACATCTCCGGGTACACCTGCAACATTAAATAATTCACAAACTTCATCCACATATATTAGATGCTCATCAGGATGTTTTGTTCCATCTCCTAAAAAGGGATTAGCTAGCAGTTTTTCTATCATACCCGAAGGAATTTCAAAGCAGACATTTTCATTTTCAGTAGGTTCAGTAGGTTGAGGAGCAACTCTTTGCTCTACTGGTCGGGGTGAAGATACCCTGAACAAGCCCCTCAGAGGATTACTTTCCATAGTAACAAGTGACAGTAAATTTCAGCACACTATATAAATTTTTCCTTACCAAATTCCACCTACCAAAGGCGCTTCACTCCCCGGCAACGGCACCAGAAGAGAGTCTTGATGACCCACAAGTATAGGGGATCTATCGTAGTCCTTTCGATAAGTAAGAGTGTCGAACCCAACGAGGAGCAGAAGGAAATGATAAGCAGTTTCCAGCAAGGTATTCTCTACAAGTACTGAAATAAGTGGTAACAGATAGTTTTGTGATAGGATAATTTGTAACGAGCAACAAGTAACAAAAGTAAATAAAGTGCAGCAAGGTGGCCCAATCCTTTTTGTAGACAAGGACAAGCCTGGACAAACTCTTATATAGAGAAAAGCGCTCCCGAGGACACATGGGAATATCATCAAGCTAGTCTTCATCACGCTCATATGATTCGCGTTCGGTACTTTGATAATTTGGTATGTGGGTGCACCGGTGCTTGGGTACTACCCTTACTTGGACAAGCATCCCACTTACGATTAACCTCTATTGCAAGCATTTGCAACTACAACAAAAGTATTAAGGTAAATCTAACCATAGCATGAAACATATGGATCCAAATCAGCCCCTTACGAAGTAACGCATAAACTAGGGTTTAAGCTTCTGTCACTCTAGCAACCCATCATCTACTTATTACTTCCCAATGCCTTCCTCTAGGCCCAAATAATGGTGAAGTGTCATGTAGTCGACGTTCACATAACACCACTAGAGGAGAGACAACATACATCTCATCAAAATATCTAACGAATACCAAATTCACATGACTACTAATAGCAAGACTTCTCCCATGTCCTCAGGAACAAACGTAACTACTCACAAAGCATAAAAATGTTCATAATCAGAGGGGTATTAATATGCATATAGGATCTGAACATATGATCTTCCACCAAATAAACCAACTAGCATCAACTACAAGGAGTAATTAACACTACTAGCAACCTACTAGCACCAATCCCGGACTTGGAGACAAGAATTGGATACAAGAGATGAACTAGGGTTTTGAGAGGAGATGGTGCTGATGAAGATGTTGATGGAGATTGCCCTCTCCCGATGAGAGGAGCGTTGGTGATGACGATGGCGATGATTTCCCCCTCCGGGAGGGAAGTTTCCCCAGCAGAACAGCTCTGCCGGAGCCCTAGATTGGTTCCGCCAAGGTTCCGCCTTGTGGCGGCGGAGTTTCGTCCGAGAAGATGGATCGTTATTTTTTCCCATCAAAATACTTCATATAGCAGAAGATGGCCACTGGAGGGCCACCAGGGGGCCCACGATGTAGGGGGCGCGCCCATGGGGGTAGGGCGCGCCCCCCACCCTCGTGGGCAGGGTGTGGCCCCCCTGGTGAATTTCTTCCACTGAGTATTTTTTATATATTCTGAAAACGTCTTCCGTGAAGTTTCAGGACTTTTGGAGCTGTGCAGAATAGGTCTCTAATATTTGCTCCTTTTCCAGCCCAGAATCCTAGTTGTCAGCATTCTCCCTCTTTATCTAAACCTTATAAAATAAGAGAGAATAGGCATAAGATTGTGACATAATGTGTAATAACAGCCCATAATGCAATAAATATCAATATAAAAGCATGATGCAAAATGGACGTATCACCATCCTGGACTTGGCCTTGTCCAGGCGGGCATGGTGAAGCGTCTGAAGCTTGTGGAAGTTGGCGCCCACTCTTCCTGGGAACTGCCGCTACCGACACTCGGTTCGTCAACGACCTCGAGCCCAGCGGCGGCAAGCACCTCATCGTCGAACGCCTCCCCCTCGACGGGCGCCCTGGTGCTCGCCGTCCATGGGAGGTGGACGAACAGGTCGTCGCTCACCTTCAGATACTTTCCTGAGCCAGAGGCGGTAGAGGAGGAAGGGTGGTCGTCAACCACCTCCTCCTCGGCAGCGGCCTTGCTGGCCTCCCCGGTAGGCCCCTTGTCGGCCTCCTCGGTAGCAGCCTTGCCGGTCTCCCCGGCAGGCCCCTTGGCGGCGTCCTCAGCGACATCCTTGGCGATTTGCTCAGCGGAGATCTCGTCGGCCTCGGCCATGGCATCCCTGGCGACCTCCTCGATGATAGTGTCTACGTCCTCCTGGTCCGCCAAGGAAGGATCTAGATACCGAGAAGGAGAATGAGGGGAAGTCAAGATCGAAATTCGAAACAAGAAAAACGAGCGGGAACAGGAGGCAAACAACTCACCCGTGCCAAGCTGGGACAAAGTGGCCCCCTCCCGACCAACCTCCAGTGTCGGGATGGGCCGCCGGCGCTCGGGTTCGCCTCCTCCTCCTCCGTGCGCATGGGCTCGGTGCTTGGTGCCCTTGCCGGGGACGCTCCTCGGGGCGGCGTGTTGGGGGTGGCTCTCGATGGCTCCTCCTGCTTCCGTCCTCCTCCTGCAACCATGGCAAGGTCAGCACCAAGAAATCGTGTCCCAGCACATGTCGATGGGGAGTGAGTGATGAACGCACGCTGGGGGCTACGTCGAGGGCTGCTATCCGAGCTGCTCTCCACCACCAACGGCATACTCGAGGTGCCCACCGGGGGATGGCCGCCCGTTGAGGCCCTGGCCCTCTTCGCCACCCTCTGGGACAGCGTCTCCATATCCCTGTGAAGATGAAGACAAGTCAAGAAAAGCGGCACGGTCTGACGGGATGGAGATGACAAAAGACCAGATACTTACTCATCCTCTGCCTCCTCTTCCGCTGCCTTCCTCTTCCTCCTCGGGCTAAGGGACCCGAGATTTAAGATGACCTCCGTGTCGTCATCTGCGGGGGGAGGGGAAGCGGGTGGATTCCGAGGACGCTTGGACGAAGAAGAGGCAGTCGTTTTCTTCTTCGCCACCGTAGCCTTCACCGCCTTCCCCGCCGCCGCGGCCCTCGTTTGGTGCATGGACGCCTCCTGAGGTTGTTGTGGTTGTGCGGCCCTGCCGGGCCGGACTGGCTCACCAGAGCTGGCCCGCCGCAGGACACGCCCTCTCCCCGTGGTTGGGGCTTGACAGCCTCGACCTCCTCCCCGGATGACTCATCGACCTCATCTTCAATGAGAGGGGCCCCAGTGCTGGCGCTGCTGGCCTCCCCAGCGGATTCCGCCCACTGTGCGAGCTCCTTCTCCTCCACGGCCACCGCGGCCTCGTCCTCCACGCCGCCAGCACTGCCGGCCTCCCTAGCGAGCTCCGCCTCCGCCGCCCTGGCGGCGATATAGTCCAGCTCTGCTTGGGTGGTGTCCTGGATGAGCAGCGGCTCTTCGCGGACGTACTTCTCCGACATGGTGTCGAAGAATTTCTGCACCTGGTCCGCCTCCGGCTCGACCCAATTCGTGTCAAGGCCGTGCGCATTATAGTCCAGCATCATGGCGATGATGTCGGTTTGGCGGGAGTTGTTGCTTAGCAGGACCACCCCCGCCGGCAACCCAAACAGGGGCCCCTTGGCGACCTTGTTGGCCTTCGCGAACTTGCTAGTCCTCTCGGCCCTGCCGTCGCGGTTCACGTCGAGCTGAAAGAGCCGCTGGCAGAAGTGAGCGTGCCCCATCAATGTGAAGTTGTGGTTCAAGCCGGGGCGGAGCCGCATGATGTCAGCCGCATTCCTAAAGAGCAAGGCCGGCCTCCCCTTGTTGTGCAGTGGAGCGATGCGGCAGCGGATGAAATCTGCCCAAATCATCTCCAGGGTGAGCCCGGCAATGGCGAGGTGATGGATTCTGGTGATGGTGACCGTGAGCTTCCCATCCTGGGGGTCGACATCTCCCTAGTCGTACCTGTGAACCGGCGGCACCTGGCAAACCTGGCAGAATTCCTGTGGGTCCTCCTCCTCGGTCCAGCACCACCGACTCCGCCACTCCTCCCACCTCTCCTTCTGAGCACCCTTTGGATACGTCCCCTTCTCCAGGATCCTTGGGATCCAGGCGACACAACCAGAAATGGCGCCTCCCCTCTGGATCCGAGGATAGAAGTAGTGACGGAAAAGCGCCGTGTTGGGATGCACTCCGGCGAAGCCCTCGTAGAGATGGGCGAAAAGGGCCATGCACGCCACAGCATTCGGGGTGAAGTCCAGAAGGTGGAAGCCGTAGGTGCGCATGATATCGTTGAAGAAATCGGAGAAAGGGGGGCAGAGGCTGCAGGAAAAGTAGTCGACGAAGAATGGGTACCGATACGGGCCGGCCTTGGCGCAATCGGCGGGGATGATGCGCGTGGCCGGATGCCCCGTCATCTCCCCCCTGTCTTGCACCCCCACAGGGGCTTGAAATTGTCCCGGAGGTGGACCGCATCGACCGTCGAGGGAAAGTAGGCGAGCTGCGTCCGACGCGCCACTGACTCACTCTCCGGCGACTCCATCCCCCAGCGTCCTTGGTCACTCCTTTTCCTTTGCTGGTTTTAGGTGCCATGGTGGTTGCGAGAGGTGAAGGAGGAAGGGCAGCGAAAATGCAGCGGCGGAGAGGGAGAGCAAGGGCTTGAGGAGGAAGAAGGAGGGGACGGTGGTTCCGAGATTGGAGAAGGCATAGAGGGTAAATGAGCAGCGCGCTCGTGGTTATTCCTTTTTACGAGGAAGGCGCGGGCCGCCTCTTTACCATCTACCACAATGTGACGCATGCGTGCGGGAACCTCCCCACGGATGACCCCCGTGTCATGCATGACCCTCCACGCCGCACGTTCAACGCGGGTCGTGGGGGAGCGCAGCGGACGGAAAAGTTACTGCAGTAAAGATCCGCCCCGCCTGCCCGCGCACCGTTCTGGGCCTAGCCCAACAACGCGTCGCGCTTATGTGTGGCCTAGGCCCGGGGGCTCCTGTCGGTGTACAAAAGTAGGGGCTCTCCTTTGTACCCCTTTACTTGTGCACGGACAGTCAGAGCCACGCCCACGGCCGCACTAAGCAGTGCAGAGGAGGGAAGCCGAAACACAAGACGACCAAAGCAACGCCAAGACTAGAGACGCAAAGAGCAAGAGAGCAAAGTGGGCTCCCCGGCAAGACCTTTGCCGGGACAACCTCCGCATCCCTGGCAAGAGCCTTGCTGGGGAAACTTGCCCAATGCCAGCAGAGCGCGCCGCCCTTGAGACAAGGGGTTCCAACAGCATCAACCACATTGGAACCAAGGCTCGGGAGGCACCTCCATGGTGGCATGCAGATCTTTGTAGAGATCATAAATACACAAGATCAGATGAGAACCAGAAGACAACGATCCTTAGCGAGATCCTTTCCAAGGAAGTCCACGAGACCCCCGGCAAGATCCTTGCCGAGGACGACCCGCGGTGCCACGGCAAGACCCTTGTCGGGCCCCCGGCAAGGCCCTTGCCGAAGACACCTGCGAGGCCGCAGCCAGGCCCATGCCTGCCAAGACTCCACCGCCGCTCCCATGCAGCTGCCAGCTCGACCAGCTGGGCAGGCATCTGCGTGGCAGCGTGCAGCCTCCACACCAACTCAGCAAGCACCTGCGTGGTGGCATGTAGATCTTCGTGAAGGCTCCACCACCGCGCCAGCCCAGCAGCCAGCCAACGTGCCGCTACAATGCCTCGTCGGCTTGGACGCGCGTCGGAGCCAGGCGAGCGAAGACAGCTAGGATGAGCTTCTTTGTCGTCCCCAATAAAGCAAGAGGGGCACGTCGGCAGCGCATTAAATGCGTTTGTCCGACGATGCTAGGGGAAAGACTCGGCCACTGTACACCTTTCCACCTCCTGTGTGCCCCTGTGGCGACCCATTTTGTCTATAAAAGGAGGCCCGAGCCATACTGGAGAGGGATTCGGATCTTTTGGACTAGACAGACACCGCAGCTAGTTCAAGAACATAAGATCACTCAAATATACATAAAAGCAGGACTAGGGTTTTACGCATCTGCGTGGCCCGAACCTGGGTAAACGATTTTCGTACTGACCGCCAGGCCCGCTCTTTGCACAACCCCGCGCCCGCCAACCGTAGAAGGGATCCCAGTGATTCCATAGGTGTCGTTTACACCGACAAATATCATGAATATGTGTATCACTACAATCGAGATTCAATAAATCATTCACCTTGGGTGTATGACCAGAGAAGGTTTTATTCATGTAAACAGAATAACAATTATTCTTTGACTTAAATGAATAATTGTATTGCAATAAACATGATCCAATCATATTATGCTCAACACAAACACCAAATAACTATTATTTTAGGTTCAACACTAATCCAGAAGGTAAAGGGAGTGTGCGATGGTGGTCTTATCAACCATGGAATCACTTCCAACACACATCATCACCTCACCCTCAACTAGTTTTTGTTCATTTTGTAACTCCTGTTTCAAGTTACTAATCATAGCAACTGAACCAGTATCAAATAACCAGGGGCTACTATGAACACTAGTAAAGTACACATCAATAACATGTATATCATATATACTTTTGTTCACTTTGCCATCCTTCTTATCCGCCAAGTATTTGGGGCATTTTCACTTCCAGTGATCATTTCCTTTGCAGTTAGAAGCACTCAGTTTTAGGCTTGGGTCTAGCTGTGGGCTTCTTCATGGGAGTGGCGACTTGCTTGCCATTCGTCTTGAAGTTATCTTTCTTTCCCTTGCCCTTTTACTTGAAACTAGTGGTCTTGTCAACCATCAACACTTGATGCTTTTTCTTTATTTCTACCTTCACCAATTTCAGCATCGTGAAGAGCTTGGGAATCATTTCCGTTATGCCTTGCATATTATAGTTCATCACAAACTTCTAGTAACTTGGTGATAGTGACTAGAGAACTCTGTCAATCACTATCTTATCTGGAAGATTAACTCCCACTTGATTCAAGTGATTGTAGTACTCAGACATTCTGAGCACATGCTCACTAGTTGAGCTATTCTCCTCCATCTTGTAGGAAAAGTACTTGTCAGAGGTCTCATACCTCTTAACACGGGCATGAGTCTGAAATACCAATTTTAGCTCTTGGAACATCTCATATGCTCTGTGGCATTCAAAACATTTTTGAGGTCCCAGTTCTAAGCCGTAAAGTATGGCGCACTAAACTATCAAGTAGTCATCATACCAAGCTTGTAAAACATTCATAACATCTGCATCTGCTCTTGCAAAATGTCCGTCACCTAGCGGTGCATCAAGGACATAATTCTTCTGTGCAGCAATGAGGATAATCCTCATATCACGGAGCTAGTCCGCATCATTGCTACTAACATCTTTCAACATAGTTTTCTCTAGGAACATATCATAAATAAAATGGGGAAGCTATACGCGAGCAATTGATCTACAACATAGATATGCAAATACTATCAGGACTAAGTTCATGATAAATTTAAGTTCAATTAATCATATTACTTAAGAACTCCCACATAGATAGACATCCCTCTAATCATCTAAGTGATCACGTGATCCAAATCAACTTAACCATGTCCGATCATCACGTGAGATGGAGTAGCTTTCAATGGTGAACATCACTATGTTGATCATATCAACAATATGATTCACGTTCGACCTTTCGGCCTGAGTGTTCCGAGGCCATATCCGCATATGCTAGGCTCGTCAAGTTTAACCCAAGTATTTTGCGTGTGCAAAACTGGCTTGCACCCGTTGTATGTGAATGCAGAGCTTATCGCACCCGATCATCACGTGGTGTCTTAGCAAGAAGAACTATCACAACGGTGCATACTCAGGGAGAACACTTATACCTTGAAATTTAGTGAGGGATCATCTTATAATGCTACTGACGTACTAAGCAAAATAAGATGCATAAAAGATAAACATCACATGCATCAAAATATGTGACATGATATGGCCATTATCATCTTGTGCCTTTGACCTCGCTCTCCAAAGTACTGTCATGATCTCCATCGTCATCGGCATGACACCATGATCTCCATCATCTTGATCTTTATCAATGTGTTGTCACATGGTCGTCTTGCCAACTATTGCTTTTGCAACTAGTGCTATCGCATAGCGATAAAGTAAAGCAATTATATGGCGCTTCCATCTTATGCAATAAAGAGACAACCATAAGGCTCCTGCCAGTTGCCGATAACTCTGTTACAAAACATGATCATCTCATACAACAATTTATATCTCATCACGTCCTGGTCATATCACATCACAACATGCCCTGCAAAAAGAAGTTAGACGTCCTCTACTTTGTTGTTGCAAGTTTTACGTGGCTGCTACGGGCTTCTAGCAAGAACTGTTCTTACCTACGCATCAACACCACAACGTAGTATAGTGATTGCTTTTTGATCTTCAGAATGAACCCTGTTCATTGAAACCGATTCAACTAAAGTTGGAGAAATAGGCAACCCTGTTCATTCGAGAACTATGTAGACATGACCGAGACACGTCTCCAGTCAATACCCAATAGCGGAACCTGGATGTTCATATTGGCTCCCACATATTCTATGAAGATCTTTATCGGTCAAACCACTTAACAACATACGTTGTTCCCTTTGTCATCGAAATGTTACTTGTCCGAGATTCGATCGTCGGTATCTCAATACCTAGTTCAATCTCATTACTGGCAAGTCTCTTTACTCGTTCCGTAATGCATCATCCCGTAATTAACTCATTAGTCACATTGCTTGCAAGGCTTATAGTGATGTGCATTACCGAGAGGGCCCACAAATACCTCTCCGATAGATGGAGTGACAAATCCTAATCTCGATCTATGCCAACTCAACAAACACCATTGGAGACACCTGTAGAGCATCTTTATAATCACCCGGTTACATTGTGAAGTTTGATAGCACACAAGGTGTTCCTCCGGTATTTGGGAGTTGCGTAATCTCAGTCAGAGGAACATGTATAAGTCATGAAGACGCAGTAGCAATAAAACTGAACGATCATTATGCTAAGCTAACGGATGGGTCTTGATCATCACATCATTCTCTAATGATGTGATCCCGTTCATCAAATGACAACACATGTCCATTGCTAGGAAACTTAACCATCTTTGATTAACGAGCTAGTCAAGTAGAGGCATACTAGGGACACTTTGTTTGTCTATGTATTCACACATGTACTAAGTTTCCAGTTAATAAAATTCTAGCATGAATAATAAATATTTATCATGATATAAGGAAATATAAATAACAACTTTATTATTGCCTCTAGGGCATATTTCCTTCAATAGATTCGCGATGCAGGTTGATGACCGGCCATGAGGTTATTAGGACGTGTCCCCCTCACATACACGTTGACAACACATACATAGCGGTGTCTACGAGGACCATGTTAAATAGTTAGATGAAATCCCAAGTGCAAGTGTACATGTCGTGGATTTGTCACGACATATGTCCTAGTGTGAGGACTTGTCGCGAGGCGAACGCAACTAGGTAGTAGCCTGAACAGGGTTGATCGGAATTGAGAGACGAGAGGCGGGTTAACACACAAGACAAGGGTTTAGACAGCTTCGGGCCCCGGGAAACATCATCCGGTAATAGCCCTACATGTTGTCTATGGTTAGGTCTCATTATGCTTATGAGGGAGTTGTTGTATAAGATGGCTCCCCTTTTGTTGTATCTAGCCTTCGAGATTACTTCCCCCCTCCTGGGCTGCCCTTCCCCTCCTTATATAAGTTGGAGGGGCGAGTTACATGTGGAGTCCTACTAGGATTAGGACTAATTTATCTTCTAATACAAACCGGATACAAGTCCGGGTCTGATTCCTTGTAAGGGAAATATTCCTCACACCTTTCCTCTTAAGTCGACCCACCATCACATGAACCGGCCTACTGGGCCTTCTACCTTGGCATCCGTCCGACCCACCCGCCGGGTCACCAGTGAGTTGCAATGTTCAGGCGGGTTGCTCGTAAACCGCCAGGTTCGGGTGGGTCGTCAGTGAATCGCCAAGCTCCAGCCGGGTCATACATCCGGCGGGTTACACCGCGGGGTATATCCCTGACATTAGCCCCCGGTTTAATTGGGATTTATCCATATTAAATTGATCCTGTAACATAAACACAAGAACAAATTTGACAGGTTGTGCTCCGGGTTAAATTCTTGTAAGCCGGCACCTAATCATCCTTAAGTCCTTGTCATTTCCTTCTTCTAGAAAATCCGAGTCAATAGGCCAGCTTCATAATCAATTTGCTGACATTGGTTTCTCACAGAAAAATATTGTGAAGAAGAATTCATTTGATTCGGCTCCCAATGCTTAACAAAAATGTTGGTCTTGAAATACTCATCTGATTTTTAGCCGGCTTGAAGATGTAGAACTTGTCGGTTTATCATTGCCAAAATATCCGGTTTGTAAATATTGATAGCACCAGGTCATAATTGTTGCTAATATCAAGCTTGAAAATGTACCTCCCTTATATGCATATCACTTGTAGCCCCCAAGTCTTAAGAAGGGAGCATAGTAACAGCTTAAGACTTGCTTCAATATAAATATTGTAACTTTGCAGAAATCTGGTTTGTTCATGTAGGTCACCAATCATAAACTGACCATTTTGTACTTCCCATGTGTAGCCTCCAAGTGTCGGGTCATTATGCAATAGTGAGCAGGGACTTTGTAGATATGATCATGTAAACTTGATCAGCAACGTGTAGCACCCAAGGGCCGGCTCAGTAAGATAATATTGAGCTAGGACTTTATATATACTTCATGGAAAATAACATCATATGATGTAGCCCCCACCGTGGGGCTAGAACCCATGACCATAAGGTTAAGAGCCTTGTGCTTTACCAACTAAGCAGTGGACCCTTCAATATAATGGATTAAGGCTTGTGTACTTGGAATTTTTGACAGGAGCAATTAGTAGCCCCCAAGGGCCGGCTCATCACTATCTGATGGGTCGGGTCTTCAATAAGGCGAGTTAAGAATGACCTTGCATTAGCCCCCAAGTGCCATGGTGCATGATGACATGGGACTTGCGTATTTTATGTAATCTCAATCTGAATAATGTAGCCCCCAAGTGCCGTGTCGTAAGCCTATAGCGACTCGGGACTATTCCTTCCATTGCAGAATAAATCATATCCATTGATAAAGAAATAATAGCCGTTGCACTGAAGCGACTTTGAAAACCTCAATCATAATACTGGTAATTGATAACCATAATAAAAATCCAACCATGTTGGCTATTCAAGATTTGAATAATATAATCCGGTATGAAAACCTCAATCATTCAATATCATCATGAAAATCCAGCCAATTTTGGCTATTAAAGATTTGAATACTATTGGGGAACGCAGTAATTTCAAAATTTTCCTACGCACACGCAAGATCCATCTAGGTGATGCATAGCAACGAGAGGGGAGAATGTTGTCCACGTACCCTCGTAGACCATAAGCAGAAGCGTTATGACAACGCGGTTGATGTAGTCGTACGTCTTCACGATCTGACTGATCCTAGCACCGAAGGTACAGCACCTCCGCGGTCTGCACATGTTCAGCTCGGTGCGTCCCACGAACTCTAGATCCAGCTGAGGTCAAGGGAGAGTTTCGTCAGCACGACGGCTGATGACGGTGATGATGAAGTTACTGACGCAGGGCTTCGCCTAAGCTCTACAACGATATGACCAAGGTGGAAATCTATGGAGGGGGGCACCGCACACGGCTAAAACAATTAACTTGTGTGTTCTAGGGTGCCCCCTCCCCATGTATATAAAGGAGGGAGGGTGTCGGTGTCAAAACCGGCGGATCTCGGGTAGGGGGTCCCGAACTGTGCGTCTAGGATTGATGGTAACAGGAGATGGGGGACACAATGTTTACCCAGGTTCGGGTTGTCAGCGTTCTGGGAACGGGGGTCCCCAGACTTTCCTGCCTGCGGCCCACGGCGTGGCTTTGCTAGCAGGCCTGTACGGCCCATCTTCATCAACAAGGCATTCAAGATCCACGCGAGGGGCCAAGCCTCGCGAGGCGGACGATGCAAGACCTCCTCAGGAGCGGCCTCGCCAGGCGGGCTCACGAGGGGCGGAGAGATCAAGGCAAGGCAAACCTCGCGAGGTTCCCGTGACGTGAGCCATGACGATCGAGACCAGGCGGGCGCCAGCGCGCGCAGCATCCTTGTTTCCTCTTTGGTGCTAAGGGGGCAAGCGCAGGCGCGGAGTACCGAGGCATCAAGCAAAGGTTTCTATGTCGGTGCAACGAGACCAAGACCAGCAGGACGGCAAGACGGAGGTCACCATGGAGCCCAAGGCGGCGTCGCCACCAGAGCCTTTTGCAGGCGAAGACCACTTTTGTCAGGATAAGTTGTACTAGTTGTCCCCATTCAAATTGGCCGTTGTTGGCTCCCTTCCTGCTCAATATTTGGGGAGAGGACCAGGGCCTCTAAATAGAACTAGCCACCACCATAGCAAGGGGCGACCTCATATTAGACTAGAACTAATTCATCCCCACAATCACATCCACCAAGCACAAGAACACCTCTCCTCAGGAGGCTGTTCTTCCCCTGTATTGTTCATCCTCAGCCCGAGAGGCAATCCACCACCACACTGGAGTAGGGTATTACACCACAACGGTGGCCCGAACTAGTATAAATCTTGTGTCCTTTGTGTTGCGAGTTCGTCGAGTTAGTCCGCGAGATCTTAGCAAAACTAGGGCGTGGATCGGTAGGGAGAATCTTCGTGCGCACCCCAGAATTCGAACCTTAAGGGTTTTTTCAGAACCCATGATCCGACATTTGGCATGCCAGGTAGGGGTGTGCCGGAGTCTTTCTTCTGTGGATTCGTGCTCCACCATCTCCACTCCCGCTCCCCCATGGTGGGCGCCCCTCCAGTTGGATCTACCGGTGCCCACAGTGGTGCTCGGGGCTCCGAGTGTTGGAAATATGCCCTAGAGGCAATAATAAATTAGTTATTATTATATCATATTTAATTGTTCATGATAATCGTTTATTATCCATGCTAGAATTGTATTGATAGGAAACTCAGATACATGTGTGGATAAATAGACAACACCATGTCCCTAGTAAGCCTCTAGTTGACTAGCTCGTTGAACAATAGATGGTTACGATTTCCTGACCATGGACATTGGATGTCGTTGATAACGGGATCACATCATTAGGAGAATGATGTGATGGACAAGACCCAATCCTAAGCCTAGCACAAAGATCATGTAGTTCGTATGCTAAAACTTTTCTAGTGTCAAGTATCATTTCCTTAGACCATGAGATTGTGCAACTCCCGGATACCATAGGAGTGCTTTGGGTGTGCCAAACGTCACAACGTAACTGGGTGGCTATAAAGGTACACTATAGGTATCTCTGAAAGTGTCTGCTGGGTTGGCACGAATCGAGACTGGGATTTGTCACTCCGTGTAAACGGAGAGGTATCTCTGGGCCCACTCGGTAGGACATCATCATAATGTGCACAGTGTGATCAAGGAGTTGATCACGGGATGATGTGTTACGGAACGACTAAAAGAGACTTGCCGGTAACGAGATTGAACAAGGTATCGGGATACCGACGATCGAATCTCGGGCAAGTATCATACCGATGGACAAAGGGAATTGATTACGGGATTGATTGAATCCTTGACATCGTGGTTCATCCGATGAGATCATCATGGAGCATGTGGGAGCCAACATGGGTATCCAGATCCCGCTGTTGGTTATTGACCGGAGAGTTGTCTCGGCCATGTCTGCATGACTCCCGAGCCCGTAGGGTCTACACACTTAAGGTTCGATGACGCTAGGGTTATAGGGAATAGATGTATGTGGTCACCGAATGTTGTTCGGAGTCCCGGATGAGATCCCGGACGTCACGAGGAGTTCCGGAATGGTCCGGAGGTAACGATTTATATATGGGAAGTCATCATACGGTCACCGGAATAATTCGGGGGGGGGGGGTCCCGGTATTGTACCGGGACCACCGAAGGGGTTCCGGGGGTCCACCGGGAGGGTCCACCTGCCCCGGAGGGCCCTATGGGCTGTGTGTGGATAGGGACCAGCCCCTTAGTGGCCTGGGCGCCTTCCCCCCTAGGGCCCATGTGCCTAGGGTTTGGGGGAACCCTAAAAGGGGGGCGCCCCCTTGCCTTGGGGGGCAAGGCAACCCCCCCTTGGCCGCCGCCCCTCCTCAGATTGGATCTGAGGGGGCCGCCCCCCCTCTCCCTTGCCCCTATATATATGTGGGGGGTGGGAGGGCAGCCGCACCCAAGTTCTGGCGCAGCCCTCCCCCTCTCCCAAGTCCTCCTCTTCTCCCGCGGTGCTGGGCGAAGCCCGGCAGGATTGCCACGCTCCTCCTTCACCACCATGCCATCGTGTTGCTGCTGGATGGAGTCTTCCCCAACCTCTCCTTCTCCCCTTGCTGGATCAAGGCGTAGGAGACGTCACCGGGCTGCACGTGTGTTGAACGCGGAGGCGCCGTGGTTCGGCGTTTAGATCGGAATCAACCGCGATCTGAATCGCTATGAGTACGACTCCTTCATCCGCGTTCTTGCAACGCTTCCGCTTAGCGATCTACAAGGGTATGTAGACGCACTCTCCTTCCCCTCGTTGCTAGATTACTCCAGAGATTGATCTTGGTGATGCGTAGAAAATTTTAAATTTCTACTACGATCCCCAACAGTGGCATCATGAGCTAGGTCTATGCGTAGTTTCTATGCACGAGTAGAACACAAAGCAGTTGTGGGCGTCGATATTGTCAATTTACTTGCCGTTACTAGTCTTATCTTGATTCGGCGGCATCATGGGATGAAGCGGCCCGGACTGACCTTACACGTACTCTTACGTGAGACTGGTTCCACCGACTGGCATGCACTAGTTGCATAAGGTGGCTAGCGGGTGTCTGTCTCTCCCACTTTAGTCGGATCGGATTCGATGAAAAGGGTCCTTATGAAGGGTAAATAGAATTTGGCATATCACGTTGTGGTTTAGGCGTAGGTAAGAAACGTTCTTGCTAGAAACCTATAGCAGCCACGTAAAAACTTGCAACAACAATTAGAGGACGTCTAACTTGTTTTTGCAGCATATGACGTGTGATGTGATATGGCCAAAAGGATGTGATGAATGATATATGAGATGTATGAGATTGATCATGTTCTTGTAATAGGAATCACGACTTGCATGTCGATGAGTATGACAACCGGCAGGAGCCATAGGAGTTGTCTTAATTTATTTATGACCTGCGTGTCAACATAAATGTCATGTAATTACTTTACTTTATTGCTAAAGCGTTAGCCATAGTAGTAGAAGTAATAGATGACGAGACAACTTCAAGAAGACACGATGATGGAGATCATGATGATGGAGATCATGGTGTCATGCCGGTGACAACGATGATCATGGAGCCCCGAAGATGGTGATCAAAAGGAGCAAAATGATATTGGCCATATCGTGTCACTATTTGATTGCATGTGATGTTTATCATGTTTTACATCTTATTTGCTTAGAATGACGGTAGCTTAAATAAGATGATCCCTCACTAAAATTTCAAGAAAACTGTTCCCCCTAACTGTGCACCATTGCGAAGGTTCGTCGTTTCGAAGCACCACGTGATGATCGGGTGTGATAGATTCTAACGTTCGAATACAACGGGTGTTGATGAGCCTAGCATGTACAGACATGGCCTCGGGACACATGTGAAACACTTAGGTTGACTTGACGAGCCTAGCATGTACAGACATGGCCTCGGAACAGGGAAGACCGAAAGGTCGAACATGAGTCGTATAGAAGATACGATCAACATGAGATGTTCACCGTTGATGACTAGTCCGTCTCACGTGATGATCGGACACGGCCTAGTCGATTCGGATCATGTTTCACTTAGATGACTAGAGGGATGTCTATCTGAGTGGGAGTTCATTAAATAATTTGATTAGATGAACTCAATTATCATGAACATAGTCTAAACTGTCTTCGCAAATATGTTGTAGATAAATAGCTCACGTTGTAGCTCCCTGTTTCAATACGTTCCTAGAGAAAGATTAAGTTGAAATATATTGTAAGCAATGATGCGGACTAGGTCTATAGTCCGAGGAGTGTCCTCACTGCTACACAGAAGGCTTACGTCTTTGATGCACCGCTCGATGTGCAAACCCCTGCAACGTCGTCTGTGGATGTTGTGAACACCTGACAGACACATCCTGATGACTACATGATAGTTTAGTGCACCATACTTTATGGCTTAGAATCGGGATTCCAATGACGTTTTGAACGCCATAGAACATATGAGATGTTCCAAGAGCTGAAATGGGATTTCAGGCTCATGCCCGTGTTGAGAGGTGTGATACCTCTGACAAGTTCTTTAGCCAACAAGATGGAGGAAAATAGCTCAGCTAATGAGCATGTGCTCAGAATGTCTGGGTGCTACAATCACTTAAATCAAGTGGGAGTTAAACTTCCAGATAAGATAGTGATTGATAGAGTTCTCTAGCCACTATCACTAAGCTACTAGATCTTCGTGATGAACTATGACATGCAAGGGATGGAGTTGATCCCGGAGCTGTTCGCAGTACTTAAGACCGCAAAAGGTAGAAATCAAAGAAGGAGCATCAAGTGTTGATGGTTTAACAAGACCACTGGTTTCAAGAAGGGCAAGGGCTAGAAGAGAAACTTCATGGGTGGCAAACCAGTTGCCGCTCCAGTGAAGGAACCCAAGTTTGAACCCAAACCCGAGACTGAGTGCTTCTATTGTAAGGGGAACGGTCACTGGTAGCGTAATTACCCCAAATTCATGGTAGATAAGAAGGCTAGTAACTTCAACAAAGTATATACGTGTTATTAATGTGTACCTCACTAGTACTCCTGGTAGCACCTGGGTATTGGATACCGGTTCAGCTGCTATTATTGGTGACTTGAAGCAAAAGCTACAGACTAAACGGAGACTGGCTAAGGGCGAGGTGACGATGTTTGTTGGAAGTGTTTCCAAAGTTGATGAGATCACCATCGCACGCTCCATCTGCCTTCGGGATTAGTATTGAACCTAGATAAATGTTATCAGGTGTCTACGTTGAGCATGAATATGATTAGATCATGTTCATTGGAATACGGTTATTCATTTAAATTAGAGAATAATGGTTATTCTGTTTACATGAATAATACCTTTCATGGTCATGCACCCTATGTGTATGGTTCATTGAATCTCGGTCGTGGTAATACACATGTTCACGCCAAAAGATGTAGAGTTAATAATGATAGTACCACTTTCTTGTGGCACTGCCGCTTAGGTCATATTGGCGTAAGATGCATGAAGAAACTCCATGTCGATGGATGTTTGGAGTCACTTGATTTTGAATCACTTGACACATGCGAGCCATGCCTCATGGGCAGGATGACTAAGACCTCGTTTTCAGGTAAAATGAAACGGGCATGTGACTTGTTGGAAATCATACATGCTGATGCGTGTGATCCAATGAGAATTGAAGCGTGCAGTGGATATCGCTATTTTCTCATCTTCACTGACGATTTGAGTAGATATAGGTATATTTACTTAATGAAGCACAAGTCTGGAACATTTGAAAAGTTCAGGCGGTTTCAGAGTGAAGTTAAGAACCATCATAACAAGAAGATCAAATTCCTATGATCTGATCGATGAGAATTTCTGAGTTATGAGTTTGGCAATCACTTAAGACATTGTGGAATTGTTTCACAATTGAAGCCACCTGGAACACCATAGGGTAATGGTGTGTCCGGACGTCGTAATCGAACCTTATGAGATATGGTGTGATCTATGATGTCTCTTACCGATCTACCGCTATTATTTTGAGGTTATGCATTAGAGACAACTGCATTCACTTTAGATAGGACACCATATAAGTCCGTTGAGACGACGTCGTATGAACATTGGTTTGGCAAGAAACCAAAGTTGTCGTTTCGTAATGTTTGGGGCTGCGATGCTTAAGGCTTCAGCCGGAGAAGCTCGAACCCAAAGCGGACAAACACATCTTCATAGGATACCCAAAGGTGACAGTTTGGTACACCTTCTATATCAGATCCGAGGGCAAATTGTTTGTCGCTAAGAATGGGTCCTTTCTCGAGAAGGAGTTTCTCTTAAAAGAATTGAGTGGGAGGAAGATAGAACTTGATGAGGTTGTCGAACCTTTACATCAACCAGAGAGTGATGCAACATAGAAAGATGTTTTCTGTGGCACCTATGTCTGTTGAAGAGGAAGTTAATGACAGTGATCATGAAGCTTCGGATCAAGTTGCTATCGAACCTCGTAGGTCGACAAGGATATGTACTACTCCTAAGTGGTACGGTAATCATGTCTTAGATATCATGTTGTTAGACAACAATGAACCTACGAGCTATGGAGAAGCGATGGTGGGCCCGTATTACGACAAATGGTTAGAAGCCATGAAATCCGAGATAGGATCCACATATCAGAACAAAGTATGGACTTTGGTGGACTTGCCCGTTGATCGGCAAGCCATTGAGAGAAATGGATCTTTAAGAAGAAGACGGGCGTGGGTGGTAATGTTACCATCTATGAAGCTCGACTTGTGGGAAAGAGTCTTTTCACAAGTTCAAAGAGTTGACTACGATGAGAATTTCTCACCCGTAGCGATGCTTAAGTCCGTCGGAATCATGTTAGCACTAGCTGTATTTTTCGATTATGAAATCTTACAGATGGATGTCAAAACAAGTTTTCTTACCAAGTTTTCGTAAGAAAAGTTGTATGTGATACAATAAAAGGTTTTGTCGATCCTAAGGATGCTAAAAGGTATGCTGGCTCCAGCAATCCTTCTATGGACTAGAGCAAGCATCTCGGAATCGGGATATATGTTTTGATGGAGTGATCAAAGCTTTTAGGTTTTATACAATGTTTGCTAGAAACTTGTATTTACAAGAAAGTGAGTGGGAGCACTACAACATTTCTGATAAGTATATGTGGATGACATATTGTAGATCCGAAATAATGTAGAATTTCTGGAAAGCATAAACGGTTGTTTGAAGAGTGTTTTTCAAAGGAAGACCTGGATAAAGCTGCTTACATATTGGGCATCAAGATCTATGGAGATAGATCAAGACGCCTGATGATACTTTCAAAGAACGCACACCTTGACATGTTTTTGAAGGAGTTCAAAATAGATCAGTCAAAGAAGGGGTTCTTACCTGAGTTGTAAGGTGTGAATTTGAGTAAGACTCAAAGATTGACCACGGCAGAAGAAAGAGGAAGGACGAAGGTCGTCCCCTATGATCTTGTCATAGGCCCTATACGGTATGCCATGCTGAGTACTGCACCTGATGTGTGCCTTGCCACATGTCTGGCAAGAGGGTACAAAGGTGATCTAGGTTTGGATTACCAGATAGCAGTCAAAATTATCCTTAGAGGAATAAGGAAATGTTTCTCGGTTATGGAGATGATAAAGAGTTCGACGTAAAGAGTTACGTCGATGCAAGCTTAACACCTATCCGGGTAGCTCTGAGTAAGATACCGGATACGTATAATGGAGCAACAATTTGGAATAGCTCCAAGTGGAATGTGGTAGCAGCATCTACAATATGACATAAAGTTTTGCGAAATACATAGGGACCTGAATATGGCAAGACCCATTGACTACAACCTCTCTCACAAGCATAACATGATCAAACCCAGAACTCATTGAGTGTTAATCACATAGTGATGTGAACTAGATTATTGAGTCTAGTAAACTCTTTGGATGTTGGTCACATGGCGATGTGACCTGTGACTGTTAATCACATGGCGATGTGAACTAGATTATTGACTCTAGTGCAAGTGGGAGACTATTGGAAATATGCCCTAGAGGAAATAATAAATTAGTTATTATTATATCATATTTCATTGTTCATGATAATCGTTTATTATCCATGCTAGAATTGTATTGATAGGAAACTCAGATACATGTGTGGATAAATAGACAACACCATGTCCCTAGTAAGCCTCTAGTTGACTAGCTCGTTGATCAATAGATGGTTACGGTTTCCTGACCATGGACATTGGATGTCGTTGATAACGGGATCACATCATTAGGAGAATGATGTGATGGACAAGACCCAATTTCTAAGCCTAGCACAAAGATCGTGTAGTTCGTATGCTAAAGCTTTTCTAATGTCAAGTATCATTTCCTTAGACCATGAGATTGTGCAACTCCCGGATACCGTAGGAGTGCTTTGGGTGTGCCAAACGTCACAACGTAACTGGGTGGCTATAAAGGTACACTACAGGTATCTCCAAAAGTGTCTGTTGGGTTGGCACGAATCGAGACTAGGATTTGTCACTCCGTGTAAACGGAGAGGTATCTCTAGGCCCACTCGGTAGGACATCATCATAATGTGCACAGTGTGATCAAGGAGTTGATCACGGGATGATGTGTTACGGAACGAGTAAAGAGACTTGCCGATAACGAGATTGAACAAGGTATCGGGATACCGACGATCGAATCTCGGGCAAGCGTACCAATGGACAAAGGGAATTGAATACGGGATTGATTGAATCCTTGACATCGTGGTTCATCCGATGAGATCATCGTGGAGCATGTGGGAGCCAACATGGGTATCCAAATCCCGCTGTTGGTTATTGACCGGAGAGTTGTCTCGGCCATGTCTGCATGACTCCCGAGCCCGTAGGGTCTACACACTTAAGGTTCGATGACGCTAGGGTTATAGGGAATATATGTACGTGGTCACCGAATGTTGTTCGGAGTCCCGGATGAGATCCCGGACGTCACGAGGAGTTCCTGAATGGTCCGGAGGTAAAGATTTATATATGGGAAGTCATCATACGGTCACCGGAATAATTCGGGGGGGGGGGGGGGTTCCCGGTATTGTACCGGGACCACCGAAGGGGTTCCGGGGGTCCACCGGGAGGGTCCACCTGCCCCGGAGGGCTCTATGGGCTGTGTGTGGAGAGGGACCAGCCCCTTAGTGGGCTGGGCACCTTCCCCCTAGGGCCCATGCGCCTAGGGTTTGGGGGAACCCTAAAAGGGGGGGGCGCCCCCCTTGCCTTGGGGGGCAAGGCAACCCCCCCTTGGCCGCCGCCCCTCCTCAGATTGGATCTGAGGGGGCCGGCCCCCCTCTCCCTTGCCCCTATATATATGTGGGGGTGGGAGGGCAGCCGTACCCAAGTTTTGGCGCAGCCTTCCCCCTCTCCCAAGTCCTCCTCTTCTCCCGCGGTGCTTGGCGAAGCCCTGCAGGATTGCCACGCTCCTCCTTCACCACCATGCCGTCGTGCTGCTGCTGGATGGAGTCTTCCCCAACCTCTCCTTCTCCCCTTGCTGGATCAAGGCGTAGGAGACGTCACCGGGCTGCACGTGTGTTGAACGCGGAGGCACCGTGGTTCGGCGCTTAGATCAGAATCAACCGCGATCTGAATCGCTACGAGTATGACTCCTTCATCCGCGTTCTTGCAACGCTTCCGCTTAGCGATCTACAAGGGTATGTAGACGCACTCTCCTTCCCCTCGTTGCTAGATTATTCCATAGATTGATCTTGGTGATGCGTAGAAAATTTTAAATTTCTGCTACGATCCCCAACACCGAGCCCTTGCCCCCGCCTTGCGGCAGGTGCAGTGGCCACCCAAGTTCAAGACGGAGATGCCGCCGTGCTACGACGGCGCGGCGGACACGTCGGCTTTCCTGTTGGCGTACGAGGAGGCCATTCTGGAAGACGGGGGAGATGGCAAGATCATGGCCAACTGGTTCCCAATGGCCCTTGTAGGCGCGCCACGCGCCTGGCTCCTCCATTTGTGTCACAGCCCCAGTTCATCCCTTGCTTGACTTTGCTTGTTCATCATGCCATCATGTTTAAATTCCAAAGAAATTTGAAATGGGGATTGCCTAAACCCCTAGCATCAAAGGAATTCACTAGGTTTACCTAAAATATTTTCAGTAAATCCAAATGGCTTTCAAAAATGTTCATCATTTTGGAAAATGTTGTAAACAGTACCAGAGGTGATGCACATTTTTCCATGACATATTTGGGCTCTGAATTAAATCATACCTTATTTGCATTTGGGCATTTAAATATTATATATTATTCTAAATGTCCAAATATTCATGAACTGAAATGTTTGCTGTTGGAAATAATCCAAACAGTGGCCATAAGAAGTATCATGATTTTTGAAAATGCTCTGGCATTTTAATAAAGTCAAAACAAACAGACAAAAAATAGAAAACAGAAATAAAAGAGAGAGAGACTTACCTGGGCACTTACCTGGCAGCCCAGCTAGCCCAGCTCGCTGGCCCAGCCCACCAGGCCTGTTGCCAGTCATCTCCTAGCTCCTGCCAAGAGGACGACGCCGTGTCGCCCGCGCACGCACCTGAGGATTCCACCTCCCGCTTTATGCTGGCGGCCTCCCCTTCGAGCCTATCCGTGCCTGGAGACGCCCGCGACCCCCTGGACCCTCCCGCTCACTCTCTCGAGCTCCTCCCCTCTCTCCCGAAACCCCTATCCCTCCTCTGCTCTCTTCCCGCAACGCCACCGTCGCCGCCGCCCGCTGTTGCCGTGGCCGGAGCCACCTCCTAGCCCTCCACCCGAGTCCAGAAGCTTCGTCTCGTCTACCTCGTCCTCTCCGTTGACTCACGCGACGCCGGATGCCTCGAAGCGCCGCCCCCGACGCCTTCTTCTTCCTCGGTCCACCGAGATCGCAGACCCTCTTCGCCGCCTCCCTGTGAGCTAGTACGCCTCCTCCCATGCTCGCCCCCTCTGTTTCTGTCTGCTAACCGCCGCCCTGCCATGGCCGAATCTCACTTCCGCTTGAGCTCGTCGCCGACGTTACTCCGGCGACCTGTTGGTCACATGACTGTGTCCAATGGATTCGTGAGCACCCATAGAGCCCGTAGCTGCAAACCGCTGGCCATTCCGCGCACTGTGGCGTCGAGTCCGTCGACGCCCGAGCTCCGGCCGCAGCCGTTTCGGTCGCCGTCGTTGATCCTAGACACCGCAGCTCCGGCCACCACCACTGGTCGACGCAGCTCGCTCCCAGGAGCACGTAGGAGCAAACCCCGCTTCAAACCGTGGGCTGTAGCGGAGTTCCGACGATCTCTGCCGCACGAAATGGTCGTCGCCGGCGAAACTCCAACGACTGCTGACGTGGACGTCATTAGGCGCTAACCCAACCAATTAATCACTCTAACAGCCACTGACAGCGGGCCCTACCACAGGGTCAAACCCTGTCAACATTGGGTTTGACCGGGGTTAGTCCATGTGTCAATGACACGCGGGTCCCACTAGTCAGGTTTGACCTGGACCTGGCGTGTTGACCTGCTGATGTCACACTGATGTCATGCCGACGCAATAAGCTATTTTCTGATGTCATGCCGGGTCCATGTGTCAATGATGTGCTCGATGACACCGATGGAGAACTATTCTATCTTCAGAAGTGTCAGGCAAGCAAAAACCCCTTGTTCATTCCGATACAATCCCCCTCTCTCACTCCTGCTCTCTTTTACTGCATTAGGACAACAATGATTCATCTGTTACTTGCTGCGGTAGTTGAACCCCTTTCCTCTGCATGACCTGTCATTTCCACAGTAAATAGATGAAAACCACTAGCATGAGTAGGAGTTGTTTGAGCCCTGATGTGCCTACTCATTCATGCTTGTTTGTCATGCCTGCTATTGCATAGAGTTGTGTCGGGTCTGATTCATCGGGAATGAATTGGAATGGTGATGAACATGTCCTACTGTGTGTGTGCTAAGTGTGTGAACACGATTTGGTAAAGGTAGCGGTGAGAGGCCATGTAGGAGTAAATGGTGGGTTGTCTCATTGAAACCGTTCTTAGGAACTGAGTTCTGTGTCTGTGATGCATGAACAGCTACTACCACTCATTGGGATCCTTAATTGACCCTCTCGGCTTCTTAATCACCCTAGTACTCTGTCCAGGAGTTGCAACTAGTTTGTCGTGTTTGTAGGTTATGTGTTGGTGGCCGTGCGTAGCACTGACCCTAGGGGTGGGCTATGATGCGGTAGATACACCGTAGCACGGTGTACCGGGCGCCCGTTTGGTGTCTCGGGAACCCTCTTCACATCGTTCGGGGCCGTATGTGGAAACCTCGGCCGGACTCCCTGTGGATGGAACCTGGATAGGCGATAAACCTGGACTAGAGACTTGAGTGTTTAGGTAGGCCATGGCCGACACCCTCATTGGGCTTCCACTTGAAGGTTCCCGAGTACATGTCGTGTAAACGATGGTAAGTGGTGGGAGCGTGTGTGAAGAAGTACACCCCTGCAGGGTTATCATTATCTATTCGAATAGTCGGATTCCTCGGATATGGAAACCTGGACCCCTTGCATAGTTCATAGACAAGTGAAAGTGGATACTCTAAAACTCGTAAGATAAGCGTGAGTGCTATGGATGGCCTTCTCGTAGGGAGACGGGAGCGGATCCATAGTGGTGTATTGATATGGTGAATATGTGGACTCATGTGCGTCACCTCAAAAGAGTTGCTTGCAGTTGTAGTTCAGGTTAGTCACTGAGTCAAAGCTGGCTTGCTGCAGTTAAACTCCACCACCCCCTTTGTTGATACTGATGCATATGTAGTTAGTTCTGATGTAAGTCTTGCTGAGTACATTTGTACTCATGTTTGCTTAATTTATGTTTTTGCAGAGAGACTTCAGTCTCGCTAGTAGTTCTGTGTGGACTTCGACGTTTAGCTGGATACCTCAGCTACGATCTTGTGCCCTCGGCAGGACCTGGTAGATAGTCAGGCTTCTCAGCCTTTTTCATTTGTAGATGTCTGTACTCCGACATGTTAAGCTTCCGCATGTGCTTTGACTTGTATGCTCTGAATGTTGGGTCATGAGACCCATGTTTGTAATATCTCGCTCCTCGGAGCCTAATGAATAAATACTTGAGTCATAGAGTTATGTTGTGATGCCATGTTGTATTTACACATATCGAGCATATTGTGTGTATGATTGAAATGCTTGGTATGTGTGGGATCCGACAACCTAGTTGTTTATCCTTGGTAGCCTCTCTTATGGGGAAATGTAGTCTTGTGCTTCCATGAGCCATAGTAGTCCGCTAGAGCCCGGTTCACCGGAGTCCTGCTAGCCCAGCACTACTGCTCAGGACACTTGACTGGCCGGCATGTGTTTCACTTCGTTCCAATGTCTGTCCCTTCGGAGAAATGTCACGTGGTGACTTCCGGAGTCCTGCCTAGCCTGCTACAGCCCGGGTTCCCCGGAGTCCTGTTAGCCCAGTGCTACAACCCGGATTCACTCGCTGATGACCGACATGCTCAATGTGATTCATGTATGCCTGTCCCCATAGGTCTGCGCCGCTTTGGGTTCATGACTAGACATGTCGGCCCGGGTTCTCTGTCATATGAATGCTAGCGACACTATCATATACATGAGCCAAAAGGCGCAAATGGTCCCGGGCCATGGTAAGGCGACACCCGTGGGGATACCATGCGTGAGGCCGCAATGTGATATGAGGTGTTATCGGCTAGATTGATGTGACTTGGAATCGGGGTACTGACAGCTTTGGTATCAGAGCCTGGCTGCCTGTAGGATTACCAAGACAAACTGGTCGAAGTTGAGTCTAGAAATGCTTTAGTTATGTAAGGGAATTGATTGTGGGATGGAACGTAAGGCTCTTTTTACTCCTTTACCTTATGTCCTTCTGATCTGAGTCAACCTCTTCTTTTCTACGGGGATTAAGAACTAGGCCTTCTCATCTATCTATCAGGATGACGTGTTACTAAACCGTAGTTGCCTAGGATTGTTGAGTTTAAGCCCGAGTTCGGTTCCTACTACTTCTGTGTGTTGGCAGTTCATCTCAGAACTTTGATATTGTGATGTTAAGTGGTTATGCCACCATTTTGCAGGATGTATCAAATCATTTTGAGCATTTACAGCCGTTATGCTGTCCGAGTCATCCCAGGTTTCTAAATAGTCTGATGCATTTGCAAATCGCTTCTTTCCGTTCCCGATGTTCCTTTGGGCCAGTTCAACCACACTAATCTGGGAGTTGAGGTACTCTATTGCCTCAACATATATGTTGGAGCTATTACTATGTCCCTAGGTGTTTTAGGGAGTCACCTAGTAATTTAGCAATGCTTTGTGTTCCCGGTGTGATGATTCTGGCCACCATTCTCGAAAGCATCCCGTGATGCCACTTAGTAGTAGGCATTCTACTCCTGGGTTTTGAACCCTAGGTTCACCTATTTCATGTTATTAGTATTTGCTAGTTCCCTCAAGATACTAGTAACCCTGCGATAGTCCTCGAGGTCCATGGTATATCCTTCTTCCAATACCATGAACCAATATGGCAAAAGCCTTTGAACCAAAAGATCACAATAAGGGTGCTCTTAATGGGTTCTCCATTCAAGAATTGTGAATTTGCCAGTCCTACTTTTCTGCATGGGTTATCCGGAAGAAACCTGTTGAACTTCGTTCGACATGCTAAACCATGCATCCACAACTAAGAAAATCATATGTTCTTTTGGGTTGTCCCTCTTTAGTTATTTCCTGGCCCTCGTCTATCAATTGATAGTCAAGAGTATGTGTGCATTCATTCGTCGATGCCTAATTATTCTTGTGGTCTGTCAAGCCATTCTATTTCGGAATGACTAGGAGAAACAAACTCCAGCACCTCATCCATATATAGGATTGGGTCAAAGTAGTTGTATCCCGCAGATCAAAATGCCAATCCATCTTTTGTTCTGTTCTACCTTGGAGTGTTGCCCTCTTTATGTCAGGAATATCATAGGAATTGCACCACCTCCTATGAACTCTTGATATAGTGATACCTCTCGCCATCATCGTTCATTGCTAGGTCTCCGTGTTATTGTAACCGGAATACCGACAAGTGAATCGTGGTGTGTGAAATCAATACTCCTAGCAACTCCGTTGCTTGATAGTTAATGGATAATATTCTCATTCTTAGCATGTTGGTTATTGAATCATCATTCTAAGATAGATTGCGCTACCTAGTCCTTATTTCAAGTGTACTCTTTGATCAATGAGTTAGGATTATTCAATCCCTTGCTATCTTGATCATATCATCTTGCCTTGAAAGGCAAGATTGTTCTTGAGCTTAATAACATATCGGTGGTTCGTAATATTCCGAATATCTTCTCGGAGGTATTACCAGGTTGTCACCTGACCGCTATGTTGAGTTCGTGATCAAGTTGGTTTCTTATAAACCACCCTTTCCCCAAGAATCTGTGTTGGATACCCCTGAGCTAGTTGGTTAGGCTAAACAACAACTTGGAGAGTTGGAAGATAAAAGCTTGTCCGACTTAGTTCATTTTAAGGGATATCTTGTAAGTGTGTTGAAGAAAGATGGCATTTTCATCGATTGACCCTTGTGATCAGGTAATGGACCTATCATCTTATCCAATCTTTGATTTGAGTATGGGCTATCCTCAAATCAAATCAGAACCAACGATATTCGTAATGTTTTCTTACTCGTGGTTGATCCCTCGAGCATACACCATTACATCCTTTGGTTTGACCAATGCTATCACCGTGTTCACATGTTGGTGGAAGTCCAGTGATATGGAAATTTCGATGAGTTGCTATTGAGCCCATCAGCAGCATCTTGTCACCTCCATGATTCATGCTGAACATTGAGCTAGTGTTGGAAACTTTTGTAAGCATTACCTTCATGTCCCGTTCCTGAAATACATGTTTGGTGTAAGAAGTGACTTTCTCCAAGTTCATGTGCATTAGGTGCAAGTTGCCACCGTGAATTGGGAAAGATTGTTTTTGCTTTCTCCAGAATCATCCCAAGTCAGTCATGCATGTGTGAAGTATTCCATGGTTTTATAGGCTCACTACCTCCACTCCATGTGTAATTCCTAACACCCCAATCCACTGATTGACTTGTTCAAGGAAAAGAAGTCTAGCGCGCGTAAAGACTTCGAAATCCTTGATGATGGATCCTAACCTGAACTCGATAGTGTTCTATTATAAGACTACTACGTGGTCATGCTTGTCTTGGACAGCGTGTTCACAGGTTTGTAGCAAAACCGGCTCATGTTTTGGAGCTTACTATCGTAGTTCATTTTCTGAGAATCTCGCAACGTCATCTCATCGGTTTGTGTTGCAAAACTTTCTTTTCCAGACATGTTATCTGAAATATCCTATTACCAACCAGATCTGAATCTCAGGCAGATATGATGGTTGGAACTTTTCCAGGATCTATGATGTAGGTCCCGACAGGGTTGATGTTCTGGCCGACACACCTAGCCGGAAGATCTATCATTGTAGTATATTGATTGAGCTATTTGACCATCTTCTCCATGAGGATTTCGTGCAACCTATTCTAGAAGTTGTTCCTTAGGGGTCCTTATACTCTCGGTTTCCTCGGTTATGCTATAACCATTCAAACAGGGGAATCACTCTCGTCTGTTGAGCTTTTCCCCATTCACTAGAATCATTCCCAGTATTTGCATTTTGTTCCCAGCTTGCACCGCCATTGTGCCAATTCCCATGAGCTGCCCTCTCAGTAATTGTTGTTTAGGATCATTTTCAAAAGTGGTCCTGTCATGGGTCCCATCCATTTCCGGTGATAAGAAAAAGTCATCCATTGCGTTATCTTCAACAAGGTAGTCCACATCATCCATTCTAGCATGGGTATGCCATTCGTTCGAATTCGCTCACACGATCATTTGTGATTGCCTTAGGCTGGTATAAAGAATTTCAATGATCTTTGTATCAAAAGTAATTCTTTTTGCCACTTAAGGGAATACTTCTGCGGGTCACCTTCCTTAAGATGTCTCGTTATGATATCATGGCAACTCAACTCCTCGCTACATTGACAACCATTCACCACCTTCTTAGGTGTGGAATTGTTGCCTACCTAGTGAACCTTTGTCATGTGTTTCACTCCATCCCTCTGGACGTATGCTTCGTGTCTCAGCTCGAGAGTTGTTTCAGCGTCTCGCTCCATGAGTTAATCTTGAGTTGTTTGATCTTTGATAAGATCGATCCTTCTAGAGTTTTCTCTTTCCTCTCATTGTCATGTAAGTTGGAGTTCTCGGGGCAAGACATCGAGACAATGATGGTGATCGAATCAACAACCTTATGAGGTGCAACCTGGATCGTGAAGATTATGTTAGCTTGTGTTTCCCCCTTCACCTTAACCTACGCTTGAATCTCGGGACGAGATTCTTGTTTAGTGGGGGTGAGCTGTCACAGCCCCAGTTCATCCCTTGCTTGACTTTGCTTGTTCATCATGCCATCATGTTTAAATTCCAAAGAAATTTGAAATGGGAATTGCCTAAACCCCTAGCATCAAAGGAATTCACTAGGTTCACCTAAAATATTTTCAGTAAATCCAAATGGCTTTCAAAAATGTTCATCATTTATGGAAAATGTTGTAAACAGTACCAGAGGTGATGCACATTTTTCCATGACATATTTGGGCTCCGAATTAAATCATACCTTATTTGCATTTGGGCATTTAAATATTATATATTATTCTAAATGTCCAAATATTCATGAACTGAAATGTTTGCTGTTGGAAATAATCCAAACAGTGGCCATAAGAAGTATCATGATTTTTGAAAATGCTCTGGCATTTTTAATAAAGTCAAAACAAACAGACAGAAAATAGAAAACAGAAATAAAAGACAGAGAGACTTACCTAGGCACTTACCTGGCAGCCCAGCTAGCCCAGCTCGCTGGCCCAGCCCACCAGGCCCGTTGCCAGTCATCTCCAAGCTCCTGCCAGGAGGACGACGCCGTGTCGCCCGCGCACGCACCTGAGGATTCCACCTCCTGCTTCGTGCTGGCGGCCTCCCCTTCGAGCCTATCTGCGCCTGGAGACGCCCGCGTCCCCCTGGACCCTCCCGCTCACTCTCTCGAGCTCCTCCCCTCTCTCCCGAACCCCCTGCCCCTCCTCTGCTCTCTTCCCGCAACGCCACCATCGCCGCCGCTCGCTGTTGCCGCGGCCGGAGCCACCTCCTCGCCCTCCACCCGAGTCCAGAAGCTTCGTCTCGTCTACCTCATCCTCTCTGTCGACTCACGCGACGCCGGACGCCTCGAAGCGCCGCCCCCGACGCCTTCTTCTTCCTCGGTCCGCCGAGATCGCCGGCGACCGTGTGCCCTCCTCGACGTGTCCTCGAGCCCGCAGACCCTCTTCGCTGCCTCCCTGTGAGCTAGTACGCCTCCTCCCGTGCTCGCCCCCTCTGTTTCTGTCCGCTAACCGCCGCCCCGCCATGGCCGAATCTCACTTCCGCTCGAGCTCGCCGCCGACGTTACTCCGGCGACCTGTTGGTCACACGACTGTGTCCAATGGATTCGTGAGCACCCGTAGAGCCCGTAGCTGCAAACCGCTGGCCATTCCGCGCACTGTGGCATCGAGTCCATCGATGCCCGAGCTCCGGCCACCGCCGTTTCAGTCGCCGCCATTGATCCTAGCCACCGCAGCTCCGGCCACCACCACTAGTCGTGCAGCTCGCTCCCAGGAGCACGTAGGAGCAAACCCCGCCTCAAACCGTGGGTTGTAGAGGAGTTTCGATGATCTCCGCCGCGCGAAATGGTCGTCGTCGGCGAAACTCCGACGACTGCTGACATGGACGTCATTAGGCGCTAACCCAACCAGTTAATCACCCTAACAGCCACTAACAGCGGGCCCTACCACAGGGTCAAACCCAGTCAACATTGGGTTTGACCGGGTTTAGTCCCTGTGTCAATGACACGCGGGTCCCACTAGTCAGGTTTGACCTGGACCTGGCGTGTTGACCTGCTGACGTCACACTGATGTCATGCCGACGCAATAAGCTATTTTCTGGATTTAATTTAATTCAGGAAATTCCAGAAAATGTTTAAAACTTTAAAAATTCATAGAAAATCAACCGTAGCTCAGAATGAAATAATGTATATATGAAAAATTATCATAAAATTCAAGGAATCTATTTATGGCATTTTCATGCATGTTAGAACAACTTATGGCTGCTGTTTAGGCCAAATCATATAAATGGCATTTAAACCCTCACATATGGAGTTTGAATTTGGACCTAGGGTTCAAACCAACTCCATTTAACGTGTTGCTAGTTGCATTAGCTCAAAACACAGCATATTGACATGTCATGATCATGCATCATATTGTGCATTGCATTGATTGTGCTCTCCTTCTCTGTTGTCGGTATTTGTCCCCTCTCGATAGACGTGCTTCCGATGATGTGATCGATGACACCGATGGAGAACTATTCTATCTTCAGAAGTGTCAGACAAGCAAAAACCCCTTGTTCATTCTGATACAATCCCCCTCTCTCGCTCCTACTCTCTTTTACTGCATTAGGACAACAACGATTCATCTGTTACTTGCTGCGGTAGTTGAACCCCTTTCCTCTGCATGACCTGTCATTGCCACAGTAAATAGATGAAACCCACTAGCATGAGTAGGAGTTGTTTGAGCCCTGATGTGCCTACTCATTCATGCTTGTTTGTCATGCCTGCTATTGCATAGAGTTGTGTCGGGTCTGATTCATCGGGAATGAATTGGAATGGTGATGAACATGTCCTACTGTGTGTGAGCTAAGTGTGCGAACACGATTTGGTAAAGGTAGCGGTGAGAGGCCATGTAGGAGTACATGGTGGGTTGTCTCATTGAAACCATTCTTAGGAACTGAGTTCAGTGTCTGTGATCAATGAACAGCTACTACCACTCATTGGGATCCTTAATTGACCCTCTCGGCTTCTTAATCACCCTAGTACTCTATCCAGGAGTTGCAACTAGTTTCTGGTGTTTGTAGGTTATGTGTTGGCGGCCGTGCGTAGCGCTGACCCTAGGGGTGGGCTATGATGCGGTAGATACACCATGGCACGGTGTACTGGGCACCCGTTTGGTTTCTCGGGAACCCTGTTCACATCGTTCGGGGCCGTATGTGGAAACCTCGGCCGAACTCCCTATGGATGGAACCTGGATAGGCGATAAACCTGGACTAGAGACTTGAGTGTTTAGGTAGGTCGTGGCCGACACCCTCGTTGGGCTTCCGCTTGAAGGTTGCCGAGTACATGTCGTGTAAACGATGGTAAGTGGTGGGAGCGTGTGTGAAGAAGTACACCCCTGCAGGGTTATCATTATCTATTCAAATAGCCGGATTCCTCGGATATGGAAACCTGGACCCCTTGCATAGTTCATAGACAAGTGGAAGTGGGTACTCGAAAACTCGCAAGATAAGCGTGAGTGCTATGGATGGCCTTCTCGTAGGGAGACGGGAGCGGATCCATAGTGGTGTATTGATATGGTGAATATGTGGACTCATGTGCGCCACCTCAAAAGAGTTGCTTGTAGTTGTAGTTTAGGTTAGCCACTGAGTCAAAGCTGGCTTGCTGCAGTTAAACTCCACCACCCCTTTGTTGATACTGATGCATATGTAGTTAGTTCTGATGTAAGTCTTGCTGAGTACATTTGTACTCACGTTTGCTTAATTTATGTTTTTGCAGAGAGACTTCAGTCTCACTAGTAGTTCCGTGTGGACTTCGACGTTTAGCTTGATACCTCAGCTACGATCTTGTGCCCTCAGCAGGATCTGGTAGATAGTCAGGCTTCTCAGCCTTTTTCATTTGTAGATGTCTGTACTCCGACATGTTAAGCTTCTGCATGTGCTTTGACTTGTATGCTCTGAATGTTGGGTCATGAGACCCATGTTTGTAATATCTTGCTCCTCGGAGCCTAATGAATAAATACTTGAGTCATAGAGTTATGTTGTGATGCCATGTTGTATTTACACATATCGAGCATATTGTGTGTATGATTGAAATGCTTGGTATGTGTGGGATCCGACAACCTAGTTGTTTATCCTTGGTAGCATCTCTTATGGGGAAATGTAGTCTTGTGCTTCCATGAGCCATAGTAGTCCGCTAGAGCCCGGTTCACCGGAGTCCTGCTAGCCCAGCACTACTGCTCAGGACACTTGACTGGCCGGCATGTGTTTCACTTCGTTCCTATGTCAGTCCCTTCGGGGAAATGTCACGTGGTGACTTCTGGAGTCCTGCCAAGCCTGCTACAGCCCGAGTTCCCCGGAGTCCTGTTAGCCCAGTGCTACAGCCCGGATTCACTCGCTGATGACCGACATGCTCGATGTGATTCATGTATGCCTGTCCCCATAGGTCTGTGCCACTTTGGGTTCACGACTAGACATGTCGCCCCGGGTTCTCTGTCATATGAATTCTAGCGACACTATCATATACGTGAGCCAAAAGGAGCAAACGGTCCCGGGCCATGGTAAGGCGACACCCGTGGGGATACCATGCGTGAGGCCGCAATGTGATATGAGGTGTTATCGGCTAGATCGATGTGACTTGGAATCGGGGTCCTAACAATTTGCCGGAGTCTTCTGTCGCCACCTCGGAGGAGCTGCGCAACCTCTTCATCACTTGCTTCGGGGAACCAGTGGCCCCCATCGTCGCAGAGGATCATCCCGCCTCCATAGTCGGCTCGGGTGTGCTCCCGATGTTGTGCGCGCCCACCATCTGCCACGTATCCATCACCAAGGCGCTCGTCGATGGCGTCGCCGGCCTCAATGTGCTCTCCTCAAAGCCTTCAGCCTCCTTCACGTACCGTTCGAGCGGCGCTGCCCCAGCAAGCCCTTCTCGGGGATTGGCGGAGGCTCCGCCCGCTCCCTGGGGCAGATCTGCCTCACCGTGACCTTCGGCACGTGCGACAACTACCGCACCGAGCTCATCGACTTCGACATCGCCCGCATTGGCCTCCCGTACAACGCCATCCTCGGGTACCCAACTCTGGCCCAGTTCATGGCAGCAACCCATCCTACTTACAACCTCATGAATATGCCGGGGAGGAAAGGTGTCCTCGCCATCAAGGGGGGTGCCAAGGAGGCCCTGGCGGCACTCAAGCTTGCCCACCGCGACAGCACGACCCGCCGACGCGGATACCTCCAAGGCCAAGGGAGCCGCACCAACCAAGAAGAAGCAGTTCTTCACTCAGGACAAGGCAAAAACCAAGCAAGTGCTAGTCGAGGAGGACGGGTCCTCAGGGGCAACCTTTACCATAGGCGCCAACCTTGAGCCTGGTCAGGAGGAGGCGCTAGTGAAGTTCTTGCGTGCAAACAAGGGAGTGTTCGCTTGGGAGCCCGATCAGCTGGTAGGGGTCCCAAGAGAGGTAATAGAGCACCACCTAAAGATGTGCCCCAACGTACGCCCCGTGAAGCAGAAGGCAAGGCGGCAGTCCACGGAGAAGCAAGCTTTCATCGTCCAAGAAACCCTCAAGTTGGAGGTTGCGGGTGTCATTCACGAGGTTCGGTACCCCGAATGGCTCGCAAACCCCGTCGCCGTCCCCAAGAAAGGCAGGAAGGAGCGGATGTGCGTCGACTTCACCAACCTCAACAAGGCCTGCCCCCAAGATCCGTTCCCGCTTCCACGCATCGATTAGATCGTCGACTCCATCGCCGAGTGTGACTTGCTATGCTTCCTGGATGCATTCTCAGGATATCACCAGCTCAAGAAATCCTAATCTTGAAATACGCCAATTCAACAAGTACCTCCAGAGACACCTGTAGAGCACCTTTATAATCACCCAGTTACGTTGTGACGTTTGGTAGCATACAAAGTGTTCCTCCGGTAAACAGGAGTTGCATAATCTCATAGTGATAGGAACATGTATAAGTCATGAAGAAAGCAATAGCAACATACTAAACGATCAAGTGCTAAGCTAACGGAATGGGTCAAGTCAATCACATCATTCTCCTAATGATGTGATCCCGTTAATCAAATGACAACTCAGGTCTATGGTTAGGAAACATAACCATCTTTGATTAACGAGCTAGTCAAGTAGAGGCATACTAGTGACACTATGTTTGTCTATGTATTCACACATGTATTATGTTTCCGGTTAATACAATTCTAGCATGAATAATAAACATTTATCATGAAATAAGGAAATAAATAATAACTTTATTATTGCCTCTAGGGCATATTTCCTTCAGTCTCCCACTTGCAGTACAGTCAATAATCTAGATTACACAGTAATGATTTTAACACCCATGGAGCCTTGGTGCTGATCATGTTATGCTCGTGGAAGAGGCTTAGTCAATGGGTCTGCAACATTCATATCCATATGTATCTTACAAATCTCTATGTCTCCCACTTGGACTTGATCCCGAATGGAGTTGAAGCGTCTCTTGATGTGCTTGGTTCTCTTGTGAAATATGGATCTACTCCTAGATCACTATTGTACTCCCTTGCTAAACTCAGTGTAGGGTATACAATAGATCTGGTACACAGTATGGCATACTTTATAGAAACTATGGCTGAGGCATAGGGAATGACTTTCATTCTCTTTCTATCTTCTTCCGTGGTCGGGCTTTGAGTCTTACTCAATTTCACACCTTGTAACACAGCTAAGAACTCTTTCTTTGACTGTTCCATTTTGAACTACTTCAAAATCTTGTCAAGGTATGTACTCATTGAAAAAACTTATCAAGCGTATTGATCTATCTCTATAGATCTTGATGCTCAATATGTAAGTAGCTTCACCGAGGTCTTTATTTGAAAAACTCCTTTCAAAACTCCTTTATGCTTTCCAGAAAATTCTACATTATTTCCGGTCAACAATATGTCATTCACATATATTTATCAGAAATGTTGTAGTGCTCCCACTCACTTTCTTGTAAATACAGGCTTCACCACAAGTCTGTATAAAACTATATGCTTTGATCAACTCATCAAAGCATATATTCCAACTCTGAGATGCTTGCACCAGTCCATAGATGGATTGCTGGAGCTTGCACATTTTGTTAGCACCTTTAGGATCGACAAAACCTTCTGGTTGCATCATATACAACTCTTCTTTAAGAAATCCATTAAGGAATGTAGTTTTGACATCCATTTGCCAGCTTTCATAAAATGTGGCAATTTGCTAACATGATTCAGACAGACTTAAGCATCGCTACAAGTGAGAAAATCTCATCATATTCAACACCTTGAACTTTGTCCAAACCTTTTTCGACAAGTCTAGCTTTGTAGATAGTAACACTACTATCAGTGTCTGTCTTCCTCTTGAAGATCCATTTATTCTCCATGGCTTGCCGGTCATCGGGCAAGTCAGCCAAAGTTCACACTTTGTTCTCATACATGGATCCCATCTCAGATTTCATGGCCTCAAGCCATTTCGCGGAATCTGGGCTCATCATCGCTTCCTCATAGTTCGTAGGTTCGTCATGGTCAATTAACATGACCTCCAGAACAGGATTACCATACCACTCTGGTGCGGATCTCACTCTGGTTGACCTACGAGATCCGGTAGTAACTTGATCTGAAGTTACATGATCATCATCATTAGCTTCCTCACTAATTGGTGTAGGAGTCACAGAAACAGATTTCTGTGATGAACTACTTTCCAATAAGGGAGCAGGTACAGTTACCTCATCAAATTCTACTTTCCTCCCACTCACTTCTTTCGAGAGAAACTCCTTCTCTAGAAAGGATCCATTCTCAGCAACAAATATCTTGCCTTCGGATCTGTGATAGAAGGTGTACCCGACATAAGCATCCCAACCCCAAACTTTAAGAAATGACAGCTTAGGTTTCTTGCTAAATCACAGTTCATACAGTGTCGCCACAACGGATTTAGATGGTGCCCTTTTTAATGTGAATGCAGTTGTCTCTAATGCATAACCCCAAAACGATAGTGGTAAATCGGTAAGAGACATCATAGATTGCACTATATCAAATAAAGTACGATTATGACGTTCGGACACACCATTACGCCGTGGTGTTCCAGGGGGCATGAGTTTGTGAAACTATTCCACATTGTTTTAATTGAAGGCCAAAATCGTAACTCAAATATTTGCCTCTGCGATCAGATTGTAGAAACTTTATTTTCTTGTTATGATGATTTTGCACTTCACTCTGAAATTATTTGAACTTTTCAAATGTTTCAGACTTATGTTTCTTCAAGTAGATATACCCATATCTGCTCAAATCATCTGTGAAGGTCAGAAAATAACGATACCCGCCGCGATCCTCAACACTCATCGGACCTCATACATCAGTATGTATTATATCCAATAAGTCAGTTTCTCACTCCATTGTTCTGCAGAACAGAGTCTTAGTCATCTTTGCCCATGAGGCATGGTTCGCAAGCATCAGCTGATTCATAATCAAGTGATTCCTAAAGCCCATCAGCATGGATTTTCTTCATGCACTTTACACCAATATGACCTAAATAGCAGTGCCACAAATAAGTTGCACTATCATTATTAACTTTGCATCTTTTGGCTTCAATATTATGAATATGTGTATCACTACGATCGAGATTCAACAAACCATTTTCATTGGCTGTATAACCATAGAAGGTATTATTCATGTAAACAGAATAACAATTATTCTCTAACTTAAATGAATAACTGTATTGCAATAAACATGATCAAATCATATTCATGCTCAACGCAAACACCAAATAACACTTATTTAGGTTCAACACTAATCCCGAAAGTATAGGGAGTGTGCGATGATGATCATATCATTCTTGGAACTACTTCCAACACACATCGTTACTTCACCCTTAACTAGTCTCTGTTCATTCTGCAACTCCCGTTTCAAGTTACTATTCTCAGCAACTGAACTAGTATCAAATATCGAGGGGTTGCTATAAACACTAGTAAAGTACACATCAATAACATGTATATCCAATATACCTTTGTTCACTTTTCCATCCTTCTTATCCGCCAAATACTAGTAATTTCAAAAAAAATCCTATGCACACGCAAGATCATGGTGATGTATAGCAACGAGAGGGAAGAGTATCCTCCATGTACCCTCATAGACCGTAACCGGAAGCGTTAGCACAACGCGGTTGATGTAGTCGTACTTCTTCACGATCCGACCGATCCAAGTAACGAACGCATGGCACCTCCGAGTTCAGCACACGTTCAGCTCGATGACGTCCCACGAACTCTGATCCAGCAGAGCTTCGAGGGAGAGTTCTGTCAGCATGACGGTGTGATGATGGTCATGATGATGCTACCGACGCAGGGCTTCGCCTAAGCACCGCTATGATATGACCGAGGTGGATTATGGTGGAGGGGGGCACCGCACATGGCTAAAAGATCAATGATCAATTGTTGTGTCTCCAAGGGGTGCCCCCCTCCCCGTATATAAAGGAGTGGAGGAGGGGGAGGGTCGTCCCTCTCTATTGCGCGCCCTAGGGGAGTCCTACTCCCCCCGGGAGTAGGATTCCCCCTTTCCTAGTAGAACTAGGAGCCCTTCCAAGTAGTAGGAGTAGGAGAGAAGGAAAGAGAAAAGAGAAGAGAAGGAAGGAGGGGGCGCCGCCCCTCCCCCTAGTCCAATTCGGACTAAGCATTGGGGGGGCGCGCAGCCTCTCCTATCTCTTTCTCCTAAAGCCCAATAAGGCCCATATACTCCCCAGCGAATTCCCGTAACTCTCCGGTAGTCCGAAAAATACCCGAATCACTCGGAACCTTTCCGATGTCCGAATATAGTTGTCCAATATATCGATCTTTACGTATCGACCATTTCGAGACTCCTCGTCCTGTCCCCGATCTTATCCGGGACTCCGAACTACCTTCGGTACATCAAAACATATAAACTCATAATACAAATCATCACCGAACGTTAAGCGTGCGGACCCTACGGGTTCGAGAACTATGTAGACATGACTGAGACACCTCTCCGATCAATAACCAATAGCGGAACCTGGATGCTCATATTGGCTCGTACATATTCTACGAAGATCTTTATCGGTCAAACCGCATAACAACATACGGTGTTCCCTTTGTCATCGGTATGTTACTTGCCCGAGATTCGATCGTCGGTATCTCAATACCTAGTTCAATCTCATTACCGGCAAGTCTCTTTACTCGTTTCGTAATACATATTCACGCAACTAACTCATTAGTTACAATGCTTGCAAGGCTTATAGTGATGTGTATTACCGAGTGGGCCCAGAGATACCTCTCCGACGATCGGAGTGACAAATCCTAATCTCGAAATACGCCAACTGAACAAGTACCTTCGGAGACACCTGTAGAGCACCTTTATAATCACCCAGTTACGTTGTGACGTTTGGTATCACACAAATTGTTCCTCCGGTAAACAGGAGTTGCATAATCTCATAGTCATGTGAACATGTATAAGTCATCAGGAAAGCAATAGCAACATACTAAATGATCAAGTGCTAAGCTAACGGAGTGGGTCAAGTCAATCACATCATTCTCCTAATTATGTGATCATGTTAATCAAATGATAACTCATGTCTATGGTTAGGAAACTTAACCATCTTTGATTAACGAGCTAGTCAAGTAGAGGCATACTAGTGACACTATGTTTGTCTATGTATTCACACATGTATTATGTTTCTGTTTAATACAATTCTAGCATGAATAATAAACATTTATCATGAATTAAGGAAATAAATAATAACTTCATTATTGCCTCTAGGGCATATTTCCTTCACCAGGGTCATCAAGGGAGCCGCGCTCGCTGATTTCATGGCAAAATGGACAGACGCCCCGGCGCTTGAAGTAGGCGAAGACCAGTCCCTCTCGCCGGGAAGCGAGGCGCCTGATGGCGAGGTCATGTATTTCGATGGTGCCTTCGCGCGCCAGGGCGCGGGGGCTGGAGCAGTGCTCATCTCGCCCACTCAGGACAAGCTCTACTACGTCGTTGTCACGCCCTCGATGCAGCTATATCTCCCACGTGTCAAAGCACGACTTAGAGGCATAACCGCAATGAAAGCAATGTCGCAAGTGAGGTAATCTTCACACGACCCATGTAATACATAAGGGAAAAGATACATAGTTGGCTTACAATCGCCACTTCACACAATTACATGAATAAAGCATTACATCATCCAAATACACACAAGGTCCGACTACGGAACCAAAATAAAAGAAGACTACCCCAAATGCTACACAGATCCCCGATCGTCCCAACTGGGCTCCACTACTTATCAACTAGAACGAAAAACAACACAAGGGACAAGATCTTCATCGAGCTCCTCCTTGAGCTTGGTAGCGTCACCTGCTCGGTAAACATCGGCACCTGCAAACTGGTTTTGGAAGTATCTGTGAGTCACGGGGACTCAGCAATCTCACACCCTCGCGATCAAGACTATTTAAGCTTATAGGTAGGGTAAAAGGTATGAGGTGGAGCTGCAGCAAGCGACTAGCATATATGGTGGCTAAACATACGCAGAGAGCGAGAAGAGAAGGCAAAAGCACGGTCGAACAACTATGATCAAGAAGTGATCCTAGAACAACCTACGTCAAGCATAACTCCAACACCGTGTTCGCTTCCCGGACTCCGCCGAGAAGAGACCATCACGGTTACACACGCGGTTGATGTATTTTAATTAAGATCAACTTCAGGTTTTCTACAACCCGACATTAACAAATTCCCATCTGCCCATAACCGCAGGCATGGCTTTCGAAAGTTCAAAACCCTGCAGGGGTGTCCCAACTTAGCCCATCACAAGCTCTCACGGTCAACGAAGGATATTCCTTCTAGCGGGAAGACCTGATCAGGCTCGGAATCCCAGTTACAAGACATCCTCGACAATGGTAAAACAAGTCCAGCAAGACCGGCCGATGCGCCGACATCCTGATAGGAGCTGCACATATCTCATTCTTAGGGCAACACCGGATGAACACTACGTACAGCTAAAACCAGCCCTCAAGGTTCCCCGAGGTGGCGCCGCAAATGGCTCTAGTTTGGACCAACACTTAGACAAGCACTGGCCCCGGGGAGTTAAAATAAAGATGACCCTCGGGATGCGCGACTCCCAGGGGAAAAAGGCTAGGTGGCGAATGGTAAAACCAAGGTTGGGCCTTGCTGGAAGAGTTTTATTCAAGGCGAACTGTCAAGGGGTTCCCATTATAACCCAACCGTGTAAGGAACGCAAACTCCGGGAACATAACACCGATATGACGGAAACTAGGGCAGCAAGAGTGGAACAAAACACTAGGCATAAGGCCGATGTAACGCCCTCGATGCGGCTATATCTCCCACGTGTCGAAGCACGACTTAGAGGCATAACCGCATTGAAAGCAATGTCGCAAGTGAGGTAATCTTCACACAACCCATGTAATACATAAGGAAAAAGATACATAGTTGGCTTACAATCGCCACTTCACACAATACATGAATAAAGCATTACATCATCCAAATACAATCAAGGTCCGACTACGGAACCAAAATAAAAGAAGAACCCCAAATGCGACAAAGGTCCCCGATCGACCCCAACTGGGCTCCACTACTGATCAACTAGAACGAAACAACACAAAGGACAAGGTCTTCATCGAGCTCCTCCTGAGCTTGGTTGCGTCATCTGCACGGACTCATCGGCACCTGCAAGCTGGTTTTGGAAGTATCTGTGAGCCACAGGGACTCAGCAATCTCGCACCCTCGCGATCAAGACTATTTAAGCTTATGGGTAAGGTAAAAGTATGAGGTGGAGCTGCAGCAAGCGACTAGCATATATGGTGGCTAACATACGCAAATGAGAGCGAGAAGAGAAGGCAAAGCACGGTCGATGAAACTATGATCAAGAAGTGATCCTAAACAACCTACGTCAAACATAACTCCAACACCGTGTTCACTTCCCGGACTCCGCCGGAAAGAGACCATCACGGTTACACACGCGGTTGATTCATTTTAATTAAGTTAAGGTTCAAGTTATCTACAACCGGACATTAACAAATTCCCATCTGCCCATAACCGCGGGCACGGCTTTCGAAAGTTCAAATCCCTGCAGGAGTGTCCCAACTTAGCCCATCACAAGCTCTCACGGTCAATGAAGGAATAGACCTCCTCCCGAGACATTCCGATCAGACTCGGTATCCCGGTACAACAAGACATTTCGACAGGGTAAAATTAAACCAGCAACACCGCCCGAATGTGCCGACAAATCCCGATAGGAGCTGCACATATCTCTTTCTCAGGGCACACTCAGATTGTCCTAGGTACGGGTAGGCCAGCCCAGAGTTGCCCCTGGTGGTCACCGGCAGCTGACAGGTTGGACCAACACTCAGAGGAGCACTGGCCCGGGGGGCGTAAAATAATGATGACCCTTGGGCGCGCGAAACCCAAGGGAAAAAAGGCTAGGTGGCGAATGGTAAAACCAATGTTGGGCATTGCTGGAAGATCTTTACTTAAGGCGAACTGTCAAGGGGTTCCCATTATAGGCCAACCGCGTAAGGGACGCAAAATCCGGGAACATAACACCGATATGACGGAAACTAGGGCGGCAAGAGTGGAACAAAACACCAGGCATAAGGCCGAGCCTTCCACCCTTTACCAAGTATATAGATGCATTAATTAAATAAGATATATAGTGATATCCCAACAAGTAAACATGTTCCAACAAGGAACAACATCTCCATGTTCCAACAAGGAACAAACTTCAATCTTCACCTGCAACTAACAACGCTATAAGAGGGGCTGAGCAAAGCGGTAACATAGCCAATCAACGGTTTGCTAGGACAAGGTGGGTTAGAGGCTTGGTTCAACAATATAGGAGGCATGAGAAGCAAGTGGTAGGTATCACAGCATAGGCATAGCAAAAGAGCGAGCATCTAGCAAAGCAAAGATAGTGGTGATTTCGATGGTATGATCATCTTGCCTGAAATCCCGCAAGGAAGAAGAACGGGTCCATGAAGAAGACAAACGGACGCAGTCGAACGAATCTCACAACACGACGTTACCGGAAACAACCCGAAGAAGCAACACCGGAAAGAAGCAAACAACATAGTAAACAACCACCACATAAGCATGGCATGATGCACAACCAAGTATGATGCATGTCCGGTTTAATTAGGCATGGCATGGCAAAGTGCAACAAACAAACCTACAAATTAAGTGGAGCTCAATATGCAACGGGTTGCATATTGACGAAACACCACATCAATTATTTAGTTCTCTCCCGGTTAGGTACTCAACAAATTTAAATGTTGGTTAACATGGCAAGAGGTGAAGCATAACAAAACTATACCATCTAAACAATTTAAATGGGGCCGGATATAACAAACAACGAATCCGGTAAATCCCCATATGCCTTAGTAAATTAATGCAAACAACAATTTAAACCATCTTAATGTTGTTAACATGATGCGGAGGACATGTGCAAGTTTATGCAAATTTTATTAAAAGTTGATAAGAGCATTATGAAGCATTTTGTCATCGTGGCGGAAACAAAAAGGGGTGCCACGGCAACGATAACAATAACGGTTCCGGTACTTGATTGAGATACCGATGCAAAGGGGAAGTGTGCGGATGCGTGCAAAAGATGGTGGGGCGCTCCCGGATTCCGGGTGCCCCACGAGTTGGAGACAAGGAAAACGAGTGACACTTTGGACACGGTGCAAACACGAGCATGTCAAACATCGCAAGCATACGTTCACGGGCGTCGTCTTGGGGTTATACCTTCGGAGCATGCAAAGGGGACGGTTCTCGTTCGTAGAGGGAAGTAGACGTTCTCGCGATGGCGGTAGTGGAAGTAGTCGTTCTCGCTTCGTACATGTTCACACTGCGTAGGTGTTCGGGGTCAACAAGGAACTTGCCGGCCTCGGTTCTTGTGACGGTAGTTGTACAAGGTCGTCGTGGGAGGTAGTGGTACTCGCGAACTTGTCGGATCCACGGCGACGGTAGTGGAACCTCACGGATTCGTGGTCTCCGGGCGGTCTCGGTCTTGACGGTGGGGTACTTGACGCATCCCGGATATGTAGTCATACTTGACGAATCCAAAATACTCCTGCTCGGCATGGGTGCAACGGAGGCATCGTCTTGCATTTCGAATCTGGGTCATGTTCATATATCCGTTCGCATCAACGGAAAAAAAAGGGCTCAGACTTGAGGTGCTCGGCCGTGGGCGACGGAGCACACTGTGGACAAGGAGGCAGGGCGCCCCTGGCCTTGAGGTCACAGCGGAGCTCGGGTCAACGACAATAAAGGTAGGGGCGCGTGGCTGGAGGCACTGGGAACAACGGCAGGCGGCGGCTGGTCATGGTCGCCGGCGATGGAGGCGGAGCAGGCGACGGTCAAAGCAGAGGAGACGGTGGCGAACGCGGTCGGCAGTGCAATCCGGCAGCGGAGCTCGCCGGATCAAGGATGCGGCTGGGAGCTCCTGGAGGCTGGCGACGAAGAGAGGCGGCGGCACTCCTGGCAGTGGGGCGAGACAAGGGCGAGGGAGAAGGTCGAGGTCGCCAGCGGGGGGGCCTGGTGGTGCAGGGACGAAGCAGGGCAGCACCGGTGCTGGAATCCTCCATGACCGCGACGTGGTCCTGTTCGTCTGGTCACTGATCGTCGGTGCATGGAGGAGCAAGGGCGAGGCAGAGGGGTTCCTCTGGGGCGTGAGGTGGAGGAAAGGAGGAGTGGGGATCGATGGAGATGGGGGAGGCGCGTGGGGCGCTGCTCCTCTCTTGCGGTGGCACTAGGAGGAAGGAGCGAGAGGAAGAGGGTAGAGGGGGTCGGGCGCTGGAGGGAAGGAGATGGGGATCGAGAGGAGGGAGGAGCGCGAGGGGATCGAGCGAATGGTCCTGGCGGCACGAGGGGTTATGAGGGAGATGGGATCGAGGCCTAGGGTTCAGGAGGGAGTGGGCTTAGGAGAGGCATATGGGCCTGGGAGGCCGGTCGACCTGGCTGGGCTGCCGACCCCGGCTGGGCCTGGTGCTCTCTCTCTCTCTCACCTACACTCCTTAGAAGAAAAGAGGGAGACAATAAAGAAAGAAAGAAAGAAAAAATAGAGAGAAGAAAAAAGAAGAAGAGGGATTATTTTCACGGACTCGTAAAAGTGTGCACGGTCCATGAAAAATAGGAGAGGCAAGATTGGAAGATGTCATTCAAACTCATTTGAATTTAATTCAAATGGGTTTGAACTAGGGCTTGGTTATAGAAGTATCCAAAAATGTTGAGGTTTTTGGTGGAACTCCGGAAAGTGAAGAAAGAATTTAGGGCAAAGTTTGGAGACGAGGAATATAGTAAGAAAAGCATGGAAATATTTTGCAAGTGTGTTGCGGTAATTTCCAAGGGATGGAATATTTATTATAGCCCCCTAATATTGGGAGGATATGTTATAAAGAGAAATCACCACGTGAATTCCCTCGGTTTAAATGGATCAAAGATCCATGCAATTTATTTAGTTGAGTTTAAAAAAACGGGTTGCATGATGACATGATGCAATGCACATGATGACATGGCAAGATGCAACACGCAAGCAAAAGACAAGGCAACAACAACGAAACACCGGAAGACACCTGGCGCAACGGTCTCGGGGTGTTATAGCCGAGCCTTCCACCCTTTACCAAGTATATAGATGCATTAATTAAATAAGAGATATTGTGATATCCCAACAAAAATCCATGTTCCAACATGGAACAAGCTCCAATCTTCACCTGCCACTAACAACGCTATAAGAGGGGCTGAGCAAAGCGGTAACATAGCCAAACAATGGTTTGCTAGGACAAGGTGGGTTAGAGGCTTGGCTCAACAATATGGGAGGCATGATAAGCAAGTGGTAGGTACCGCAGCATGGGCATAGCAAAAGAGCGAGCAACTAAGCAAGCAAAGATAGAAGTGATTTCGAGGGTATGGTCATCTTGCCTCATATCCCACAAGGAAGAAGAACGAGTCCGTGAAGAAGACAAACGAGCGTAGTCGAACGAATCCTCACAACACGATGTTACCGGATTACCGAGACGAAGTACACCGGAAAGAAAGCAAACAACATAGTAAACAACCACCACATAAGCACGGCATGATGCGCAAACAAGTATGATGCGTGTCCGGTTTAATGAGGCATGGCATGGCAAAGTGCACAAGCAACCCTACAAATTAAGTGGAGCTCAATATGCAACGAGTTGCATATTGACGAAACACCACGACAAGTTATTTAGTTCGACCTCGTTTATGTACCCAATAATATTAAATGTTGTTAAACATGGCAAGAGGGTGAAGCAAAGTAAAACTACCTATCTAGTCAAGTTTAAATGAGGTCGGAAGCAACGAACAACAATTTCGGAAAAACCCCATATGCATATATTAGGTTTGGTACTGTTCTGCCCTAAACACAATTTTAGAGTTGTTAAACATGCAAAGTGAGGCCACCATGTTAAACTAGGCATTATTCTACCCCATTTGCATATAAAGTTTATTAAATTCCGAGTTACGGTTATTTAGTTATGAATTAAAACATTTTAACATGGCATAGGAGCAAATTTAACCAAACAGCATTTTAAACATTTCGAACATGCAAGAAAGTTGGATATTATTATCCTACACAAAATTCTAAGCAACTTTCATATATTAAGTTTTTACATGTGATGCTTAGTTATTAAGTTATTATATGCATGAACTATGAGGGGTTTTCTGTAAAACAGACAGTCTCTGGTTAAAAGGCAAAATTCGCAGCGCATGAAAAAAATACAATGGGCTGAAACAGGATGGCCCAATCGGCAGAAAAAAATATCAGAGGGCACTGGGGGGCTGCTCACCCTGGGCCGAGGCCCGATCGATGCAGCCGGTTTGCTGAAGGGATGCGGGCAGGCCCTGGCGCGTCCTTGGGCTAGCAGGCCCGATGAGGAGGTGGCAGCCCAGGTACGGTCAACGCGAACAACTGGGTGCGTCTATCTCTGTTCGATGGAAGCAGAGCAACAATGGCGGCTGGTGGCAAACTCGGCATGACTGCGGCGACTGGGTCGACGAGAACCTGTCGGACGACGGGGATGGGCGGATCCGAGGACGGAGGTTCCAGATCCGGTGACAGAAGTGATCGGCGGCGCTCGGGATGCGGGATCCGGCGAGGTGGGACTCGTCCAGGACGGCTCTGCAGGGGAAGGGAGAGAGAGAAGTGAGGTCAAAAAGGAGAAGGAGAGAGCGACGGGGAGGCAAGGCAGCAGTGCTCATCTGACCGGAGTTGATCGCCGGCAGCGACTCTGGCGAGTCGGCGGGAAGGAGCGAAACGGCGAGGTCGGGGTCGAGGGGCTCCTCCCCTCGATCCAGGTCGAGAGCGAGGGAGCGGGGAGCGCAGGCCAGCGACCGAGTGGCTTGGCCGTGCGGGCCTGGGCGGGCTTCCCGCGGGCTGCGGCGGGCCTCGCGGTGGAGGGCGCAGGGCTAGAACACGTGGCGGCTTGGGAGAGGTGGAGGCCGGTGGCTTCGGCGGCGCCAGCCAGTGGAGAAGCGCCAAATGGCGGAGGGGGCTTCGGCCGACACAGAAATGGAGGTGGTCGGTGGCGCTGATGATTAGGGGCGCAGAATTGGAGGTGGAGGGGAAGGAATGACCAGATTTGGAAGGAGGGGTTTCCTTATATAGGCAGGGTTAGGGTTTGAGGGGTTAGGAGGGGTTTTCGGAGCCTCCGATCGCGATCCGACGGCTCCGGACGCGAGGAGGGGTAGGTTGGAGCTTGTGGGCTATGCAGAAGGCCTCGGACTGAGACGAGAGAAGACAGAGGGAGGCCCGGTGTCTGTTTCCGGAGACTAAAAACGTCCGACGTTAGACCGGCTATATTGCCACTATAGTTTAACGGTTGGGCTATCAAACGAACTCCGAATGCGATGAAACTTGGCAGGCGACCTACTAACACTATAACAACACCGCATGCCAACTCTCATCCCATTCCGAGAACATTTTCTGGCCACTTATAGAATACTATTTCGGACATGCCGCGGGCGCGTGCAAGTGTGTCTGGGCTCAGAACGGACAGCGGAGAGAACGAGGAGACCGGGACGGATGCAAGTTTCGAAAACATGATGATGCAATGCACATGATGACATGACAAGATGCAACATGCAAGCAAATGACATGGCAACAACGGTGAATAACCGGGGGAGACCTGGCACATCGGTCTCGGGGCGTCACAGTCGTGCAGCTCTGCTTCCAGCTAGGCGAGAAGGTCTCCAACAACATTGCAGAATACGAAGGCCTCATAGACGGCCTGAAGGCTGCGGTGGCGCTGGGGGTGAAGCATCTCACTATCAAGGGCGACTCACAGCTCCTCATCAACTTCTCCAACAAGGTATACGAGCCGAAGGACGAGCACATGGAAGCATACCTCGCGGAGGTGCGCAAGATGGAGAAGCAATTTCTGGGCCAGGAGTTGCAGCACGTGCCCCATGGCACCAACAAGGAAGCTGACGACATCTCCAGAAGAGCATCCAATCGACAACCCCAGGAGCCTGGCGTCTTCGAGGAGCGGCTCTTCAAGCCATCAACAACGCCACCGCTTTCAAGAACAGCTCAGCCTCGGGAGGAACTCTCGCAGCCGCCTGCCACAGGAGCCCCGGCCTGTGGCCCGACCTCGGGAGCGCGCCTACTCCTGGCGCTCGAGCCCCAGGAGGGATGTTGTACCAAGGAATTCAAGGAACACCTGATGCAAGGGACGTTTCCGGAGAAGGAGGAGGACGCGGAGCGCGTGGCCTGTCAGGCCACATCATACTGCATCCGGGACAGCGAGTTATACAGGAAGCGACCAAATGACGTTTCACTACGTTGTATCTCCAGGGAATAGGGGAAAGAGCTAATAGCCGACATACACGGCGGGGACTGCGGGCACCACTCGTCATCGCGAACCCTCATCGGCAAGGCATTCCGAAGTGGATTCTACTGGCCTACGGCGCTCAACGACGCAGCTGAGCTGGTGAAGTCCTGCGAGGCCTGCTAATTCCACGCCAAGCAGATCCATCAGCCAGCTCAGGGCCTGCAGACCATTCCACTCTCGTGGTCGTTCGCAGTCTGGGGGATGCATATTCTAGGCCCGTTTCCTCGGGTGCCTGGGGGCTATCGATACCTCTACATCGCCATCGACAAGTTCACTAAGTGACCGGAGGTTGAAGCCATCCGCGCCATCCCAGCTGGCTCTGCGGTCAAGTTCATCAAGGGCCTCGTGAGCCGTTTTGGGGTCCCCAACCGCATCATCACCGATAACGGCTCGCGGTTCACTAGTAATCTCTTCAAGTCATATTGTGCTAACCTTGGAACGCAGATCTGCTACGCCTCGGTAGCACACGCCAGGAGCAATGGCCAGGCCGAACGCGCCAGCGCGGAGGTCCTGAGGGGCCTCAAGACCAGGACCTTCAAGAAGAAGCTCGAAGCCTGCGGCAGGGGCTGGCACAACGAGCTCCAGTTCGTGTTGTGGTTGATCGACACCACCGCCGCCAAGCCAACGGGCGAAACCCCGTTCTTCCTCGTCTACGGAGCAAAATCAGTCCTCCCTCACAGGGTCAAGCATCGCTCCACACTGGTCCTGGCGTTTGATGAGACGAAGAGGACGCCGCGCGGGGGATGGACCTCATGCTGGGGGAGGAACGTCGCCGCGAAGCTGCACTACGGGTGGCAAGATACCAGCAGGCGCTGCGGCGGTACCACTGTCGCAGTGTCCGCTCCAGGACTCTTGAGGTGGGTGACCTCGTCCTGAGGCGGGTGCTCTCTAGGGAGAGGCTGCATAAGCTCTCACCCATGTGGGAGGGCCCGTTCAAGGTCGTCCACGTCTCCAGGCCTGGCGCCGCGCGCCTGGAGAGGCAGGACGGGTACCGGTCCAGAACGTATGGAACATCCAACACCTCCGGAAGTTCTACCCATGAAGAAAGGCCCAGTGCCTGTGAAGAAGGCCCGGTGCCTGTGAAGAAAGGCCCAGCGCCTGTGAAGCAAGGCCCCGTGCCTGTGGAGAATCGCCGCCCGTGACACTCTCATGTAATAACAAGTGGGGTTGTACACGCCCTGGAGCCTCATGATCGCCTCCCTTGGGCCTCGGGGGCTCCCTCCCACGCCGAGTGGCAGCACTTAGTTCCGCGTTGGTGAGAGGACGTCGAAGACTAGACTAGGTGCCAGACGCGGCTTTTCATTTGCTTTCCGAAGTTGGATCGCCTCTCTTTTAATTGAAATTTGCTTTCTGTTATCTCTTGCTGGTCCCGTCTTATCGCTTTCTGCCTCTGTTTCTGCCTTCATCTCTTTGGTCGACCTATACTCTCCCTCGCGTCCCTCGCGAGGGGCCTGAACAGGTACCTTCGCGAGCTTCCTCCTTCTATATTTTCACGAGGCACCCTCGTTCGAGCCCACAAGATGGCGCACCTCTCCTAATCCGTGCCCCACGGGTATCGCGACGCAAAGTGTCGGGTCAAGGCCAGCGGCGCCTATGACCAAGCCCCAGGTGAACGATAAACCTCTTGATGAATTTTTTGTAGTTCCTAAGAGCATATCAGGTCAAGGAGGCCTCCACAAGTACTTGGAAGCAAGCGCCTCGTGAGGAGGAGGCCACTCAAAAAAAGTCGAGCTAAGTTATCCCTACATAAAACGACGATGTTGCGACACATCACAGGAACGGCAAACATAACATAACAATTGAGATCATAGTTCGATACACGCCCCTCCGAGGCCTATTCTGGTTTCTTTCTGATGCAGGAAGGAAAATACCAACAAAATAGAAATGGCACCTACAGCGGTCCACGGGGGCAGGCCCCAGCGCGTTCCTGAGCTCAGCCGGACCCCTCCTTGCGCTTTATAGAGGCACGGCGACGAGACGACCCGCCACCGTCTTCGAAGGGGGCACGGCGGCATGGCGGTTGGTTGTAGCCGCCACTGCTGGAGCTGTCGCTGGGGGAAGAACTACCATAGCCGGACGAGACGCGGTTAGCACCAAGGGCGGGTTAGCCCTCATCCTCGTCGCGGCTGTCGCCAAGGCCGAGCACCTCCTCGTCGTCGTTCACCTCGGGGTAGCACCCGGCGCGGTGACCATATTCCCCAAACACCCTCACATAGAGGGTCGCGTCGCCGTCGTACTTGAAGTGGAGGGTGCACCGCCTGCCTAGGCTGCGCGCGCGGGCGAACGTCTGCCAACCGCAGGCTAGAGCTATATTGCCCGCGGCAGAGAGCAGGACCACGACCCAGGAAGCTCTGCTGCAGCAGCCGTCTGCCTATAGCCAAAGCCCGCTTAGACCTGAGGCCGGCAACTCGTCAGCGAAGAAGCGCAGGAGATGAAGCCAGTTGCCGGCCGGGTTCTCCGACCAGACAACGAACTCCGGTAGCATCTCCGCCGAGTGGAAGCGCGGCCGGGGAGGCCGCGCGACCACGACACGTCTCCCTCCATCAACAGGACCGCCACGACCGGAGTGACCCCTGCCCCGCGAAGCGGCACCACCACGGCTGCGCGGGGCCATGGCGGGGGTTGCGTTTTGCTTGCGTGGACGGTCGCGTCCACGCTTGGGCAACGGAGAGTCGGGCCCCTCGCTAGGGGCCTTCCCCTTCTCCGCAGTAGTGAACCTCCTCGACGGTGCCATTGGTAGTAGGAGAGGAGCAAGGAAGGGGAAGAAGCAGAAGAGGCAGAGGAAAGATGGCCGACAGGGGCTCCGCCCCCTCCCATTTATACCAGGAGAAGGCCAACCAGCACCCCCCATGATCACAGGTAATGATGGTTTTCCTTGCATGTCGTAGGGACTTGTCAAGTCGGGCAGTTGCTGAGGCAGCGTGGAGAAGCGGAGACGCCCACGTCCAATCAACCGCCACGCGTCGCCCCCGGCCGCGGGCTATTGGGGCCCACGGCGCTTCGCCCTTGACCCTCGGCTTCGCCTCAAAGCCAAGCCCGAGCGTGCCTTGGGCCTGGGGACTACTGTTAGCGTTCTGGGAATGGGGTTCCCAGACTTGCCTGCCTGCGGCCCACGGCGTGGCTTTGCTAGCAGGCCTGTATGGCCCATCTTCATCAACAAGGCATTCAAGACCCTCGCGAGGCAGACGACACAAGACCTCCTTAGGAGCGGCCTCGCCAGGCGGGCTCGCGATGGGCGGAGAGATCAAGGCAAGGCAAACCTCGCAAGGTTCCCGTGACATGAGCCGTGACGATCGAGACCAGGAGGGCGCCAGCGCGCAGCGTCCTTGTTTCCTCTTTGGTGCTATGGGGGCAAGCGCAGGCACGGAGTACCAAGGCATCAAGCAAAGGTTTCCATATCAGTGCAACGAGACCAAGACCAGTAGGGCGGCAAGACATAGGTCACCATGGAGCCCAAGGCGGCGTCACCACCAGAGCCTTTTGCAGGCGAAGACCACTTTTGTCAGGATAAGCTGTACTAGTTGTCCCCTTTCAAATTGGCCGTTGTTAGCTCCCTTCCCGCTCAATATTTGGGGAGAGGAATAGGGCCTCTATAAATAGAACTAGCCACCACCATAGCAAGGGGCGACCTCATCTTAGACTAGAACTAGTTCATCCCCACAATCACATCCACCAAGCACAAGAACACCTCTCCTCAGGAGGTTGTTGTTCCCCCTGTACTGTTCATCCTCAGCCCGAGAGGCAATCCACCGCCACCACACTGCAGTAGGGTATTACACCACAACGGTGGCCCGAACCAGTATAAATCTTGTGTCCTTTGTGTTGCGAGTTCGTCGAGTTAGTCCGCGAGATCTTAGCAAAACTAGGGCGTGGATCGGTAGGGGGAAATCTTCGTGCGCACCCCAGAGTTTGAACCTTAAGGGTTTTGTTGGAACCCGTGATCCGACACGGGCCCTCTCTACGGAGGTAATACCCTACTTCCTGCTTGATTGATCTTGATGAATATGAGTATTACAAGAGTTGATCTACCACGAGATCATAATGGCTAAACCCTAAAAGTCTAGCCTGACTATGATTATGAGGATGTATCTACGGACCTAGCCCTCCGGTTTATATAGACACGGGAGGGATCTAGGGTTACACAAGGTCGGTTACAAAGAAAGGAATCTTCATAGTTGGTCGCCAAGCTTGCCTTCCATGCCAAGGAGAGTCCCATCCAGACACGGGTAGAGTCTTTGGTCTTCGTATCTTCACGGCAGATCAGTCCGGCCCATATCCAATAGGTCGGATGCCCGAGGACCCCTTAGTCCAGGACTCCCTCGGTAGCCCCAAACCAGACTTCAATGATGAGGTGTCCGGCGTGCAGATAATCTTTGGCATTGCAAGGCGGGTTCCTCCTCCTATGACTTTAAAGTGATGTATTCGGCTTTCCATTTAATGTCGTACCCCTCGGCTTCCGCGCCTTCCTGACTTCAACTTCCACGTGTCGAGTGCATACAAGAGGTCTGGGCATTTTTACATATACAACCCTAACCGTACCAGAAAGGTGCCTATTTAAAGAGAATATATCTCAGATCCATTCCAAATCGCACGGAAAAAAATCCTCAGAGCTTGCAGAGCAAAACCACCCCAACATGGCTAGCGCTCCTAGATCTTCCTCTCATCCCCACAACTCCGAAAAGGGTGATTGGGAGAGATGGTCTGTATCTCACAGTCAACTGGTGAAGCTGCAAACACAGGGCTTTCTTCCTCTCACGGATTTGGTCCCCGTACGAGCAGGGATGACGTCCTTCAATGGCGGGGCTCAAGCGGAGAACTTACCCAATCCATCCAGGGGGAACGTGTATGCTTCGTCCCCTTCTTGTTAAGAGGTGTCGGATTTCCGATCCATCCCTTCCTCCAAGGTATGCTGGAGTATTATGGCCTCAATTGGACAGTCTCACTCCCGCTTCCATCCTGCATATTGCGGGTTATGTCGCTCTATGCGAGCTATTCCTGGGCTATGAGGCCCATTTCGATTTATGGAGAAGACTGTTCTGCCTCATCCCTCATAATCAAGGAGGGTCAATATTTGAAGTGGGGGAGCCGAAGTGTGGCGTATCGCCGGAACCGGATACCTGTCCAGCACGCCGAAGAAGGCTTCCGAAGAGTGGCCTTCCGGATGGTTCTATATTAACGACATCACTCTTCCCGACCCAGTCCGAATAGGCCTACCCGAATTTTCAAGTGCTCCGTTGAAGAAACGCCAAAGCTGGCGTCCTCGGAGCCTCGAGGAAGAGGATAGCGCAGAGGTCAGTCAGCTGCTGGGCAAGATTAAGATGCTCGCCCAGTCCGGATTGTCAATAGTCGAGGTAATGGCGATCTCCATAGCGCGGGGGGTCCAACCACTCCAATATAGAGGGCTACCCATGTGGCACTACAACGGGGAAGATGACGCCTCACACTGCGGTCGGAAGGGCCCAAAAAACCCCGCCGCTCTGGCCAAAATATTGGCCGAACTATATAAAGGGGAGAAGGAGGAGTTCACCCATCTCCAGTATCGAGACGGATTTTCCATGTATAATCCTCCTAGCTGGGTAAGCTCTAACTCCACTATTTTACTCCTCTCTCTGAATTATCTTTGACGGGCAGTATCCTATCCACCCATAACAGGAATGGCGAAAGGCTGTCGAGGGGATCCATGACCCTGCCCCTCAGCCGGAGAATCACAACCGGGATCTTGACCCCGGATATGAAGAAGATCCGGACATATTTGTGGAGCTCGAGGATGGAATATTCTATCAGACGAGCTATGATGGTACGGATGTACCTATCATCACCGATTATCCCGGCCTCCTTCTTGCTTCGCATGTAAGTAATTTAAAAGGCACTTTCTTCGAAAGAGTTCCCTTACTATGCCTCACCCACCACACTATTCCATGTTCCAAAGGGGAGGCGCTCGGCACCGCAACATGCACCAGAAGCATCTCCGAGGAGAGCAGCGCCCGCGCCTAGCACATCTTCAAAGAGGAAGGCAAATGATAACATGGCAGAACCCTCGTCAAAGAGGTAAGGCTTTTCTTTTCAAGAATACCCTTTCTAATCACCACATCAAAATGTAATGCCATTCACCGCATTCTAATAGGAAAAGTATCCGCCGAACTGTGTCCGGGGATCCGGCCGGACGCGCCTCCACCAGTCAGGTTCCGGACCCTGTCCAAAGGACGGGGTCTAACATGGGAGTGGCGCCGAACTGTCCTTCCACAGAGGATTCGGACGACATGTCCGTCACGAACTCTGAAGTGGAGAGCGCTATGAATCATCGTCGTTGGAGGGACATTCTACGTAACCCCGGTTTTTCAAAAGAGGCATTTGATACCTTCAACTCGACCGATGCGTACATCCGAGCTGCTCGGGATGGGCTTGTCAGAGCCACAGTCCATCATCTGAAAGATATGCGGGTAAGCGTGGATTTAATAATCATACACCAGTAGTCCCCGAGACATAAAGTAGTTGATACAACTGATTTAAGGATCAATGTATAACCAGGTGCTTACGAAGAAGAACAGCATGTTATCTCAGGAACTAGAAAAGTGTCAGACCCAGCTAACTACTGCCAATGCCGAACTGGAGAAATCCATGAAGGCATCTCCTGGTAATGTTTCCCTCCATCGAGAAAACATAATGGTATACCAATAATTCTAACATGGTTGCTTACCTTCTAATAGGATCATTAAGTCAATAGCAAGAAAAACTGGAAGCCGCTCAAAGCGGGGAATGAGGAGCCAAAAAACTGCTAGCCATGGGCGAGCGTGTGCTAACAAAAGTCGTTGTGGAGAAAAACAAGCTCCGGGATTCGAGTACCCAACTGGGCAAGGAACTGAAAGATATACGGGCCCAGCTGGCGGACTCCATAAAGGAGAATAAAAGGCTGTGAGGCGGCATATTCAGTATGTGGTCGAACTTAACTTCGAATAATTCGGAGGCAGAAGGGGCTGATAGAGTTATGTCTGCAGGTATGCTGACCGGTCGTCTCGAAGAGGAGATGTCCGGATCTTCGAGTGGTCTGCTACAAGAGCTGTCGCAGGTGCACGAGCAAGCTCGGCAGGCGATGCAAAGTGTTGCCAAGGCCCTATGGCCATCCGCCTCCCCACCGGGAAAGATGGAGGAGCTTATACAGCTATTCAAGGGAGCGCGGCGGCGCTTTCGATTGTGGAAGATATCGGCCTATCGGGAAGGTGCACGGGAAGCATGGGCCGTGGTGAAAACACGGTATACCAAGCTTGATCTGAATCATATGGCTCGGGTCAGACCTCTAGGGTCAGATGGAAAAGAAGTTCCCGTTAATTTGGTATATGACCAAGTAGAAGTAGCCACCAAGTATTCCCAGCAGGATTGTAAGTTAGACGTCCTACTGGATGGCATAGAGGAGGAAATTTTTGAGTCCTAATGACTATGTATATATGTGACTCTAGCTGAACTGTAAAAACAATTGCCATGGTAGACCTTTTTGCTTCGACCTCCGGACCCGAAGGTGCAGAGTGTTCTCGAATACCTTAGCGGTAAAATAGACCAGGGTATGCGTGGGAACCAGGCGTAGGGGTTTCTTACAATCATAATGTAATATAACATACCTAGCCGGATATACATTGTCTGTTCAAGCAATAGTTCCGTTAGGGGTTCCTTTCCCTGGGTGTGCATGCATTAAAATGCATGTCCTAACTGTGATTGATAACATTACAGTATAGGTAATCATCTGGGGGTTCATAATGGAAGGAATATAAAGCATCTTTAGTCCGCCGACCGAGTATTCTCTTGAGAACACTAGCTTTCGGCTTCACCCAATCTGAGGTACACATCCGGATGACCCGGCAGTAACAATCACAGAGGTGCTCCCTTTATGCCCTAGCCGAACTAATGAGAACGTAGGGCATAAGCATAGGAGCCAGGCAACCCAGCTTGGCCAAAACTTAAGTCATATCGATGCATATAATGGCGAAGAAAAGGTACATATGATAAAAAACACATATCTGATGAGCTTGATGCTCGGGAAATAAGCTTCTGTCCAGGAAGCCCCCAGGTATAGTGGACGTACATGCTCAAGGATGTGTACATCACAGGTGCACGGTTTAGCCGTGCGAAAGAGTTTAAGTTTTAGGAAAAGGAAAAACGGAAAGAGAGGGAAAAAATAAACGAGACAACAGGGAGAAGGAGACAAACACATAGTTCGGCGCTAGGCATAGAATCTTTGGAGTCTGGCCGCGTTCCAGGGGTTCGGCTCTAGGCGATTGTCTGATGCAGCACGCAGGCGGAATGCTCCTCCCGTGAGAACCTCATCAATTATGAAGGGACCCTCCCACTTGGGCTTGAGTTTGTCCTTTTTCTTCTCCGGCAAGCGTAGGACAAGTTCGCCGACATTACTTCCCTGCTTTGGTATCTGCGGGCCTGTTGTTGACAAAATGCGGAACGGGCTTTTGCAACATCGCGCTCCTCCTCCAGGGCATCTATGTCGGCGTTCTGGGAACGGGGGTCCCCAGACTTGCCTGCCTGCGGCCTGCGGCGTGGCTCAAAGGGGGGCCCAGCACGGCCCATCTTCATCAACACAGACCCAAGACCCTCACGAGGGGCCAAGCCTCACGGGGCGGATGACACGGAGCTTCCTCAGGCACGGCCTCATCAGGCTGGCTCGCGAGGAGGCGGAGAGATCAAGGTGGGGTACCTCACGAGGTGCCCGTGACGCAAGCCATGACGACCAAGGGTGCCAGGCGGGCGCCAGCCCGCGCATTGTCCTCCTTTCCTCTTTGGTGCAAAGGGAGCAAGCGCAGGCGAGAGCATCAAGCAAAGGCACCCGTTTCGGTGCAACGAGACCAAGACCAATCCAACGGCAGGGAGGAAGTCATTGTGGAGCCCAAGCCAGCGTCACCACCAGAGCCTTTGGCAGGCGAGGACCAACTTTAGTCAGGATAAGTGTACCAGATGTTCCCCTTCAAAATGGCCAATTGGTGGCGCCCTTCCCGCTCAATATTTGGGAAGAGGCCCAGGGCCTTTGCCTATAAATAGGACTAGCCACCCCCAGGGGGAGGAGAGATCGAAACCGAGGGGGGATTGAAACCGAGGAGGGATCGAAACCGAGGAGAGATCGAAACCGGAGAGGAGGAGAGATCGAAACCGGAGAGGGATCGAGATCGGAATCGGAGAGAGAATCGAGAAGAGAGAGAGAGAGAGAGAGAGAGAGAGAGAGAGAGAAGGGTGACTAAACTCCTCCTAGCAGTTCATCCCCCAGCCAAGAACAGACCCTCGCGAGGCTGTTCTTCCTTGTATTGTTCATCATCATCAGCCCAAGAGGCAATCCACCACACCACACACTGGAGTAGGGTATTACACCACAACGGTGGCCCGAACCAGTATAAACCCTGTGTCTCTTGTGCTGTTCTTTCCATAGCTTAGATCTTAGCGAGGCGGAGGGGTGCAGGTAGGTAGAAAGCGAAATCTCCGTGCGCACCCCAGTGTTCGAACCTCAAGGATCTGCCAGAACCCGAAATCCGACATTTGGCGCGCCAGGTAGGGGTGCGCCGGAATTCGTCTTCCACCACCCCGTTCTCCTCCGACCATCATGTCCATGTCTGACGCTCGTCAGGCCCGCGCCGGGCCGCTCTCTCTTCCCGCGTCGCCCAGACGGCTCCTGTCGGTGGGCGTCCCCGCCGTTCCCCGTCACCTGCCGTCAACGCCGCCACCGGCCCGGCGAGGGACGAGCAGCAAGCGTCGTCTCAGCATCCGTCCATGCGGCAAGACAGCCGCACCGCTACTCCCTCGCTCACCCCAGCTGGTTCTTCGTCCCACGCGCTCCGCGCACCCATGGAGGCTCGAGCTGCGCTCATCCGGCAAACGAGCTCCTGCGCTACCGTCCCGTCGACGACGTCTACGAAGAATGGCTCGACCGCATCGCCGAGCTCGTTCGCGCCGCAGGGGGCTCTCCTGCGCCGTCCGTTCCGCTGCACCGCACCCCGCCCCGCGCGGGCGACGAAGCTCCGGCGGCGCCCCGGCCGCCTCCTCCACAAGAAGGCGCCATGGCTCCAAGGCGCGTGGCCCCTGGGCGGAACCTGCTCCGTCAGGCGCCAGCGCGGCAAGAGCAGAGCTGCCAAGAGGTCCCTCGCCCGCAAGAAGCTGCCCGGGCGCTCCCTGCTCCATCACGTCGCGACCATGCTCCTACCCCCGCACGTCAAGACCCCGTGCTGCTCCCAGCTGCAGCGCATGGGGACATGCAAGACCAAGATCTCCGTCACCCAAGGCCTCCCGTGGCCACAGCAGGCTGCCGTGCCTTCACCACCGAGCTACGCAGCGTCGCGTGGCCCGGCAAGTTCAAGCCGGACCTGCCTCCTCGTTACGACGGCACGGCCGACCCTGCGGAGTTCCTCCAGCTCTATGAGCTAGGCATCGAACCTTCCAACGGAGACGAGAAGGTCATGACGAACTGGTTTCCCATGGCGCTCAAGGACGGGGCCCGCACCTGGCTCCTAAACCTGGCTCCAGGCACGATCTCCTCCTGGGACGAGATGCGCACCCGCTTCATTGCCAACTTCCAAGGTACTCGTGACCGGCCACCCGCCGTGAGCGACATGCGCCGCATCAAGCAACAACCCGGAGAGACCCTGCAGAAGTACATCCAACGCTTCAACAACGCACGCCTCAAGATTCCCAAGGTGACCGAGGAGGCCATCATCTCAGCCTTCTCCGATGGCGTGCGCGATGTCAAGATGGAGGAGCTGGCGATGCATGAAGACCTGTGCACTTCCTTGGAGCTGTTCAACTTGGCAACCAAGTGCGCCAGGGCTGAGGAAGGGCGTCTCTCCCTCCTCAAGCAGCCTGCCGCAGACCCAGAAGAGAAGAAGCCCAAGGCCAAGGATGTGAAGCGCAAGGGGGCTTCCGTGCTCGCGCAAAAACCAGACACCAAGCAGGGCAGAGATCAGCCCGAATCTTCCAAGGGCAGTCGGTACTGTGTGTACCACGACCTCCACACCCACAACACCAACGTATGTCAAGAGCTCCGAGCCGTGCGAGAAGGGAGGATCGGCCGTCGCCCCGACCGCGGTGACCGGGGCTACGGTCGAGGAGGAGGAAGGAACGCGGGACGCTGGGAAGACCATGGCCCGCGCCAAGGGTGGCGCGATCAACCTCGCGAGGATCGATGGCAAGACCCGCCTTGCGAGGGAGACTGGAGGGATCAGCCTCGCGAGGATCGCCCACAAGGCAACAGAGGCCTCCCTCCGCTGCCGCCGCAGCCAAGGAGAAACGAGGACCGCCATCAGGACGAGGGGGCTGGGGGTTTCCAGGAGCCGCGCGCGATCGCCTGCATCCTGGGCGGGTCTCAAGCCCCAGCCTCTCAACGCATCTTCAAGCAGTTCGTCCGCGAAGTGAATGCAGTCCTTCCCAAGCTCGAAGCCACGCGCCCTCTCAGGTGGTCGGCGTGCGCCATCACATTCAGCTCAGCAGATCAGCTCAAGTGTGCGGCTATAGTCGGAGTCCTCCCGATGCTTTGTTCCCCAATCATCGGCAACGTGGTGGTCACCAGGACCCTCATCGATGGCGGGGCAGGGCTCAACGTCCTGTCCGTGGAAACATTCAACAATCTCCAAGTGCCCTATAGCCAGCTTCAGCCAACCAAGCCTTTCTCCGGAGTCACCGACGGCTCCACGGTCCCGATTGGGCAGGTCCGCCTCCCTGTCACCTTTGGGGCACGCGACAACTACCGCACCGAGCTCATCGACTTTGGCGTCGCTCACATTCGCCTGCCGTACAACGCCATCCTTGGGTACCCAGCGCTGGCCAAGTTCATGGCCGTAACTCACCACGGCTACAACATCCTCAAGATGCCAGGAAGTGGCGGAGTCATCACGGTGCCCTGTGAAGAGAAGGATGCGGTGTGTTCCCTGGAACGAGCCTTTCAGGCCGCGTCACTGGAAGACCCGGATCGCGGAAGCAGGAGGCTTCCCGAGACCGCCCCCAAGAAGAAGAAGACATCGTCCGGCCCGGCCCCTCAGGAGGCAGGCCCCTCAGGGCCCGCGCCTGCCTAGGGGGAACCTCCTTCCATCGCATAGGAAAGCGCGCCCGGCGCCCTCCTCAGGCAGGGCTTGGGGGCTCTCCCCTGGAGGGCCACCGACCTGGCTAAGGTCAGGAGGGAGGCGCTTGGGCACCACATGGAAGCGTGTTTCGAAGCACGTTTCCCTCAAGAAGGAGTAAGGCAAGGAGAGCTAGACCCTCAGGAGTTCGTCAGCAAGGCCATTCAGGAGCTACAGGAGTCAAGAGTCATGAAAGGCGGCCGCCACCTACCAGCTGTGGCTCCCCATCCAGGCGAGGATGGTGGGCTGCACGTCTGCATCGACATACCAGGGCTCAATCGAGTCGCCTCTCTGGAGAACCTCTGGCCCTTGCGACTGGGGCGCTGCGGAGGTCCACCCCACAGCTACGTTCGCATGCCTTAAGGCTTGCCGAACGCGGCTGCCACGTACCAACGCCTCATGAGGGGTATCATGGAGGCTCAAGAGGCCAGGCGTTCCACAGCCCTGGCGGAGATGGAGATGGTCCGCGAGGAGCCACCAGCGCCTCCGGAGCCTCCCGAGGCCCCTGGGCCTGGGGGCTCGTGAGGATCGGCTTCCGCAGCCCACCGAGTCTGCTACACCAACACTCCTTCGTCCTCAGCATCATCAGGTGACATCTTTCAAGTTTCATTTCTAGCTGGGAGCGCCCCCCCAGGGCTGCATTATTCCCAGGCCGCATGGGTCCGTCCCTGCGGCATGTATCCCTTTTATTTCATGTCGCTAGCTTACTTTGTTGGGGGCGCCCCTCGGGCTGCATCATCCCCAAGTCGCTCGGGCCAGACCCAGCGGCATGTATCCCTTTTGCGTTTATTTCCGACTATGCGTTCGACCCACCATGCTTGATTATTTGATGCCGGTCCACGGCACCTCTTCTTCTCCATGCCGACCACTTGCACGTTAAAGGGGGGGTACCTGAGCATCGTGACTCAGGGCTCTTACTGGCTCTCCAGCCCTCACCCTCTGGCCTTGTCCACGACATCGCGACCTGGCATACCAGCGACGGCTAAGACCAGCTCGAGGGTTGGGACCCGAGGACGTAGAGTGCCGGCATATAACCAAATTTGCAGGTACACATCACAAGATAAGGCCCAGTGCCAGGCGCAACCCGCCTAGAGGTAGGGCCCCGTGAGTCCCGCGCTGGCTCACGGGTGCCCATATACACCTCGCCAGGCCCTACCGTGCCAGCCACGTGTCAGGGCGGGGTTGTACACGCCCCGGGGGCTCCTCCCGGAGGGGAGCCCCCTCCCACGTACCAGTGGAAGCACCATGCTCCGCGCTGGCTGACGACACTGCCGAGGAGCGGCTATGCCCGTACACATACGGAAGCGCTATGCTCCGCGCTGGTGATAAACAACTGAGGGTGGCCCCCGGGCCGCATCAACCTCAGGGAGCCCAGAGCTCAGTGTCTAGCCTCATCGTAACGCCTCCCCTTGGGACTGCCGCGCGAGGGGGCTGGGCACGGGGGCTGCGCCTGGGTCACGCCCAGACGCACGCCGCCCAGCCAGGCCCCCCCGGGCCTGGTTCGTCGCGCGTCTCTCCCCGAGCGGAGCCAAGGTACGAAGGTCGTTTGAGCGCCAAGGGGGACTCCTGAGCATTGTGACTCAGGAGCCTAACTGGTCACGTAGCCCCTCACTCCTTAGTTCCGAAAGGCTAACGGTGGTTGAGGTATGCGCGCGGCCGGGCTCTGCAGACGTAGAACGGTAGATCCACCCACATCACACCTCCCTACTTGTTGTTCGTGCGCCAAGGGGGACTCCTGAGCATCGCTACTCAGGAGCCTAACTTGTCACGTAGCCCCTCACTCCTTGGTCCTGTCCTGGTTTCCGGTCGGGGCTAACGGCGGTTGAGCTATGCGCGGGGCCGGGCTCTGCCGGCGTAGAACATAAGCAAGTAGGAAGGAAAAGCGTAAATTTCAAGGAATTCAAAAGCAAATATTACAGTCCACACTGTTATCTCAATGCCAAACGCAAGTTTAAACGCCTCCCCGAGGCATGATACATGTGCAGGAATTAAAGGCAGGACAGGAGCCACAACGGAGTCACTTGTTGGCGGTGGAGCAGCGCGGAGTGGGTTCGCCTCATGGAGCAGCGGGGTCGGCAGCGCCTTGCTTCGGCTTGGTGCTGAAGGCCCGGAACTTCCCCAGCAGAGCCTCCGCGTGACCCTTCACGGCCTCGGCAGCGGCAGCGGCACGCTCGCTGCTTACTGGCTCCAGCAGGCTGTCGAGGTCGACACCGGGATCGCGAAGGTAGATGTGGGTGAGGACCCGCGTCAGTGCTGCAGAAGACAGGACACGCGCCTCGGCCTCGGCCGTGGGGCCAAGGCCAAGGGCGACGTCTTCAAGAGCGCGGACCAGGAAGGGAAGTAGCTTGGCGGGGCCGTCCTCGGCGCCAGCCAGCGGGCTCTCCGGGCCGCTGTCGTAAAGCGTCCTCAGCGAGGAGCGAGCCTTCGCCCCCATCTCCGCGAAGGCCACGCGGTCCTCGGCAAGAACCTGGGCCTTGTCGTCCAGCTCGACCTCCCTTGCCCCCAACTCCTGCTCCAGCGTGCCTAGGCGGTCACGGCGCCTCCTGAGCTTGACCTCCCTCTCCTTGACGGCCGCCTCGCGAGCCTTCACGCCTTCTTCCTGCTCTTGGTGAAGGCGGGCCTCTTTCGCGAGCTGGTCCCGCAGGCCTTGCAGCTCGTCCTCCAGCGCCTTGCAGCGACCACGGACGTCGACCACCTCCCCCAGGGCTGCGTCACGAGCGGCCTTCGCCTCAAGGACGGCCTGCCTCTCCTCATCGCAAGCTGTCGAGGCCTGGACCAGCGCCGCCCGAATCGAAGCGTCGGAGCGAACCCATCCTGAAGCGAGCTCCAAGCGCCCGGCCACCAAGCGAGGGTCGGCGCCAAGAAGATCCTGCCGCAGCCGGTCCAGCTCAGCAGCAGCACGATCCAGAACAGCAGGAGGAGTCGGAGAGACAGCAGTCGGTGGAGTAGGAGGAGAAGGCGGCAGCGCGACCACAACATCCTGAGGCGGAGCCTGCTGCGCCCCAATGGCTGTAGTGGCGGCAGCAGGCAAAGGCACCTCGGGAGTCACTTGGGCCATGGGGGCTGAGCTCGCCCCAGCTGGCTCAGCCAGGCCTCGCGAGGACGACCGGGCAGGAGAAGTCCGTGCGTCGCGGTCACCTCCCTTCGCGGGCAGAGGCGCTGCCACGGATGGAACCTCAGGAGCTCCCTTCGGCTTCTTTGCTGCGGGCGCCAGCCTGTCCAAGAGATGTGGATGTCAAGCCTCAGCAGCAGAACAAGAAATAAAGACAAGAATCAAGCGCTTACGGGTCGTCGCCAGTGAGCTCAGGCAGCCTCCAGCCAAATTTAAAGCCTGAAAGCCGGCTGGAAGGGTCAACCTTGGGAAGCTCAGGAGCGGAAGGCGCGTCTGCGGTCCGCCTCGGGGCCGGGGCAGACCCGCGGGAGATCAGCCCGGTCCTGTCCTTCTTCGGGATCAGGGGCAAGCTCCCGCCGCCCTGCTCGTCATCATCCTCATCATCATCGCTCGGAAAGAGGCGGAGAGCGCGGGACCTGCGCCGGGGGAGGGGAGCCCTCAACTCTCCGTCAATCGCCTCGGAGTCAGGCCCTTTTTCCCGCTCCCCTCCTTCCTCCTCTTCGCTGGAGTCGTTGGAGGACACGTCCACCGATTCCCTGGGAGTTTCCATGGGCACGGGCCCGTCCCTGTTGAAGACGGGCATGGACTCCACTACCTGCTCCCAGTCGACGCGCAGGAACAAGGGCGTAGGAGCACCCTCCAACCTCGCCACATCGCCCCCGACCAGAGATTGGAGGACCGCAGCCAGATCTTCGTCGGCCAAGGCCGCGGGGCTCGGATGGGGCCTCCACATCGGAAGTGAGTACTGCCGAAGCGGAGCCAGCTGGTGCTCCAGGAATTCCCTCAGCAGCGACGCGCCGGTCAGCTTCGCCGCCGCCATGTTGGCCGGCCTCATATCCACGTCCATCTTCTCCAACACCAGCTTCGCGCGGGGGTCTGCTAGCTCCGCTCGACCCCAATCGCTGGAGCTCGTGGGTTGCTCTGTGGGCAAGATCAGCCGAGGGTGGATGCGCCCAGCATCTGCCAAGACCCACTTGCTCCTGAAGCCCTCAATCCTTTTCCCGGGGTTCGAAATGGCAATGGCGCCACCGTACGCGATGAAGCTCGCGCACGCGGAAGCAGGACCGCGAGAGGTCCGGAGGTAGAAGTAGTGGCACAGCAAGGCCACTGAGGGCTGCACCCCTACGTGAGCCTCGCAGTAATAGGCGAAGATTGCCAGGAGAAGGACGGAGTTGGGGTGGACATGCAGAGCCTGTAGCTTATAATGGCGGAGGACGGAGAAGAAGAACTCGAAGAAGGGAGGCACCAGGCCAGCAGCAATGGCGCTTACAAAGAACGGATAGAAGGTGCTCCCTTGGCCCTCAGGGGTGGCGGAGCCGGCCTTGAACACCTTCGCCCCGTCGATGCCCTGCACCGCCGCCATCCAGCGCAACCGGGCGAGGCTCGCCTCCGACACATTCGGCGAGTCCAGGGCAGACGAGTACCAAGCTCCAGCCGGGGACTGACGAGGCGCCATGGCTTCCTAGGTCACGCGGTCGGAGTAGATCTGGAAATTTTGGAGGAAGGAAGGAGAGGCGCAAGAAAGGGGATCTGAGCAGCAACCGGAGAAAGCAAAAAGCAAAGCCCAGGCAGATGCCGCTCCTTTATCAACTCGCGCGGTTGCTGAGGCGCTCACATCCAATCAACCGCCACGCGGCGCCCAAGGCCGCAGGCTGTTAGTTCCTGCGGTGCTTCACCCTTGCCCTTTCGCCTCCCTGCACGGCCAAGTCCGGGCGCGCCTTGGGCCCGGGGGCTACTGCCGGCGTTCTGGGAACGGGGGTCCCCAGACTTGCCTGCCTGCGGCCTGCGGCGTGGCTCAAAGGGGGGCCCAGCACGCCCCATCTTCATCAACACAGACCCAAGACCCTCGCGAGGGGCCAAGCCTCGCGGGGCGGACGACACAGAGCTTCCTCAGGCACGGCCTCATCAGGCTGGCTCGCGAGGAGGCGGAGAGATCAAGGCGGGGTACCTCACGAGTTGCCCGTGACACAAGCCATGATGACCAAGGGTGCCAGGCGGGCGCCAGCCCGCGCAGTGTCCTCCATTCCTCTTTGGTGCAAAGGGAGCAAGCGCAGGCGAGAGCATCAAGCAAAGGCACCCGTTTTGGTGCAATGAGACCAAGACCAGTCCAACGGCTGGGAGGAAGTCATTGTGGAGCCCAAGCCAGCGTCACCACCAGAGCCTTTGGCAGGCGAGGACCAACTTTAGTCAGGATAAGTGTACCAGATGTTCCCCTTCAAAATGGCCAATTGTTGGTGCCCTTCCCGCTCAATATTTGGGAAGAGGCCCAGGGCCTTTGCCTATAAATAGGACTAGCCACCCCCAGGGGGGAGGAGAGATCAAAACCGAGGGGAGATCGAAACCGAGGAGGGATCGAAACCGAGGAGAGATCGAAACCGGAGAGGAGGAGAGATCGAAACCGGAGAGGGATCGAGATCAGAATCGGAGAGAGAATCGAGAAGAGAGAGAGAGAGAGAGAGAGAGAAAAGGGTGACTGAACTCCTCCTAGCAGTTCATCCCCCCAGCCAAGAACAGACCCTCGCGAGGCTGTTCTTCCTTGTATTGTTCATCATCATCAGCCCAAGAGGCAATCCACCACACCACACACTGGAGTAGGGTATTACACCACAACGGTGGCCCGAACCAGTATAAACCCTGTGTCTCTTGTGCTGTTCTTTCCATAGCTTAGATCTTAGCGAGGCGGAGGGGTGCAGGTAGGTAGAAGGCGAAATCTCCATGCGCACCCCAGTGTTCGAACCTCAAGGATCTGCCGGAACCCGTAATCCGACAATCTAGGCTGTCCTGCCGATCAAGCTCGGCCTCTCTCTCTTCATACATGCGCACTCGAGGTGAGTCATGGATAATATCGCAGGGCAACACAGCCTCCGCACCGTACACCATGAAGAAAGGTGTATATCCAGTAGTGCGGTTGGGTGTGGTCCGTAGCCCCCAGAGTACGGAGTCAAGCTCCTCAACCCAGTGCTTGTATGATTCTTTCAAAGACCGCACTAGTCTAGGTTTGATGTCGTTCATAATAAGACCATTGGCCCATTCGACTTGACCATTTGTTTACGGGTGATAGACAGAGGCGTAATTGAGCTTAATGGCCAGATTAGCACACCAAGTTTTCACCTCATTGGCTATGAAATTGGAGTTGTTATCAGTGATGATGCTGTGTGGAACACCATAACGGTGCACCACGCTAGATATGAAGTCTATTACTGGCCCCACCTCGGCCGTTTTGAATGGTTTGGCCTCTATCCACTTACTGAATTTATCCACCATGACCAAAAGATACTTTCTCTTATGGCTTCCTCCTTTAAGGGGTCCGACCATATCGAGCCCCCAGACCGCGAAAGGCCAACTGATGGGGATTGTTTGTAGAGCGGTGGGGGCATATGGCTTTGGTTGGCGAATAGCTGGCATCCGATGCAACGTTGGACAAGGTCCTATGCATCTGCTCGTGCTGTCGACCAGTAAAAACTTGTACGGAAGGCCTTGCTAACAAGGGCCCGAGCTGCAGCGTGGTGACCGCCAAGTCCAGCATGAATTTCAGCCAAGAGCCGTCGCCCCTCTTCCTTGAAGATACATCTTTGAAGAACTCCGGTAGCGCTTTTCTTGTAGAGCTCTCCTTCATGAACTTTGTAGGCCTTAGAGCACCGAACAATGCGGCGAGCCTCATTCTGATCCTCCGGGAGTTCTTTACTATTAAGGTAGGCCAAGAAGGGTTCGGTCCATGGGGCAATGACTGCCATGATTAGATGGGCCGACGGTGTTATTTCGGTGGCTGATCCCCCGATGATATCGTTGTGTTCAGAGGCTGGGGTTGTGTTCGGATCCGAACTGGTGTTACCGCTCTCCCCTTGCCACACCATGGACGGCTTAAAGAGCCTTTCCAGAAAGATATTAGGTGGGACGGGGTCACGCTTGGTGCCAATGCGAGCGAGGACGTCCGCTGCTTGATTACTTTCTCGAGCCACGTGATGAAACTCAAGCCCCTTGAATCGAGCTAACATTTTTAGGACAGCATTGCGGTAAGCCGCCATCTTCGGATCTTTGGCATCAAAATCTCCGTTTGTTTGAGATATTGCGAGGTTTGAGTCCCCGCGCACTTCCAGGCATTGTATGCCCATAGAGACAGCCATCCGGAGACCATGTAATAAGGCCTCGTATTCGGCTGTGTTATTGGAGTCTGTGTATAATATTTGGAGTACGCACTGCACTACGTCTCCAGTGGGGGACGTTAAAACAACGCTCACTCCTAATCCTGCTAGCATTTTGGAACCATCGAAATACATAACCCAGTTGGAATACGTGCCGTACTCTTTAGGGAGTTCGGCCTCTGTCCATTCGGCAACGAAGTCCGTCAGTACTTGGGATTTGATGGCTCGGCGCGGTTTGTATGTTATGTCGAATGGAAGGAGCTCAATGGCCCATTTGGCTATCCGGCCGTAGCATCACGGTTGTTTATTATATCATTGAGTGGTACTTCGGAAGCCACCGTGATAGAACATTCTTGGAAGTAGTGTCGTAGCTTCCGGGATGCCATGAAGACCGCGTATGCTATCTTTTGATAATGAGGGTACTGGGATCTGCATGGTGTGAGGACAGTGGATACGTAATATACCGGCTTCTAAAGTGGGAATTTGTGTCCGTCCTGGTCTCGTTCCACAACGAGCACGGCGCTCACCACCTGGTGTGTTGCCGATATGTATAATAACATGGGTTCGACGACGTTCGGTGCGGCAAGGATTGGGTTGCTCGCAAGGGTTTTTATTTCTTCCACTCTGGCTGTTGCCGCATCCGTCCAATCGAAGTGATCGGTGCCCCAGAGGAGGCGATACAAGGGCAATGCCTTTTCCCCCAATCTGGAGATAAAGCAGCTTAAAGCTGCCACGCACCCAGCGGTTTTTGGGCCTGTTTAAGGTCCGTTGGTGTGGCCAATTGTGACAAGGCTCGGATTTTGGCTGGATTTGCTTCAATTCCTCTATTGGAAACGATGAAGCCCAGTAGCTTTCCAGCAGGAACGCCGAAAACACACTTTTCCGGATTGAGCTTGATGTCATATGCACGGAGGTTGTCGAATGTGAGACGTAAATCGTCTATTAGTGAGTCAACGTGCCTAGTTTCAATGACGACGTCATCCACGTATGCTTCAACTGTCTTGCCGATTTGTTTCCCCAGACATGTTGGAATCATGCGTTGGTAGGTGGCGCGGGCGTTTTTGAGCCCAAAGGGCATGGTGTTGAAGCAAAAATGGCCTGTATGGGGTAATGAATGTCGTTGCGGCTTGATTGGACTCCTTCATTTTGATTTGATGGTATCCGGAATATGCGTCGAGGAAGCATAGCGAATCGTGTCATGCGGTGGCATCGATAATCTGGTCGATGCAGGGGAGGGGGAAGGGATCCTTAGGGCAGGCCTTATTGAGGTCTTTCAAATCGACGCACAGGTGCCAGGATTTATCCTTCTTTGGCACCATCACCAAGTTTGCTAGCCAATCCGGGTGTTTTATTTCTCTAATGAATCTGACCTCGATTAGCTTGGCTAGTTCCTCCCCCATTGCTTGACGTTTGGGTTTGGAAAAACGTTGCAGTGTTTGTTTGACCGGTTTATATCCCTTCAATATGTTGAGGTTGTGTTCGGCCAATCTGCGTGGGATTCCTGGCATATCAGAAGGGTGCCAGGCAAATATATCCCAGTTTTCGTGCAGAAATTCTCATAGCGCGGTGTCGACCATTGGGCCTAGTTGTGCCCCAATAGATGCTGTCTTCTTAGGGTCCGTTGGATGGACTTAGAATTTGACTATTTCTTCTGCTGGTTTGAAGGAGGTGGATTTGGGTCATTTGTCCAAGATTACGTCGTCCTTATCCACCATTGAGCGTAATGCGGTTAATTCTTTGGCCGCGAGGGCTTCAGATAATGCCTCAAGGGCTAGCGATGTGGTTTTGTTTTCGGCGCGGAGTGCTATGTCCGGATCACTAGCGAGAGTGATTATGCCGTTGGGCCCCGGCGTCTTGAGCTTCATATACCCATAGTGAGGTATAGCCTGGAAGCGTGTAAATGCATCTCGCCCCAATAGGGCGTGATATCCGCTGTTGAAAGGGGCCACTTGGAAGGTTAGTTCTTCGGTCCGATAGTTCTCCGATGTGCTAAATACCACGTCGAGTGTGATTTTCCCGCGCATTGCGCCTCCCGACTAGGAATAATTCCCCGGAAGGCCGTGCTACTTTGATTGATGTGGCGCCTGTCTATTTCCATTTTACTAAGTGTATCCTCGTAAAGGAGGTTTAGTCCGCTACCGCCATCCATGAGAACCTTGGTGAGCCGAAAGCCGTCCACGATCAGACTAAGGACCAAGGCGGCTGGTGCCCGGACTGTCCTGAATTTTGGTTCGTCATTGGCATTGAAAGTTATGGCCGTGTCATTACAAGGGTTTGTTGCTGTGATTTGGCAGACTTCGGCAAGGTCGCGGAGTGCCCTTTTACACTTATTGTTTGAAGCGAAAGTCTCTAAGACCGTCAGTACTCTAGGGTCACTATTTTCTGGAGGATATTGCTCTGGGTTATTTTGGTGAGGATATCTTCGCCGCTCTTGGCCACCTGCCGGAGTATCCGACATGCTCTAAGGTTGTGAGTTGATATAGTATCCAGTGTTGTGTGCAGCTCGCATGGTCCATCAAGCCATCCCTCCAGAACGGTTCCGTGTCCCATAATGGGCTTATATTTCTTTGTCATTGGGCTGGGCGTGCCACTAGGGTGCGTCCTTTTCACCTGAACGAGGGATTGGGTGGAAACCGACGGTTCCCAGCAGGTTGTCTGAGTTCTCCAGGTGCTTTCCATTGCACAGTACTTGTATACTATGGTTGCCAAGTCTGCGAAGTGTGATATGCGACAACGGTTGATGGCGTTTAGGATTCCTTCATCCGTGCAATTGCTGCGGAACGTTGTGATCACGTCTTCGTTGTGGCAATCTTCAATCTTATCTTTGACAAGGAGGAATCTGGCCCAGAAGTGGTGGGCCGTTTCTTGATACTGCTGCTGTATGCCCCTAAGAGCGCCTATGTCTGGGTGGGTGGGTCGATTGAAGTCCGAACCCTGACCCAAATTAGGATCCGAAGTTTGAAGAGTCTCTGGATTCAGTAGTTCGGGCTCCGGGATGTCAGCTGATTTTTTGGGTTTGTCATCCGATTCTATGTTCGGAGGACAAGACATGTCTTTCTGCAAGTAGGTATCCGGCTCTTCAAGTTCAGAGATCTGAATGTAGTTCGTCCTTAATATAGAGGAAGAGTTGTCATCTTGCTCCTCTACTGCCGCTATTTGATGGGTGATCGGCGGAGTTTTAATTTCTCTCTGGTCGGGTTTAAGCCCAATCCGATCATAGTCTGTGGCGACCCCCAGGGCGGAGATGCAATCTAGGAGCTCATTTAAAGACGACAGCTCCACAGGATCCATCTCCTTGGAGTACTTAGAGTCAACATGAAGGGGATTTTTGATGACCCGAGAGGCCATCGTCGGCTTAATGGCCGAACGGGCGGTCATAATGAAGCCGCCCAGCCGGAGGGTTTGGCCAGGGGCTAGTGTTCCTCCGGAGGTGACGTTATCCTTGAGAACAAGGCGAGCCATCGATGCTATCTTTCGACGGCACAGTGGAACTCTCAGTGAAAGCACCAATGTCGGTGTCAAAACCGGCGGATCTCGGGTAGGGGGTCCCGAACTATGCGTCTAGGATCGATGGTAATAGGAGACGGGGGACACAATGTTTACCCAGGTTCAGGCCCTCTCTACGGAGGTAATACCCTACTTCCTGCTTGATTGATCTTGATGCATATGAGTATTACAAGAGTTGATCTACCATGAGATCGTAATGGCTAAAGCCTAAAAGTCTAGCCTGACTATGATTATGAGGACGTATCTACGGACCTAGACCTCCAGTTTATATAAACACAGGAGGGATCTAGGGTTACACAAGGTCGATTATAGAGAAAGGAATCTTCATAGTTGGTCGCCAAGCTTGCCTTCCACGCCAAGGAGAGTCCCATCCAGACACGGGTAGAGTCTCCGGTCTTTGTATCTTCACGGCCCATCAGTCCGACCCATATCTAATAGGTCGGACGCCCGAGGACCCCTTAGTCCAGGACTCCCTCAGAGGGGGAGGCCGGCCGGCCCTCCTTGGCGCGCCCCCAATAGGGGAATCCTACTAGGACTCCAAGTCCTAGTAGGTTTCCACCAAAAGGGAGAGAGGGGGAGGAAGGAGAGGGAGAGGGGAAAGGAAAAGGGCCCCCCCTCCTAGTACAATTCGGACTCAAGGGGAGGGGGCGCGTGGCCTGCCCTGGCCGCCCGTATCTCTCTCCACTAAGGTCCATCGAGGCCCATCACTTCCCCGGGGGTTTCCGATAACCCTCCGGTACTCCGGTTTTATTCGAAACTTCTCCGGAACACTTCCGGTGTCCGAACATATCCATCCAATATATCAGTCTTTATGTCTCGACCATTTCGAGACTTCTCGTCATCTCCGTGATCACATCCAGGACTCCGAACTACCTTCGGTACATCAAAACACATAAACTCATAATACCGATCGTCATTGAACGTTAAGCATGCGGACCCTACGGGTTCGAGAACTATGTAGACATGACCGAGACTCACTTCCGATCAATAAGCAATAGCAGAACCTGGATGGTCATATTGGTTCCTACATATTCTACGAAGATCTTTATCGGTCAAACCGCATAACAACATACGTTGTTTCCTTTGTCATCGGTATGTTACTTGCCCGAGATTCGATCGTCGGTATCTCAATACCTAGTTCAATCTTGTTACCGGCAAGTCTCTTTACTCGTTCTGTAATGCATCATCCCGCAACTAACTCATTAGTCACATTCCTTGCAAGGCTTATAGTGATGTGCATTACCGAGAGGGCCCAGAGATACCTCTCTGATACACGGAGTGACAAATCCTAATCTTGATCTATGCCAACTCAACAAACACCATCGGAGACACCTATAGAGCATCTTCATAGTCACCCAGTTACGTTTTGACGTTTGATAGCACACTAAATGTTCCTCCGGTATTCGGGAGATGCATAATCTCATAGTCATAGGAACATGTATAAGTTATGGAGAAAGCAATAGCAATAAACTAAACGATCATAGTGCTAAGCTAACGGATGGGTCAAGTCAATCACATCATTCTCTAATGATGTGATCCCGTTCATCAAATGACAACTCTTTGTCCATGGCTAGGAAACTTAACCATCTTTGATTAACGAGCTAGTCGAGTAGAGGCATACTAGTGACACTCTGTTTGTCTATGTATTCACACATGTACTAAGTTTCTAGTTAATACAATTCTAGCATGAATAATAAACATTTATCATGATATAAGGAAATATAAATAACAACTTTATTATTGCCTCTAGGGCATATTTCCTTCAATATCCCACTTGCACTAGAGTCAATAATCTAGATTACATTGTAATGATTCTAACACCCATGGAGTCTTGGTGTTGATCATGTTTTGCTCGTGAGAGAGGCTTAGTTAACGGGTTTGCAACATTCATATCTGTATGTATCTTGCAAATCTCTATGTCTCCCTCCTTGACTTGATCACGGATGGAATTGAAGCGTCTCTTCATGTGCTTGGTTCTCTTGTAAAATCTTGATTCCTTTGCCAAGGCAAATGCACCAGTATTGTCACAAAATATTTTCATTGGACCCGATGCACTAGGTATGACACCTAGATCGGATATGAACTCCTTCATCCAGACTCCTTCATTTGCTGCTTTCGAAGCAGCTATGTACTCCACTTCACATGTAGATCCCGCCATGACGCTCTGCTTGGAACTGCACCAACTGACAGCTCCACCATTTAATAAAAATACATATCCGGTTTGTGACTTAGAGTCATCCGGATCAGTGTCAAAGCTTGCATCGACGTAACCATTTACGACGAGCTCTTTGTCACCACCATAAACGAGAAACATATCCTTAGTCCTTTTCAGGTATTTCAGGATGTTCTTGACAGCTGTCAAGTGATCCACTCCTGGATTACTTTGGTACCTCCCTGCTAAACTAATAGTAAGGCACACATTAGGTCTGGTACACAGCATTGCATACATGATAGAATCTATGGCTGGAGCATAGGGAATGACTTTCATTTTCTCTCTATCTTCTGCAGTGGCCGGGCATTGAGTCTGACTCAACTTCACACCTTGTAGCACAGGCAAGAACCCTTTCTTTGCTTGATCCATTTTGAACTTCTTCAAAACTTTATCAAGGTATGTGCTTTGTGAAAGTCCAATTAAGCGTCTTGATCTATCTCTATAGATCTTGATGCCCAATATATAAGCAGCTTCACCGAGGTCTTTCATTGAAAAATTCTTATTCAAGTATCCTTTTATACTATTCAGAAATTTGGTACCATTTCCGATCAACAATATGTCATCTACATATAATATCAGAAATGCTACAGAGCTCCCACTCACTTTCTTGTAAATACAGGCTTCTCCAAAAGTCTGTATAAAACCATATGCTTTGATCACACTATCAAAGCATATATTCCAACTCTGAGAGGCTTGCACCAGTCCATAAATGGATCGCTGGAGCTTGCACACTTTGTTAGCACCTTTTGGATCGACAAAACCTTCTGGTTGCATCATATACAATTCTTCTTTAAGATATCCATTAAGGAATGCAGTTTTGACATCCATTTGCCAAATTTCATAATCATAAAATGTGGCGATTGCTAACATGATTCGGACGGACTTAAGCATCGCTACGGGTGAGAAGGTCTCATCGTAGTCAACTCCTTGAACTTGTCGAAAACCTATTGCAACAAGTCGAGCTTTGTACACAGTAACATTACCGTCAGCGTCAGTCTTCTTCTTGAAGATCCATTTATTCTCTATGGCTTGCCAATCATCAGGCAAGTCAACCAAAGTCCACACTTTGTTCTCATACATGGATCCCATCTCAGATTTCATGGCCTCAAGCCATTTTGCGAAATCTGGGCTCATCATCGCTTCCTCATAGTTCGTAGGTTCATCATGGTCAAGTAACATGACCTCCATAACAGGATTACCATACCACTTTGGTGTGGATCTTACTCTGGTAGACCTATGAGGTTCGGTAGTAACTTGATCAGAAGTTTCATGATCATCATCATAAGCTTCCTCACTTACTAGTGTAGGAATCACTGGAACTGATTTCTGTGATGAACTACTTTCTAATAAGGGAGTAGGTACAATTACGTCGTCAAGTTCTACTTTCCTCCCTCTCACTTCTTTCGAGAGAAACTCCTTCTCTAGAAAGGATCCATTCTTAGCAACGAATATCTTGCCTTCGGATCTATGATAGGAGGTGTACCCAACAGTCTCCTTTGGGTATCCTATGAAGACACATTTCTTCGATTTTGGTTCAACCTTATCAGGTTGAAGCTTTTTCACATAAGCATCGCAGCCCCAAACTTTAAGAAACGACAACTTGGGTTTCTTGCCAAACCACAGTTCATAAGGTGTCGTCTCAACGGATTTCGATGGTGCCCTATTTAACATGAATGCAGCCGTCTCTAAAGCATAACCCAAAAGCGATAGCAGTAAATCGGTAAGAGACATCATAGATTGCACGATATCTAATAAAGTGCGGTTACGATGTTCGGACACACCATTACGTTGTGGTGTTCCAGGTGGCGTGAGTTGCGAAACTATTCCGCATTGTTTCAAATAAAGACCAAACTCGTAACTCAAATATTCTCCTCCACGATCAGATCGTAGAAACTTTATTTTCTTGTTACGATGATTTTACACTTCACTCTGAAATTCTTTGAACTTTTCAAATGTTTTAGACTTATGTTTCATCAAGTAGATATTCCCATATCTGCTCAAATCATCTGTGAAGGTCAGAAAATAACGATACCCGCTGCGAGCATCAACACTCATCGGACCGCATACATCAGTATGTATTATTTCCAACAAGTCTGTTGCTCGCTCCATTGTTCCGCAGAACGGAGTTTTAGTCATCTTGCCCATGAGGCATGGTTCGCAAGCATCAAGTGATTCCAAAAGCCCATCAGCATGGAGTTTCTTCATGCGCTTTACACCAATATTACCTAAACGGCAGTGCCACAAATAAGTTGCACTATCATTATTAAACTTATATCTTTTGGCTTCAATACTATGAACATGTGTATCACTACTATCAAGATTTAGTAAAAATAGACCACTCATTAAGGGTGCATGACCATAAAAGATATTACTCATATAAATAGAACAACCATTATTCTCTGATTTAAATGAATAACCGTCTCGCATTAAACAAGATCCAAATATAATGTTCATGCTCAACGCTGGCACCAAATAACAATTATTTAGGTCTAAAACTAATCCTGAAGGTAGATGTAGAGGTAGCGTGCTGACGGCGATCACATCGACTTTGGAACCATTTCCCACGCGCATCGTCACCTCGTCCTTAGCCAATCTTCGCTTAATTTGTAGCCCCTATTTCGAGTTGCAAATATTAGCAACAGAACCAGTATCAAATACCCAGGCGCTACTGCGAGCATCAGTAAGGTACACATCAATAACATGTATATCAAATATACCTTTCATTTTGCCATCATTCTTCTCCGCCAAATACTTGGGGCAGTTCCGCTTCCAGTGACCAGTCCCTTTGCAGTAGAAGCACTCAGTCTCAGGCTTAGGTCCAGACTTGGGTTTCTTCACTTGAGCAGCAACTTTCTTGCCATTCTTCTTGAAGTTCCCCTTCTTCCCTTTACCCTTTTTTCTTGAAACAGATGGTCTTGTTGACCATCAACACTTGATGCTCCTTCTTGATTTCTACCTCCGCAGCCTTTAGCATTGCGAAGAGCTCGGGAATCGTCTTATACAACCCTTGCATATTATAGTTCATCATGAAGCTCTTGTATCTTGGTGGCAGTGATTGAAGAACTCTGTCAATGACACTATCATCAGGAAGATTAACTCCTGGTTGAGTCAAGTGGTTGTGGTACCCAGACATTCTGAGTATATGTTCACTGACAGAACAATTCTCCTTCATTTTGCAGTTGTAGAACTTATTGGAGACTTCATATCTCTCAATCTGGGCATTTGCTTGAAATATTAACTTCAACTCCTGGAACATCTCATATGCTCCATGACATTCAAAACGTCGTTGAAGTTCCGGTTCTAAGCCGTAAAGCATGGCACACTGAACTATCGAGTAGTCATCAGCTTTGCTCTGCCAGACGTTCATAACATCTGGTGTTGCTCCTGCAGCGGGTTTGTCACCTAGCGGTGCTTCTAGGACGTAATTCTTCTGTGCAGCAATGAGGATAATCCTCAAGTTATGGACCCAGTCCGTGTAATTGCTACCATCATCTTTCAACTTAGCTTTCTCTACGAACGCATTAAAATTCAACGGAACAACAGCACGGGCCATCTATCTTCAACAACATAGACATGCAAAATACTATCATGTACTAAGTTCATGGTAAATTAAAGTTCAATTAATCATATTACTTAAGAACTCCCACTTAGATAGACATCCCTCTAATCATCTAAGTGATCACGTGGTCCATATCAACTAAACCATGTCCGATCATCACGTGAGTTGGAGTAGTTTTCAATGGTGAACATCACTACGTTGATCATATCTACTATATGATTCACGCTCGACCTTTCGGTCTCAGTGTTTCGAGGCCATATCTACATATGCTAGGCTCGTCAAGTTTAACCCGAGTATTCCGCGTGTGCAAAACTGGCTTGCACCCGTTGTATGTGAACGTAGAGCTTATCACACCCGGTCATCACGTGGTGTCTCAGCACGACGAATTGTAGCAACGGTGCATACTCAGGGAGAACACTTATACCTTGAAATTTAGTGAGAGATCATCTTATAATGCTACCGCCGAACTAAGCAAAATAAGATGCATAAAGGATAAACATCACATGCAAACAATATAAGTGATATGATATGGCCATCATCATCTTGTGCCTTTGATCTCCATATCCAAAGCACCGTCATGATCACCATCGTCACCGGCTTGACACCTTGATCTCCATCAAAGCATCGTTGTCATCTCGCCAACTATTGCTTCTACGACTATCGCTACCGCTTAGTGATAAAGTAAAGCAATTACATGGTGATTGCATTTCATACAATAAAGCGACAACCATATGGCTCCTGCCATTTGCCGATAACTCTGTTACAAAACATGATCATCTCATACAATAAAATTTAGCATCATGTATTGAACATATCACATCACAACATGCCCTGCAAAAACAAGTTAGACGTCTTCTACTTTGTTGTTGCAAGTTTTACGTGGCTGGTACGGGCTGAGCAAGAACCGTTCTTACCTACGCATCAAAAACCACAACGGGGTATAGTGATTGCTTTTTGATCTTTAGAAAGAACCATGTTCATTGAATCCGATTCAACTAAAGTTGGAGAAACTAACACCCACTAGCCACCTGTGTGCGAAGCACGTTGGTAGAACCAGTCTCGTGTAAGCATACGCGTAATGTCGATCTGAGCCGCTTCATCCAACAATACCACTGAATCAAGAATCAACTAGTGACGCCAAGCAATATGTATATACCCACACCCACAACTCCTTTGTGTTCTACTCATGCATATAACATCTACGCATGGACCTGGCTCGGATGCCATTGTTGAGGAACGTAGTAATTTCAAAATTTTCCTACGCACACGCAAGATCCATCTAGGTGATGCATAGCAACGAGAGGGGAGAGTGTTGTCCACGTACCCTCGTAGACCGTAAGCGGAAGCATTATGACAAAGCGGTTGATGTAGTCGTACGTCTTCATGATCCGACCAATCCTAGCACCGAAGGTACGGCACCTTCGCGATCTGCACACATTCAGCTCGGTGACGTCCCACGAACTCTAGATCCAGCTGAGGTCGAGGGAGAGTTTCGTCAGCACGATGGCGTGATGACATTGATGATGAAGTTACCGACGCAGGGCTTCGCCTAAGCTCTACAATGATATGACCGAGGTGGAAATCTATGGAGGTGGGCACCGCACACGGCTAAAACAAATAACTTGTGTGTTCTAGGGTGCCCCCCTCCCCACATATATAAAGGAGGGAGGGGGAGGACGGCCGGCCCTCCTTGGCGCGCCCCCAAGAGGGGAATCCTACTAGAACTCCAGGTCCTAGTAAGTTTCCACCAAAAAGGAGAGAGGGGGAGGAAGGAGAGGGAGAGGGGAAAGGAAAAGGCCCCCCCTCCTAGTACAATCCGGACTCAAGGGGGAGGGGCGTGTGGCCTGCCCTGGCCGCCCCTCTCTCTCTCTCTCTTCACTAAGGCCCATCGAGGCCCATTAGTTCCCCCGGGGTTTCCGACAACCCACCGGCACTCCGGTTTTATTCGAAACTTCTCCGGAACACTTTCGGTGTCCGAACATATCCGTCCAATATATCAATCTTTATGTCTCGACCATTTTGAGACTCCGAACTACCTTCGATACATCAAAACACATAAACTCATAATATCGATCATCATCAAACGTTAAGCGTGCGGACCCTATGGGTTCAAGAACTATGTAGACATGACCGAGACTCACTTCCGGTCAATAACCAATAGCGGAACCTGGATGGTCATATTGGTTCCTACATATTCTACGAAGATCTTTATAGGTCAAACTGCATAACAACATACGTTGTTTCCTTTGTCATCGGTATGTTACATGCCTGAGATTTGATCATCGGTATCTCAATACCTAGTTCAATCTCGTTACCGGCAAGTCTCTTTACTCATTCTGTAATGCATCATTCCGCAACTAACTCATTAGTCACATTGCTTGCAAGGCTTATAGTGATGTGCATTACCGAGAGGGCCCAGAGATACCTCTCTGATACACGGAGTGACAAATTCTAATCTTGATCTATGCCAACTCAACAAACAACATCGGAGACACCTGTAGAGCATCTTTATAGTCACCCAGTTACTCCCTCCGTTTCTTTTTACTCCACATATAAGATTTGGTCAAAGTCAAACTACACAAAGTTTGACCAAATTTATATAAAAAATATGAACATCTACAATACTAAAACTATATAGTATGAAAATACGTTTCATGGTGTATCTGATAATATTGATTTCATATTGTGAATGTTTATATTTTTTAATATAAAGTTAGTCAAACTCTACAAAGCTTGACTTTGACCAAATATTATATGCGGACTAAAAAGAAACGGAGGGAGTATGTTGTAACGTTTGATAGCACACTAAGTGTTCCTTCGGTATTCGGCAGTTGCATAATCTCATAGTCATAGGAACATGTATAAGTTATGGAGAAAGCAATAGCAATAAACTAAACGATCATAGTGCTATGCTAACGGATGGGTCAAGTCAATCACATCATTCTCTAATGATGTGATCCCGTTCATCAAATGACAACTCTTTGTCCATGGCTAGGAAACTTAACCATCTTTGATTAACGAGCTAGTCAAGAAGAGGCATACTAGTGCCACTCTATTTGTCTATGTATTCACACATGTACTAAGTTTCCGGTTAATACAATTCTAGCATGAATAATAGACATTTATCATGATATAAGGAAATATAAATAACAACTTTATTATTGCCTCTAGGGCATATTTCCTTCAAATACCTTATCGGTTAACAAGTAAATTCGGAGTTTAAATACCCAGTGGCTCTTGGCCGATGGCGACTTAATGCGCATCCATTGCAATCCAGGATTTTTGTAACCCGGCGGCTTATAGCCTTTGTGAAAATCAATAATTGATAACCCTTTTGAAACACCAACTTCAATCTTTGATGATGGGTTTAAACTTAATCATTTATGTAATTCATAGCTCTGCAAATCCTGTACAGAGTTTAAACAACATATGCCCTGGCGACTTAACGTCAAAAGGCAGGGCGGGTAACAACCCAAACATAATATAGTCTTATGCAATTATAGAAAAGACTAGACTTAAGGCCATTCAAGCCTATTCATACTGGCAACTTAAAGTTAAAAGCCAGGACGGGTTATCAAACCTTGCATATTCATATAACCAGGAAAACATGCATGTAGGATTGATTTATATTGCTGGCTTACATTGCCATACCCAGTGAAGGTAACAATCCAATGAGTTATAAGTGCATGATTCCAATGGCGCAACCCAAAATACACTAGCGACTTAACGTCCAAAACCAGGGCAGGTTATCAAATCTTGCATATTCATCCAACAATTCAAAAATATACCTGGAAGATTGGCTCAAATTGTTGGCTTATATCGCCACATCCAGTTAGGGTGTCAATCCCAAAGATTTATAAGCGCATAATTCCAATGGCGCAATCCAAATATATACTGGTGACTTAACGTCCAAAGCCAGGCCGGGTTATCAAAACTCCGGATAGATTCAAATACGAATCATAAGGATCAAGGCAACATTGCCTGAACCAATTTGTTAAACCATATATCAATATGGTATATAAATATATAAACCCAAACAAATTTCAAAAACAAATAACAAGAAATCAAGGCTTTCATAGGCAGCCAAACCTCAACATCAAGTGCTTTTCATGGGCTGCACAGCCACGAAGTTAATCCCTCATTAAAACATGTAAGCCGAGCCTCACATGACTGATGACCCACAAGTTTAGGGGATCTATTGTAGCCTTTTCGATGAGTAAGAGTGTCGAACCCAATGAGGAGCAAAAGGAAATGATAAGCAGTTTTCAGTAAGGTATTCTCTGCAAGCACTAAAATTATCAGTAACAGATAGTTTTGTGATAAGGTAATTTGTAACGAGTAGCAAGTAATAAAAGTAAATAAGGTGCAGCAAGATGGCTCAATCCTTTTTGTAGCAAAGGACAAGCCTGGACAAACTCTTATATGAAGGAAAGCGCTCCTGAGGACACATGGGAATTATCATCAAGCTAGTTTTCATCACGTGCATATGATTCACGTTCGGTACTTTGATAATTTGATATGTGGGTGGACCGGTGCTTGGGTACTGCCCTTACTTGGACAAGCATCACACTTATGATTAACCCCCATTGCAAGCATCCACAACTACAACAGAAGTATTAAGGTAAACCTAACCATAGCATGAAACATATGGATCCAAATCAGCCCCTTACGAAGCAACGCATAAACTAGGGTTTAAGCTTCTGTCACTCTAGCAACCCATCATCTACTTATTACTTCCCAATGCCTCCCTCTAGGCCCAAACAATGGTGAAGTGTCATGTAGTCGACGTTCACATGACACCACTAGAGGGATGACAACATACATCTCATCAAAATATCGAACGAATACCAAATTCACATGACTACTTATAGCAAGACTTCTCCCATGTCCTCAGGAACAAACGTAACTACTCACAAAGCATATTCATGTTCATAATCAAAGGGGTATTAATATGCATAATGGATCTGAACATACGATCTTCCACCGAATAAACCAACTAGCATCAACTACAAGGAGTAATCAACACTACTAGCAACCCACGGGTACCAATCTGAGGCTTGGATACAAAGATTTGATACAAGAGATGAACTAGGGTTTGAGATGAGATGGTGCTGGTGAAGATGTTGATGGAGATTGACCCCCTCCGATGAGAGGATCGTTAGTGATGATGATGATGATTTCCCCCTCCCGGAGGGAAGTTTCCCCGGCTGAACAGCTCTGCCGGAGCCCTAGATTGGTTCCGCCAAGGTTCCGCCTCGTGGCGGCGGAGTTTCTTCCCGAAAGCTTGCTTATGATTTTTTCTCGGACAGAAGACCTCATATAGCAGAAGATGGGCATCAGAGGGACACCAGGGGGCCCACGAGGCAGGGGGCGCGCCCAGGGTGTAGGGCGTGCCCCCACCCTCATGGCCAGGGTGTGGGCCCCCTCTGGTGCTTTCTCCGCTCCGTATTTTTTATTAATTCCAAAAATGACTTCCATGAAGTTTCAGGACTTTTGGAGCTATGTAGAATAGGTCTCTAATATTTGCTCCTTTTCCATCCCAGAATTCCAGCTGCCGGCATTCCCCCTCTTCATGTAAACCTTGTAAAATAAGAGAGAATAGGCATAAGTATTGTGACATAATGTGTAATAACAGCCCATAATGCAATAAATATCGATATAAAAGCATGATGCAAAATGGACGTATCAACTCCCCCAAGCTTAGACCTCGCTTGTCCTCAAGCGAAAGCCGATATCGAAAAATATGTCCACATGTTTAGAGATAGAGGTGTTGATAAAATAAAATACGGACATGAGGGCATCATGATCATTCTTAGAACAGCAACATATATATATATATATTGTCATATCATCTCTTATGCTAAAGTAACAATTCAATAACAATATCAAGTATGAATCGTAAACTTCATTGAGAACCAACAAACTCTAATCTCAGTCATTGAGGCAATTGCAATTTATCATAACATAGGAAAGAGTCAATATAAGAGCTTTTCAGCAAGTCCACATACTCAACCATCTTTTAGTCTTTCATAATTGCTAACACTCACACGGTATTTATGGTTATGAAGTATTAATCGGACACAGAGAAAGACAGGGGCTTATAGTTTTGCCTCCCAACGTTTTACCTCAAGGGTAATGTCAACAATAATAGTTCATGAAAACCCACATCCAATTAGCCATATTTATCAGGATCTTTCCAACACATTGTGCTTGCCAAAGGATAAAATGTAAAAAGGAAAGGTGAATATCACCATGACTCTTATATAAGGTAGAAGATAGAAGTAAAAGATAGGCCCTCCACAGAGGAAAGCAGAGGTTGTCATGCGCTTTTATGGTTGAATGCACAAAATCTTAATGCAAAAGAACGTCACTTTATATTGCCACTTGTGATATGGACCTTTATTATGCAGTCCGTCGCTTTTATTTCTTCCACATCACAAGATCGTATAAAGCTTATTTTATCCACATTAATAGATCATACATATTTAGAGAGCAATTTTTATTGCGTGCACCGATGACAACTTACTTAAAGGATCTTACTCAATCCATAGGTAGGTATGGTGGACTCTCATGGCAAAGACGGGTTTAGGGATATTTGGAAGCACAAGTAGTATCTCTACTTGGTGCAAAGAAATTGGCTAGCAAGAGAGGGAAAGTCAAGCTCAACATGTTGGATGATCCATGACAATATAATTTATCTCAGATGTAAGAAAACGTAACCCATTACGTTGTCTTCCTTGTCCAACGTCAACTCTTTAGCATATCATACTTTAATGAGTGCTCACAATTATAAAAGATGTCCAAGATAGTATATTTATATGTGAAAACCTCTCTTTCTTTATTACTTCCTATTAATTGCAACGATGACCAAAACTATGTTTGCCAACTTTCAACAACTTTTATTCATCATACTTTTATATGTGAAGTCATTACTCACCATAAGATCCATATGATCTCTTTATTTCTTTTTATTTCTTCTCTTTTATTTTATTCCCTCAAGATCATAGCAAAATAATAAAGCCCTTGACTCAACACTAATCTTTATTATATATAGCTCACATACTCGATTACATAGAAGGATCATAAAGCAAAAGTCACAACTAGATCATACTAAAAATTTATTCTACTAGATCAAGATATTATCAAAAGGATCGAACTAAGAAAAACGGTAAAGATAAAAGGTGTGATGGTGATACGATACTGGGGCACTCCCCCAAGCTTGGCAGTTGCCAAGGGGAGTGCCCATACCCGATGCTCAGCTCTTCTTCGTTGATGAAGAAGATGATGGTTTTGTTGATGGCGTAGGCTTCTTCCTTAATTTTTGCTTGAGGACAGAATTTTGATCCCTCGGGTCATCGATCTCCTGCTCCAAGCTTAGTATCTTTTTGCATAATTCCCGCTTGTTTTCCTGCAAGAGGCGAAAAGGGATAAACTCGATCTTAAGTTTCTTTGCTCTATCTGGGAGGCTTGACTTTTTGAACTCCACATGCATGTCCCCGGGTTGAGGTAATGGGACTTCATCTTCATCTGAGCTCGTCTCCTCCTTTCCCTTAGGTTCATAGTCCTCTTCTTCTTCCGTAGTCCAACCACAATGCTCCACTTCCCCATAGACCTTAGGATCTGCAAGGTAATCAGCCACATAGCTTTCTCCTTCCGAATCCTGGGACGACATGTTGCTCAAATCTGCAGCGGGACAGCTCAAAACAAAGACAGGAGATATTTGCATGATACAGTGGTCAAAACCTTCGGGAGATTATATAATGAATTTTTACCGACCAAAAGAAGTATCGTGCAAGAAAACGGAGTTCGGAGAGCACACGAGGTACCCACGAGGCAGGGGGCACGCCCAGGGGGTAGGGCGCGCCCTCCACCCTCGTGGAAGCCTCGTGTCCTTTCCGGACTGCTTCTTATTTTTCTATTTTCTTCAATATTCCAAAACGGAGAAAAATTGTCATTAGAACTGTTTTGGAGTCGGTTTACTTACCGTACCACGTACCTATTCCTTTTTGAAGTCTGAAACATTCTGGAAAGTATCTCTTATGTATTCCTCCTGGGTTACTATTTCAATAACATTGGTTTCAACATTTATGGGATTACCTGAGATATAATGTTTGATTCTTTGACCGTTCACCACCTTCAGATTTGTGCCTTCGAAGTTTTTGATTTTTATGGCACCGGAACGATAGACCTCCTCGATAACGTAAGGACCTTCCCATTTAGAGAGAAGTTTGCCTGCAAAAAATCTTAAACGAGAGTTGAATAGCAACACATAATCACCTATATTAAACTCACGCTTTTGTATCCTTTTTTCATGCCATCTTTTAACTTTTTCTTTAAACAGCTTGGCATTCTCATAGGCATCAGTTCTCCATTCATCAAGTGAGCTGATGTCAAAAAACCTCTTCTCACCGGCAAGTTTGAAGTCATAGTTGAGCTCTTTAATGGCCCAATATGCCTTATGTTCTAGTTCAAGAGGTAAGTGACATGCTTTACCATAAACCATTTTATGCGGAGACATACCCATAGGATTTTTGTATGCAGTTCTATAAGCCCATAATGCATCATCAAGTTTCTTGGACCAATTCTTTCTAGATCTATTAACAGTCTTTTGCAAAATTAATTTGAGCTCTCTGTTACTCAATTCTACTTGACCACTAGACTGCGGGTGATATGGAGAGGCAATTCTATGATTAACATCATACTTAGCAAGCATTTTACGAAAAGCACCATGAATGAAATGTGAACCACCATCAGTCATTAAATATCTAGGGACTCCAAACCTCGGAAAAAATAACTTCTTTAAGCATCTTAATAGAGGTGTTATGATTAGCACTACTAGTTGGAATAGCTTCTACCCACTTAGTAACGTAATCAACAGCAACTAAAATATGTGTATACCCATTAGAGGAAGGAAAAGGTCCCATATAATCAAAGCCCCAAACATCAAATGGTTCAATAACAAGTGAATAATTCATAGGCATTTCTTGACGTCTACTAATATTACCAATTCTTTTGACATTCATCACAAGATAAGACAAACTTACGGGCATCCTTGAAGAGAGTGGGCCAATAAAAACCGGATTGCAATACCTTGTGTGCAGTTCTATCTCCAGCGTGGTGTCCTCCATAAACCTCAGAGTGACACTTGCGTAAGATCTGTTCATGTTCATGCTCAGGTACACAACATCTAATAACACCATCTACTCCTTTATAAAGGTGTGGGTCATCCCAAAAGTAATGTCTTAAATCATAGAAGAACTTTTTCTTTTGCTGGTATGTGAAACTAGGTGGTATAAATTTAGCAACAATGTAATTAGCATAATCAGCATACCATGGAGCAGTGCGAGAAGCATTTATGACAGCTAATTGTTCATCAGGGAAGCTATCATCAATAGGTAGTGGGTCATCAAGAACATTCTCTAACCTAGACAAGTTATCTGCAACGGGGTTCTCAGCTCCCTTTCTATCAATAATATGCAAATCAAATTCTTGTAGCAAGAGAACCCATCTAATAAGTCTAGGTTTAGCATCTTTCTTTTCCATAAGATATTTAATAGCAGCATGATCAGTGCGAATAGTTACTTTAGAATCAACAATATAAGGTCTGAACTTATCACAAGCAAATACAACGCCAAAAATTCCTTTTCAGTAGTAGCATAATTTCTCTGGGCATTGTCTAGAGTTTTACTAGCATATTGGATAATATTTAATTTTTTATCAACTCTTTGTCCTAGAACAGCACCTACAGCATATTCACTAGCATCACACATGATTTCAAAGGTTAATTCCAATCAGGTGGCTGAACAGTAGGTGCAGAAATCAAGGCTTTATTAAGTATTTCAAATGCTTCTACACAATCATCATCAAACACAAAAGGAATATCTTTTTGTAATAGGTTAGTCAGAGGCCGGGAAATTTTTGAGAAGTCCTTAATGAACCTCCTATAAAACCGGCATGACCAAGGAAACTTCTTATACCTTTGATGTCCTTGGGACACGACATCTTTTCAATAGCATCAACTTTAGCTTTGTCAACTTCAATACCTCTTTCAGAAATTTTATGCCCCAAGTCCATACCTTCATTAACCATAAAGTGGCACTTCTCCCAATTCAAGACAAGGTTAGTTTCTTCACATCTCTGCAAAACTCGATCAAGGTTGCTCAAGCAATCATCAAAAGAGGATCCATAAACAGAGAAATCATCCATGAAAACTTCACAAATCTTTTCACAAAAGTCAGAGAATATAGCAGTCGTACATCTTTGAAAAGTAGCAGGTGCATTACATAAACCAAAAGGCATACATCTATAAGCAAAGGTACCGAAAGGGCAAGTAAAAGTGGTCTTTTCTTGGTCCTCAGCTGACACAGGTATTTGAGAGAAACCGGAGTAACCATCTAGAAAGCAAAAATGTGTATGTTTGGATAATCTTTCTAGCATTTGATCAATAAAAGCAAAGGGTAATGATCTTTTTTAGTAGCTTTATTTAGTTTGCGGAAATCAATTACCATCCTATAACCTGTAATAATTCTTTGTGGAATCAATTCATCTTTATCATTAGGAACGACAGTAATACCTCCCTTCTTGGGGACACAATGGACAGGACTTACCCACTGACTATCAGCAATGGGATAAATTATACCTGCCTCAAGGAGCTTTAATATTTCCTTTCTTACCACTTCTTTCATCTTAGGATTTAGCCGTCGTTGGTGATCAATAACTGGTTTGGCGTATTCTCCAAATTTATTTTGTGTTGACATAGAGTGGGACTAATGCCCTTAAGATCATCAAGAGTATATCCAATAGCAGCACGGTGCTTCTTCAGAGTTTTCAATAATTTCTCTTCTTCATGCTCTGAAAGGTTAGCACTAATAATAACAGGATATATCTTCTTTTCATCAAGATAACCATATTTAAGAGTATCAGACAATGGTTTAAGCTCAAACACGGGATCACCCTTAGGTGGGGGAGGATCCCCTAGGATTTCGACAAGCAAGTTGTGTTTCCAAATAGGTCCCTGTTTAAAGAACACTTCATCTATTTCCCTTCTTTCATTCATAAACATATCATTTTCATGGTCTAGCAAATATTGTTCTAAAGGATCATTAGGAGGCACATCAATAGAAGCAAGACCAATAATTTCATCTTTACTAGGAAATTTCTCATCACGGGGTTTGCTACCTCTTGAGCACTTGCGTTGGTTTTCCCTTGAAGAGGAAAGGGTGATGCAGCAGAGTAGTGTAAGTATTTCCCTCAGTTCTTGAGAACCAAGGTATCAATCCAGTAGGAGGCTACGTGCGAGTCCCTCGCACCTACACAAAACAAATAAATCCTCGCAACCAACGCGATAAGGGGTTGTCAATCCCTACACGGTCACTTACAAGAGTGAGATCTGATAGATATGATAAGATAATATTTTCGATATTTTTATGATAAAGATGCAAAGTAAAATAAAAGCAATGAAAATAACTAACTATTGGAAGATTAATATGATAGAAGATAGACCCGGGGGCCATAGTTTTCACTAGTGGCTTCTCTCAAGGGCATAGGTATTTTACGATGGGTGAACAAATTACTGTTGAGCAATTGACAGAATTGAGCATAGTTATGAGAATATCTAGGTATGATCATGTATATAGGCATCACGTCCAAGACAAGTAGACTGATTCTTGCCTGCATCTACTACTATTACTCCACACATCGACCGCTATCCAGCATGCATCTAAAGTATTAAGTTCATAAGAATAGAGTAACGCCTTAAGCAAGATGACATGATGTAGAGGGATAAATTCATGAAATATGATAAAAACCCCATCTTGTTATCCTCAATGGCAACAATACAATACGTGCCTTGCTGCCCCTACTGTCACTGGGAAAGGACACCGCAAGATTGAACCCAAAGCTAAGCACTTCTCCCATTGCAAGAAAGATCAATCTAGTAGGCCAAACCAAACTGATAATTTGAAGAGACTTGCAAAGATAACCAATTATACATAAAAGAATTCAGAGAACATTCAAATATTGTTCATAGATAAACTTGATCATAAACCCACAATTCATCGGTCTCAACAAACACACTGCAAAAGAAGATTACATCGAATAGATCTCCACAAAAGAGGGGGAGAACTTTGTATTGAGATCCAAAAAGAGAGAAGAAGCCATCTAGCTAATAACTATGGACCCGTAGGTCTGAGGTAAACTACTCACACTTCATCGGAGAGGCTAAGGTGTTGATGTAGAAGCCCTCCGTGATCGATGCCCCCTCCGGCGGAGCTCCGGAACAGGCCCCAAGATGGGATCTCGTGGATATAGAAAATTACAGCGGTGGAATTAGGGTTTTGGCACCGTATCTGATCGTTTGGGGGTACGTAGGTATATATAGGAGGATGAAGTACGTCGGTGGAGCAACAGGGGGCCCACAAGGGTGGAGGGCACGCCTGGGGGGTAGGCGCGCCCCCTACCTCGTGGCCTCCCTGTTGGTTGCTTGACGTAGGGTCCAAGTCTCCTGGATCATGTTCAGTGAGAAAATCACGTTCCCGAAGGTTTCATTCTGTTTGGACTCCGTTTGATATTCCTTTTCTTCGAAACCCTAAAATAGGCAAAAAAAATAGCAATTCTGGGTTGGGCCGCCAGTTAGTAGGTTAGTCCCAAAAATAATATAAAAGTGGATAATAAAGCCCAATATAGTCCAAAATAGTAGATAATATAGCATGGAGCAATCAAAAATTATAGATACGTTGGAGACGTATCAAGCATCCCAAAGCTTAATTCCTGCTTGTCCTCGAGTAGGTAAATGATAAAAACAAAATTTTTGATGTGGAATGCTACTTGGCATAATTTCAATGTAATTCTTCTTAATTGTGGCATGAATATTCAGATCCAAAAGATTCAAGACAAAAGTTCAATATTGACATAGAAATAATAATACTTCAAGCATACTAACTAAGCAATTATGTCTTCTCAAAATAACATGGCCAAAGAAAGTTATCCCTACAAAATCATATAGTCTGGCTATGCTCTATCTTCACCACACGAAGTATTTAAATCATGCACAACCCCGATGACAAGCCAAGCAATTGTTTCATACTTTTGACATTCTCAAAACTTTTTCAATCTTCACGCAATACATGAGCATGAGCCATGGTCATAGTACTATAGGTGGAATAGAATGGTGGTTGTGGAGGAGACAAAAAGGAGAAGATAGTCTCACATCAACTAGGCGTAGCAACGGGCTATGGAGATGCCCATCAATAGATATCAATGTGAGTGAGTAGGGATTGCCATGCAACGGATGCACTAGAGCTATAAGTATATGAAAGCTCAAAAAGAAACTAAGTGGGTGTGCATCCAACTCGCTTGCTCATGAAGACCTAGGGCATTTTGAGGAAGCCCGTCATTGGAATATACAAGCCAAGTTCTATAATGAAATATTCCCACTAGTATTATGAAAGTGACAACATAGGAGACTCTCTATCATGAAGATCATGGTGCTACTTTGAAGCACAAGTGTGGTAAAAGGATAGTAGCATTGTCCCTTCTGTCTTTTTCTCTCATATTTTTTTATTTGGGCCTTTTCTCTCTTTTTTATTTATTTTATGGCCTCTCTTTTTTCGTCCGGAGTCTCATCCCGACTTGTGGGGGAATCATAGTCTCCATCATCCTTTCCTCACTTGGGACAATGCTCTAATAATGATGATCATCACACTTTTATTTTCTTACAACTCAAGAATTACAACTCGATACTTAGAACAAAATATGACTCTATGTGAATGCCTCCGACGGTGTACCGAGATATGCAATGACTCATGAGTGACATGTATGAAAGAATTATGAACGGTGGCTTTGCCACAAATACAATGTCAACTACATGATCATGCAAAGCAATATGACAATGATGGAGCGTGTCATAATAAACGGAACGGTGGAAAGTTGCATGGCAATATATCTCCGAATGGCTATGGAAATGCCATGATAGGTAGGTATGGTGGCTGTTTTGAGGAAGGTATATGGTGGGTGTATGATACCGGCGAAAGGTGCGCGGTATTAGAGAGGCTAGCAATGATGGAAGGGTGAGAGTGCGTATGATCCATGGACTCAACATTAGTCATAAAGAACTCACATACTTATTGCAAAAATCTATAAGTTATCGAAGCAAAGTATTACGTGCATGCTCCTAGGGGGATAGATTGGTAGGAAAAGACCATCGCTCGTCCCCGACCGCCACTCATAAGGAAGACAATCAATAAATAAATCATGCTCCGACTTCATCACATAACGGTTCACCATACGTGCATGCTATGGGAATCACAAACTTTAACACAAGTATTTCTCAAATTCACAACTACTCGACTAGCATGACTCTAATATCACCATCTCCATATCTCAAAACAATTATCAAGCATCAAACTTCTCATAGTATTCAACACACTCATAAGAGAATTTTATGATTAATCTTGTATACCTAGCATATAAGGTGTTGATGTAGAAGCCCTCCGTGATCGATGCCCCCTCCGACGGAGCTCCGGAACAGGCCCCAAGATGGGATCTCGTGGATACATAAAGTTACGTGGTGGAATTAGGGTTTTGGCTCCGTATCTGATCGTTTGGGGATACGTAGGTATATATAGGAGGAAGAAGTATGTCGGTGGAGCAACAGGGGGGCCACGAGGGTGGAGGGCGCGCCTGGGGGGGTAGGCACGCCCCTTACCTCGTGGCCTCCCTGTTGGTTGCTTGACATAGGGTCCAAGTCTTCTGGATCATGTTCGGTGAGAAAATAACGTTCCCGAAGGTTTCATTCCGTTTGGACTCCGTTTGGTATTCCTTTTCTTCGAAACCCTAAAATAGGAAAAAAAAACAGCAATTCTGGACTGGACCTTCGGTTAGTAGGTTAGTTCCAAAAATAATATAAAAGTAGATAATAAAGCCCAATAATGTCCAAAACAGTAGATAATATAGCATGGAGCAATCAAAAAATTATAGATACGTTGGAGACGTATCAAGGTTGTCTACTAAATTTAGCAAAATTAAACTCATGAGACATATCCCCTAAACCAACGGAAACAATATCCTTATTGCAGTCTATCTTAGCATTAACAGTATTCAAGAAGGGTCTACCAAATATAATGGGACAAAAGTCATCTTGTGGGGCACCAAGAACAAGAAAATCAGCAGGATATTTAACTTTCTCACACAAGACTTCAACATCTCTAACAATCCCAATTGGAGAAATAGTACCTCTATTGGCAAGCTTAATTGTAATATCTATCTCTCCTATCTCAGCAGGTGCAATATCATGCATAATTTCTTTGTATAAGGAATGAGGTATTGCACTTGCACTAGCACCCATATCACATAAGCCATGATAGCAATGATCTCCTATTTTAACAGAAATAACAGGCATGCCTCCAACATGTCTATGTTTATTTTTAGCATCAGGTCTAGCAATTCTAGCAGCTTCATTGCAGAAGTAAATAACATGCCCATCAATATTATCGGCCAAGAGATCTTTAACCATAGCAATTTTAGGTTCAACTTTAACTTGCTCAGGGGGTTTGTGTGTCCTAATATTACTTTTGTTTACTACAGTTGAAGCTTTAGCATGATCCTTTATTCTAACAAGGAAAGGTGGCTTCTCAATGTAAGCAGCAGGAACAACAGGATCATCATAAGTGATAGTCTTTTCTTCAACTATAATAGGTGCAACTACTTTTACTTCAATGGGAGTATTATATTTAAACCACTTCTCCTTAGGGAGATCAACATGAGTAGCAAAGGATTCACAAAAAGAAGCTACTATCTCAGAGTCAAGTCCATATTTAGTGCTAAATTCGCGGAAAACATTGATATCCATAAAAGATTTAAAACAATCAAACTTAGGTGTTATACCTGACTCCTTATCTTCGTCGAGGTCCCAATCTTCAGAGTTGCGTTTAATTCTTTCCGATAAATCCCATTTGAATTCAATAGTCTTCATCATAAAAGATCCAGTACAAGAAGTATCAAGCATGGAGCGATTATTGAGAGAAAGCCGAGCATAAAATTTTTGAATAATCATTTCTCTTGAGAGCTCATGATTGGGGCATGAATATAACATTGACTTCAGCCTCCCCCAAGCTTGAGCGATGCTTTCTCCTTCGTGAGGCCAAAAATTATATATATAATTACGATCACGATGAACAAGATGCATAGGATCAAACTTCTGATGAAATTCCAATTTCAATCGCTTGTAGTCCCATGATCCCATATCATCACATAGCCTATACCATGCCAATACCTCTACCTTCAAAGATAAAGGGAAGACCTTCTTCTTGATAACATCATCGGGCATACCTGCAAGCTTAAATAATCCACAAACTTCATCCACATAGATTAAGTGTAAATTGGGATGCAATGTTCCATCTCCTGCAAAAGGATTAGCTAGCAGTTTCTCTATCATACCCGGAGGAATTTTAAAGTAAACATTTTCAGTAGGTTGATGAGCAACTCTTTCCTCTACTGGTCGGGGTGAAGATACCTTGAACAAGCCCCTCAAAGGATTATGTTCCATAGTAACAAGTGACAGTAAATTTTAGCACACTATATAAATTTTTCCTTACCAAATTCCACTTACCAAAGGCGCTTCACTCCCCGGCAACGGCGCCAGAAAAGAGTCTTGATGACCCACAAGTCTAGGGGATCTATCGTAGCCTTTTCTATAAGTAAGAGTGTCGAACCCAACGAGGAGCAGAAGGAAATGATAAGCAGTTTTCAGTAAGGTATTCTCTGCAAGCACTGAAACTATCGGTAACAGATAGTTTTGTGATAAGGTAATTTGTAACGAGTAGCAAGTAATAAAAGTAAATAAGGTGCAGCAAGATGGCCCAATCCTTTTTTTAGCAAAGGACAAGCCTAGACAAACTCTTATATGAAGGAAAGCGCTCCCGAGGACACATGGGAATTATCGTCAAGCTAGTTTTCATCATGTTCATATGATTCGCGTTCCGTACTTTGATAATTTGATATGTGGGTGGACCGGTGCTTGGGTACTGCCCTTACTTGGACAAGCATCACACTTATGATTAACCCCCATTGCAAGCATCCGCAACTACAACAGAAGTATTAAGGTAAACCTAACCATAGCATGAAACATATGGATCCAAATTAGCCCCTTACGAAGCAACGCATAAACTAGGGTTTAAGCTTCTGTCACTCTAGCAACCCATCATCTACTTATTACTTCCCAATGCCTCCCTCTAGGCCCAAACAATGGTGAAGTGTCATGTAGTCGACGTTCACATGACACCACTATAGGGATGACAACATACATCTCATCAAAATATCAAACAAATACCAAATTCACATGACTACTTATAGCAAGACTTCTCCCATGTCCTCAGGAACAAACGTAACTACTCACAAAGCATATTCATGTTCATAATCAGAGGGGTATTAATATGCATAATGGATCTGAACATATGATCTTCCACCGAATAAACCAACTAGCATCAACTACAAGGAGTAATCAACACTACTAGCAACCCACAGGTACCAATCTGAGGCTTGGATACAAAGATTGGATACAAGAGATGAACTAGGGTTTGAGATGAAATGGTGCTGGTGAAGATGTTGATGGAGATTGACCCCCTCCCGATGAGAGGATCGTTGGTGATGACGATGATGATGATTTCCCCCTCCGGAGGGAAGTTTCCCCTGCAGAACATCTCTGCCGGAGCCCTAGATTGGTTTCGCGAAGGTTCCGCCTCGTGGCGGCGGAGTTTCTTCCCGAAAGCTTGCTTATGATTTTTTTCTCGGACGAAAGACCTCATATAGCAGAAGATGGGCATTAGAGGGCCACCAAGGGGCCCATGAGGCAGGGGGCGCGCCCAGGGGGTAGGGCGCGCCCCCCACCCTCGTGGCCAGGGTGTGGGCCCCCTCTGGTGCTTTCTCCGCTCGATATTTTTTATTAATTCCAAAAATGACTTCCATGAAGTTTCAGGACTTTTGGAGCTGTGCAGAATAGGTCTCTAATATTTGCTCCTTTTCCAGCCCAGAATTCCAGCTGCCGGCATTCCCCCTCTTCATGTAAACCTTGTAAAATAAGAGAGAATAGGCATAAGTATTGTGACATAATGTGTAATAATAGTCCATAATGCAATAAATATCGATATAAAAGCATGATGCAAAATGGACGTATCAATGACCAACCATCGTTTTAACTTTGACAAGTTCAGGGTCTTTATGAGATTGACTGTCAAGAGTACGGCGAGTTATTCCGGGATTACCTGGTCGGAGTGGCAAGCATACAAAGGCAGGATAACCCAGATTTTTGGTGAATACACCTGGTGTCCAAGCCAATTATAAGGGTACAAAAAGCTCTGTTAATTAAACAGGAAGCCCCCAAATAATAATTCAATCCAGGCGCACAAGCCAGATCCGTAGGGTAGTCATAACTATGCTCAATGAGTAGGAAGCTCCCAAGTGACATATATCGAGCCATCAAGGCAGGATACCTATGTTTGAACTGCGCACCATAGCAAGTTCTCTTTGGTAACCTTTTAACTTGGGCAGAAAATCCTCAAGTCAGTTTCAACAAGGCGTATAAGCCGGAACAAAGGGTAATCATAGGTATGCTCAGTGAGCAGGAAGCCCCCATGTTATTTGTAACAAGGTGTGCAAGCCGGATCAAGAGGGTAGTCATAGCTATGCTCAGTGAGCAGGAAGCTCCCATGTTATTGGTAACAAGGCGTGCAAGTCGGATCAAGAGGGTAGTCATAGGTACGCTCAATAAGCAGGAAGCCCCCAAGTGATCACTAATATGATAAGCCAATAAGACAGGATACCCATGTTTGAACCGTGCATCATGACCGCAAGTTCTCTTTGGCAACCTTTAATTTTTCCTGAGAACTCGAACTTGCGAGAGATGGATTCTTTTGAACCGGAAATTTAAACCAGATATTGAGAGCTTCAAAGCTTTGTGGGAAACAGATTTCCCTTGAGCCAGATTTTAAACCGGAGTTCTTCATTTTGAGCCAGAAATTTTCTGACGGCCTTTAAATTTTCATCAATATAGCAGTAGTCTCTAGGGTCGGGTTATTTTTTCCTCCAATGACCCGGATTTCTTGAATTCACTGACACCGGCCAATTCTGTCGAGTCATATCATTGTAGCCCCTGAGTCTCAAGACGACTCGAAGAGTTGGCTTGAGATTCTTCATACTTGGCCGTGATATAAACCGGTTTGAGTCATTCAACAGCTTAGTGATATAATAGTCCCTTTTGCAGTAGACAACTTGTCCTGCATTGAAGAACTTTCAAGCCAGAGTAATTGATCTTTTAAAGAAAGCAACATGTAATATAAAAATATATTGGATGGATTTCACCTGATATGTCAGGCCAAAAATTATCCACTGCGGAGTTGAGGATCACCACGGTGAAGCTGAAATCAATCACGACCGAGTCGGCCACGGGAGCAGACACATGAGTCGGCCGCGGCATTATAAGCCAGTGCGGACGGGCGAGGCAATCACAGGCGCGATAAGCCGCGTTGACGGGCGAATCAACCACGTCATATGGATGTAAATTGGGCCGTAAAAACGGCGGTTTGCACATATATTCGTCGAGCATCATGGCACAGTCAGATGCTAGCGCATGATAATGGTGGCGCGAGCTATATCCATGACACGGCCATCGCTCTTGCAGTGAACAATTGTCCTGCATAAAAAATATCGCAAACCAGAGTAATTGTTCTTTAAAGAATAAAAATGTATCAAATAAAAATTGACTGGACAAATTTCACCTGATTCGTTCGGACGACAGATGATTCGTTCTGTGAACAATTTTCAGTATTTGCAATGGCGATTTAGCCCCCCTCTCTCTTGCCTTTGCACAAGGGAATGAATCTTAGCACTGTAGTTATTACGGACAAAATAATTTCTTTCTCAGAAGGCAAAATTGCGGTCGTGGCCCAGGCATGGAGGCTCTCGGTGACGTAAGGCGGCTTAACCGTGAAAGCAACACGGCGGGTCAGCTGCTCGGAGTGGCACGACAGCGGGCCTGAGTTGACCGAGCGGCTGGTTGGCTCAAGCGTATGTGATGGGAACCCAGACGAACTTCAAATCGCTGGCATCTGGCGTTGATGATGATAGCAGCAGACATACACTAAAGCATCTGTACTTTTACTCCAATTCAATGGCTCTCTGGTGGGTAGTCCTGGCCATGCGTCGGGCCGACTGAGCTTGGACTGGGCCTTAAAAAGCTCATGGCAGAAAACTGAGGCCCAGGCCCTCCCAGGCCCTACCAACGGGCCTATTTTTCAAGCCCAAGCCCGGCCCATTTGGTAAAAAAGCCCTAAAAAGCCCTTAGGGCTTAGGGCCATGGGCCGGGCCTCTTCCTTCAAATGCCAAAAATGTCAAGCCCAAGCCCATCCAGGCCCTGCTGGTGGGCTTAAAACTCAGGCCCAAGCCCGGCCCATGGGCAAGCCCATCGAGTCTAGGCCCTGAATTTTAGGGTTGGGCCTAGGTGGGCCGACAGGGCCGGGCCGGAGATGGCCAGGTCTACTGGTGGGTAACATCAAGTTTTAGATCTCACGTAGGTTGCATCTAATACTTTGTACCTAGTAGCCAAACAAATCTCTGAAACTTGTGCACCGGGAGTCTTTTCCTGTGGTATTAGCAAATGTGCACCGCTCACCGCGTATACGACATCCATCTTTCTTTTTTCCTATGAACAGGGTACTTGCTTGTCTCCTTTGACGTCCATAGCGTGTCCCTCTGTAGTCAATTCTCCACAAACTATAATATCATCTCTATCTCTCAGAAAAGGCAGAGGCATGACGCGGCGCAGTGGTGCAGCCAGCGAAGGCGGCTTACTGCGGCGGCTGCTGCAGACCCGCGGTAGTGGAGCGAGGTCCGCGGAGGCGGTTTGCGGCAGAAGCAGTCCGACCTGGTGCACGCGGACCAGGGTGCAGTCATGGCCACAACGTTGGCAGAGGGCGGCGGCTTGGCGGAGGCAAGTGGAAGCGGCGGCTCGGGGCCAGTAGTTCCAAGGCGGACGAAGGCCGCGGCTCACGGGCGGCGGCTCTCGTCACGGCAGAGGCAGGCGTTCCATGAAGGCGACCGGCGGCTCACGCGAGGGCCGCAGCTCAGACAACAGCGGCCTCGGCAATCCCGTTTGTTGAACATATGATTTGTACATGTATATTGTATAATCCGGCCTACCTTCTAGTCATTGTATAGTTAAGATTGTGGCCTACCTTGTACTCCATATATATGTGCGCTATGAACCGATTAATACATCGAGTTGCATTGCCAAAATATTCAACATGGTATTATACCTACGATCCTAACCTTAACTCCTGCCGTCGCCGCGATTCTATAGCCGCTGCCGCCGCCGCCTCGCGCTTCCGCCCGCCACCCGCGCCGCGCCGCCATCCCTCCCGCCGCGCCACTTCACCACGCGTCGCCGCCCTTCCCTCTCGGCCATGGCCTCCCCCGGTTCCACCGGTACCGCCCGCAGCCGCCGCACCAACCCCTTCGACGGTCCCGATCCCGTCGTCATCCGTGATCTCAATATTTTCGTTCGAGTTCCCGTCGTCCTCGATTAACTCACCTCCACTTACTATGCCTGGAAGACGTACTTCTCCCTTGTGTTCCGTGAGTACAATCTCCGGGATCACATCGATGGCTTCGTGGACTCCCGCTTCATGGAGGACGATGAGGAGTGGACGTCCATCGGCGCCACTCTTATCCGCTGGTTCTACACCACCATCTCGAAGGACCTCTTCCACACGGTGGTCTCCGCCGATGATGACGCTCACGCCGTTTAGACTAAGCTCAACGACCTCTTCACCGACAACACGCTCCAACGCAAGGTTTTTTTGCACGGTGAGTTTTTTGGGTGCCAGCAACTTGACTCGTCGGTCAACGACTATTGCATGCACCTTAAGAAGTTTATCGATGAGCTCCGTGACCTCGGCGAGAAAGTCTCCGACGAGCTCCTCCTCAGCACTCTCATCGCCGGCCTGAACGAAGACTTCGGCCTCCAACATCCCTCTTATCACCAACCCGACCTTCCCCAAGATCGTCGCGTAACTGGAGCTGAAGGAGAAGAGGATGCGGATGTCGAGCGCCCGGGCCACCCATACGGCTCTCACCGCCGGAACCCGCGGCGGTGCGCCGCCCATCGCTCCGGCTCCCCCGCCGCGGCCCGCCCAGGGGCCCCTCCACGTGAAGCCGCTGTCCGGGTTCCCATATCCCGCGCTGCCGCAGGCCCCTCCGCCACCCCCCGCCGAGCAGCAGCAGCGCCGGGGCGGGCGTCGCGGCCGAGGTGGCCGCAAGCAGCAGCAGCAGCCGCCAGCTGCCCATGGCGGGGCGCCGCGCCAGCCGCAGCACCCGCTCCCGCCGGCGCCCTGGCAGGCCGGCCAGAACCCCTGGACGGGGGTTGTTCACGCATACTCCATGCCCATACCACGTGCCCCCGTCCCCGGTGTTTTTGGCACCCGCCCGGCCCCTCATCAGGCTTTGTACGCGGCCCCTCGGGCGTATCCGCCGGCGCCGCTCTACGGCCCCTCGGAGGCCTATGGGCTGCCTCCGGCCGGTGGGCTCATGGCGCCGCCGCCACGGCCTCTGCCGTCAGCCCCGGCCCTCCCGCCGGCACCATGGGACTCCGTGCTGCTAGCGGCCCTCCACACCGCCCCCACGCCACATCAGTACACCGGCGATGGCGACTGGTACATGGACACCGGAGCCACGGCTCACATGGCCGCCAACCCTGGTAACCTTCTTACCACTCACTCTGTTCACACTGCTGCTCGCATTACCGTGGGCGACGGTTCTTCCATGCCCATCACTCATGTCGGCCATGCTGCTTTTCCTTCTAACTCCGTTCCATCTAACGTACTCGTTTCACCTGACATCATTAAAAATCTTGTTTCTGTTCGTTCTCTTACACGTGAAAATTCTGTCACCGTTGAATTTGACATGTTTGGCTTTTCTGTTAAGGATGCCCGTACCCGGATGGTACTCCACCAATGTGACAGCCCCGACGATCTCTATCCGGTCCACTCCTTCACATCCTCCATCGCTGCACCCATGGTGCTTTCCGCTGGAGTGGACCTTTGGCATGCTTGTCTTGGTCATCCTAACCCTGCCACCCTTCGTCATATTCTTCGCAGTTTTTCATTCACGTGTAATAAGATCGACAATCACACTTGTCATGCTTGTCGTCTCGGCAAACATACTCGTTTACCCATGTTGCTTCATATCCATTTGAATTAATTCATAGTGATGTTTGGACCTCTCCTGTTGCAAGTAACACGGGCTATCTCTATTATCTTGTTATCCTTGATGATTTTTCGCACTATGTGTGGACCTTCCCATTGCGGCGAAAGTCGGATTCTGTTGCCACTCTCACCGCATTCTACTCCTATGTCTCCACGCAGTTTGGTCGCCCCATTCATGCGTTGCAAATAGACAACGGGAAGGAGTTCGATAATCTTGCAATCCGCAACCTTCTCGCCACACACGGCATGATTTTTCGTCTCACTTGCCCGTACACTTCGCAACAAAATGGCCGCGCTGAGCACGTGCTTCGCACTCTTAATGACTGCGTTCGCACCCTCCTCTTTCACGCCAACGTGCCACCATGTTTCTGGCCTGACGCGCTCGCCACCACATCACTACTCCTCAACATCCGTCCCTGTCGCACTCGCGGGAATTTTGCTCCTCGTCATCTTTTGTTCGGCACGCCACCTTCCTACACCGAGCTTCGCATTTTCGGTTGCTTGTGCTACCCTAGCATCGCTTCCACTACTTCTCATAAGCTCGCACCACGGTTCGTGGCCTATATTTTTCTTGGCTATCCCCCCAACACCAAAGGCTACCGCTGCTATGATCCTATCTCACATCGGGTCATCACTTCCCGACACGTTTACTTTGATGAGATGGTTTTTCCGTTTCAGCAGGTACCTTCGTATGTTGCGGCCTTGCCCGCTCCTGGTGACGGCCGCTCGGGCGCCTCTCTCGGGCCGCCCCCTGGCTTTGAGGGTCCCCCCCGTGCCCCGGGTCGAGTTCCTCCCCGGACGGCTTCCTTAGGGGCTGCACCCCTCTCGGCGCCTGCGACGCCCCTTGCACCACCATCGGCGCGGGCCTCCTCGGCGCCCCCCGCGCCCTCGTCGGCGGCCTCGCCCGCGGTGAACTTCCCCGCGCCCTCGCCGGCGGCCTCACTGGCGGCGGGCTCTTCTTCGTCCTCGCCCGTCGCCCCGGACTCGCTACCCCGCCCGATGACTCGCTCTCGGGCCGGTACCTTCCGCCCGAGTACGCGGTACACCAGCGATGAGTATCTTCTCGCCGCTTCCGTCTCCGAGCCGTCCCCTCTCCCATCGTCAGCTCGAGCCGCCCTTCGGGACCCTCATTGGCTCGCTGTGATGCAGGAAGAGTTCGATGCGCTCCAACGGAACCGCACCTGGCAGCTTGTCCCTCGGCCATCTCGTGCCAACATCATCACGGGCAAGTGGGTCTTTCGGCATAAGACTCGTCCCGACGGGACTCTCGAGCGCTACAAAGCTCGCTGGGTGGTTCGAGGCTTTCGGCAACGTGCGGGCGTGGACTTCACCGACACTTTTGCTCCGGTTGTTAAACCGGGCACGATCCGCACCGTGCTTCAGTTGGCCGTCTCCCGAGCTTGGCCCGTGCATCAGTTGGACGTCTCCAACGCCTTCTTGCACGGCCACCTCGCCGAGCAGGTGTTCTGTGAGCAGCCCATCGGCTTCGTCGACGCCACACATCCGGATCATGTGTGCTTGCTCTCCCGTTCTCTTTATGGGTTGAAGCAAGCGCCTCGGGCCTGGTACCAGCGCATCGCTGCCTTCCTGAAGACGCTCGGATTTACATCGACCCGCTCCGACGCGTCCCTCTTGTGTACCATCACGGGGTTGACACGGCCTACTTGTTGCTCTACGTCAATGACATCATCCTGACGGCTTCCACTGTCGCGCTTCTCCAGCGGCTTACTACTCGTCTTCGCGATGAGTTTGCCCTGAAGGACTTGGGGCCCCTCCACTACTTCCTCGGCATTAAGGTGGTTCGACGGCCAGATGGGTTCTTTCTGCACCAGCAGCGTTACGCCCATGAGCTTCTCGATCGTGCCGGCATGCTTAACTGCAAACCTGCTCCCACGCCTGTTGACACCAAGGCCAAGGTTTCAGCTCTGGAGGGCTCTCTCGCATCCGACGCGGCCTTCTATCGCTCCATTGTGGGTGCCTTGCAGTACCTCACTCTGACGCGCCCCGACTTGCAGTATGCCGTTCAGCAGGTCTGTCTTCACATGCATGCTCCGCGTGACTCTCACTGGACCTTGGTGAAGCGTATCCTTCGTTACATACGCGGCACTATGTCCATGGGACTTACACTGACGGCCTCCGCCTCTACCGACCTCGTCGCCTACTCTGATGCGGACTGGGTTGGCTGCCCGGACACACTGCGCTCCACTTCGGGGTACTGTGTCTATCTTGGGCCGTCTCTGATCTCTTGGTCTTCCAAGCGACAGCCCACAGTCTCTCGCTCGAGTGCCGAGGCAGAGTATCGGGCAGTGGCTAACGCCGTTGCCGAATGCTCTTGGCTTCGTCAGCTGCTCCAGGAGTTGCTTTGTAATGTTCACAAGGCCACACTCGTCTACTGCGACAACGTCTCCGCCGTGTACCTCTCTGCCAACCCGGTCCATCATCGACGAACGAAGCACATTGAGCTCGACATACACTTTGTTCGTGAGTAGGTGGCCCTTGGGCGCATCCGGGTCCTCCATGTCCCGACGGCGCAACAGTTTGCCGATGTTATGACAAAAAGACTGCCTACTTCTGTTTTCGAGGAGTTCAGGTCCAGTCTTTGCGTCTCCGGCGACGCTTCGACTGCGGGGGGTGTTGAATATATGGTTTGTGCATGTATATTGTATAGTCCAGCCCACCTCCTAGTCATTGTATAGTTGAGGTTGTGGCCCACCTTGTACTCCATATATACGTGCGCTATGCACCTATCAATACATCGAGTTGCATTGCCAAAATATTCGTTTCCAATACCGTTTAGTTAGTTTTTGCTAGCTTGATGGTTCATTTTCCTCAAACAAAAAGCTTTTTTGAACTATCATATCATAAGTGAATTTTAAATGGGATTAAACGGGACCGGTTGACATCCTTAGGCCTTGAGTAGATCTCACGTAGAGTAGAAAAAATACAAAGTGTACAGGACTGGTACCCCAGTACTTAGCGAGTAATAGCGCCTGATTTCCTCGAGGCTCGAGCCTGTAACCCAGCGGCAGAAACTTTGCCGAACTCGGCGGATCGGACCGCAGAAATTTTTGTAGGTCTCGACGGAAATTACTATTTGACAGCTTGCCGGACTCGGCGTACAAACGAAGTCAATCTCCCATTGGTTTCGACATATCGTGTCGCGTTGCCGGCGGCACATAAAACGTCAAACCCTAATTATTCGTCATGTAGATGAAGTAGATCCTTTTAAACCGGCTATTCTTCGTCCGAAAAAATTGTGAACTTTTCGATCCCTTGAATAAATCCTTTCAAAAACTCAATACCATCGTGCGCAGCCCCATGGTGGACGCCAAATATCGTGGATTTGTCATGCCATATGTCCTAGTGTGAGGAGTTGTCGTGAGGCCAACGCAACTAGGTAGTAGCCTCAACGGGGTTGATCGGAATTGAGAGACGCGAGGCGGGTTAACACACAAGACAAGGGTTTAGACAGCTTCGGACATCAGGAAACATCATCTGTTAATAGCCCTACATGTTGTCTGTGGCTAGGTCTCATTATGCTCATGAGGGAGTTGTTGTATAAGCCGGCTCCCCTTTTGTTGTATCTAGCCTTCGAGATTACTTCCCCCCTCTTGGGGTGCCCTGCCCCACCTTATATAAGTTGGAGGGACGGGTTACATGTAGAGTCCTACCTGAATTATAACTAATTTATCTTTTAATACAAACCGGATACAAGTCCGGGTCTGATGCCTTGTAAGAAAAATATTCTTCATGCCTTTCCTCTTAAGCCGGCCCACCATCATATTAACCGGCTTACTGGACCTTGTGTCTTGTCGTCCGTTCGACCCACTCGTCAGGTCACCAGTGAATTGCAATGTTTAGGCGGGTTGCCCGTAAACTACCAGGTCCGGGCGGGTCGTCAGTGAATCGTCAAGCTCCAATCAGGATATACATCCAGCGGGTTACACCGTGGGGTATATCCTCGACAGTACGACTGCAAGTTAAGACCTTAAGCCCTGTTCTATTTTCCTAATATTGTTTCCTCACCAAACTATGTTATTCGGTCTGGGAAACTAGAACTCTTTACGAGACAGAAGCTTGCAAGAATTATCTCTCAATTAGTTATCCCTCACGTAGGTTCGATACCCAGGGTCAGGATCCTGTGGGGAAAAAGGCAGGTACTATCTTGATGACTATATTTTAAGCACTTTTTTGTGGGGTATATTTTAAGCATTTTTAGAGCTTATTTGTTGCAAGTTCTTTTCATATATTATGTTCCATTGAATCAAATAGTTGTCCATTATGCATTATTATCGGATTTTGCACTTTTTATTGTGAGCATTGCACATTTATGTTTTTATTGGTATTCTTTGTTTTCTTGTGTCTACATATGTTTTGGAGCAACCTAGGACCAAGCACGGACAAAAGCATAAATTCGTGAGTGCCATGTTATGAAAAAAGTCATTTTACTTTATAAAGCTGCCATGCATGTATGGAAAAATATTTTTTCCTTTATTTTCATTCTTTTCCATGGACCAACTACAAAAGGTGAATAAAATGCCATCTCTTAATAAACAAAAAATGTTTCTCTTCTAATAAACAAAAACGGTCATGTCTTAATAATAAACTACCATCAATTCTAGTAAACAAAAAACATCATCTCTTAATAAACAAAAATGCCGTCTACTTAGAATAAAAGGCCATCTCTTTGTAATAAAAAATGTCATCTCTTAATAATAAAAAATGCATTTCTTAATAATAATAAAAATGCCATCTACAAAAACAATTGACTTGTTAGAAAAATGTATTTAAATTGCCATGTAACATATTCCACAAATTATTAAAACTACCATGACAAAAAAGTTATAAAAAATGTTATGTAGGAGAAAAAAAGGGCTTGGGTGCCATGTAACATATTTTACAAAATTATTAAAACCGCCATGGAAAATTTTCTAGAAAAGTGCCATGTAGCCAAAAGAAGGACCGCCTAGGATTCAAACTCAGGTCTACCATGTGCAAGCTGACACTACTGGCCAGTGCAGTGCACAAGACTGATTTGAAAAGTAAAAGCTTTGCTGGATTTTATCGTATATGGACTAGGTTTTTTTTCGAGAGTAAAGCAAAATATTTACAAGAAGATAGACACGGATGACCAATATGATCATCCGGCTAGAAACATCCACACCACACATACAAGTTCTAGCCTACTTTCTCACCAAAGGTTCTAGACGCGCAACTTCCCCCGTCTGCCAATCATTTAGCTCATCCATAATCTGGCCAACCAAGAGATGTGGTGTCCTCTGCTATCCCATGCATTCAAAAACTCATGTATTCCGTTGTTTTTATATATAGACCAAGCTATGACTATGATCAACGTGTCAAAACATCTCCTCTGTTTTGTTGGGATTGATTCCTAGCCTCCAACCACCATGCGGTAAAGGTGGCACTTTGAATCGGATGGGGTGTTCCGACTCCAACTCTGGTGAAACATAAGTGTCACACTTTTTTAGCATACCCACAACGCATCAATGTGTGATCCACAGTGTCTTTCTCTTGAAGACAGAGATAGCAAACACTCGTATCGTTCTGCAGTCCATGCATCGCATGTCTATCGGATGTCCACAACATATATTGGGCCGCCACCCAAGCGAAGATTTTGCATTTGAGTATAGCTCCACTTCTCCATATGCATTCGTACATTGGAGATCTCTTGAGCCAGAGGCATAGCCTCTTATACACCGATCGGGCCATGCACATTCCTGACGCAGCACAAGGCCAGGCGAATGCATCTAGTAGATCCTTGCACGAACTAGTTCAAAATCTGATGTGACATCGGCCCTGCTCTGAGATCTGTGCAACGGTGAGGAGGGCGTTCGTTGGGAGTTGTTAAAAAACTGACGGACGTCAGATAATGTTTTCGAGAAAAAACTGGAGCTCCTGCAAAAAAAAAAAAACTGGAGCATAAAGGAAAAAAGTCAATGACCGCACGCAAAGAAGCACTTTGAGATTTGGAAACCAGATCACCAAATCAACACTTTGTGCCTTGCTTGCGTGCCAGGCGATGGCCGAGAGCGCCGCCGCTGCCGGGCAGTCATCCTCGGCGAGGAAGTCTGGGGTGCCGCTGTTCGTGATGATGCCGCTGGACACGGTCAAGACATGCTGCGGGAGCGGTCTGAACCACCGGAAGACCATGGCGCGGGATCTGGCGGCTCTCAAGAGCTCGGGCGTGGAGGGAATCATGGTGGACGTGTGGTGGGGCGTCGTGGAGGGCGAGGAGCCGGGGCTGTACAACTTCGAAGGGTACATGAAGCTCGTCGAGATGGCGCGCGATGCCAGGCTCAAGGTCCAGGCCGTCATGTCCTTCCACCAGTGCGGCGGCAACGTCGGCGACACCGTCAAGTGAGGCTATTTCGTCCGATCCCCTTCTTTCTTACTTTGCGGCGTTTGTGACATTTGGGTGCTCGTCTTCGTGGGTGATGGCAGCATCCCGCTGCCGCGGTGGGTGGTGGAGGAGATGGACAAAGACCAGGACCTCGCCTACACTGACCAATGCGAACGCCGCAGCTACGAGTACGTGTCGTTCGGCTGCGACGACATGCCCGTCCTCGACGGACGCACGCCCATCCAGTGCTACACCGACTTCATGTCCGCCTTCCACGACCACTTCGCCGCCTTCCTCGGCAACACCATCGTCGTAAGTCCCACGCACTTGATTATATTTCTCTGTTTTCTCTGTCGCCATTGTGCTGGTGCCAATTTGCCTTGTGCCGGCGTGCAGGAAGTTCAAGTCGGCATGGGCCCTGCGGGCGAGCTACGGTACCCGTCGTACCCGGAGAGCGAGGGGACCTGGGAATTCCCCGGCATCGGCGCCTTCCAATGCTACGACAAGGTACTCCAGCTCCGGTTGAATTCAAGTGGTGAGCCTGCCTGTATCTCGAAAGTTTCTTGACATTTTGGCTCTGTTTTTCCTCGTGCAGTATTTGCTGAACAGCCTGAAGATGGCAGCGGAGGCGGCGGGCAATCCGGACTGGGACTTGGGCGGGCCGACGGACGCCGGCGGCTACAACAGCCGGCCGGACGACACGGACTTCTTCCGCCAGGACGGCGGTGGCTGGGACTCCGAGTACGGCCAGTTCTTCATGTCCTGGTACTCGCGGATGCTCCTGGAGCACGGCGACCGCGTTCTGTCCGGCGCGGCGTCCGTGTTCGGCCACGAGCCCGGCGTCCATCTATCGGTCAAGGTCGCCGGCATCCACTGGCACTACGACACAGAGTCGCACGCGCCGGAGCTCACGGCCGGGTACTACAACACGCGGCGCCGCGACGGGTACCTCCCGATCGCGCGCATGCTGGGCCGCCACGGCGCCGTGCTCAACTTCACCTGCGTGGAGATGCGCGACCACGAACAGCCACAGGACGCGCGGTGCATGCCGGAGGGCCTGGTGCGGCGTGTGGCCTCAGCCGCCCGCGAGGCTGGCGTCGGCCTGGCCGGTGAGAACGCGCTGCCCCGGTACGACGATGCGGCGCACGACCAGGTGGTGGCCACGGCTCAGGAGGAGCGGATGGTGGCGTTCACGTACCTCCGCATGGGCCCCGACCTGTTCCAGCCCGACAACTGGCGCCGCTTCGCCTTATTCGTGACACGGATGAGCCAAGCGAGGTAGTCCTCCTCGGTCGCTGCGTTCCGGTAGGCTCACGCTCGGCGTCCACTGCAACGATGTTGCATTTCCTTTTTTCTTGAGTGGGGTGTAGAGTATCTGCTCCCGAGCGCACATGCTCTTTGATTAACAGTAAAAATCAAAACAAATAGTAAAAAAATCAAAAAAAATCATTTTTTGATAAATTTTGATAATTGTTTTGCGTGCTTGCAATAGTTCATATAAAGAGACATTTGTGGAAATCGTGACAAAAAAAACAAATCAATGCTCCAAAAATGATGTTTCTGAAAGCCTTAAGGAATACTGATTTTATTTTTTATCGTGACTTCCACGAATGTCATTTCGTGATGAAATTTGTCATACATATACAAATATTTGTCAAATTTATCACACAAAGATTTCAGAACGTTTTCAATTTTAGTTTATTTTATTTTTTGATTTTATTGTTTATCCCGAGCTCATTTGACCTCGGGAGCGGAAGAGTACTTTCGCCATTTCATTCTCTATCTTCTCTTCTCACACCTCTGTGCAAAATTTTGATGATATGACACCCACTATAGTCTAGTAGTACGACATGGTACACACTATAGCTTGCCTAGTTTTACGACATGATCGTCTTTGCGCCCCATGATCAGCCGAGTTCTTGTGGCGGTCAAGATGCAGGTGGATAGGCACATGTCTCGTCTCTCTAGGGGTATAGCATCAGTTGCCACATTGCACAATTGTCTTCTCTCTATGCCAAAGATGAGCGATGCACGTGAGCGGTGCAAAGGAAGGAAGTGTACTATAACACGACCCCATGGGCAACCTTCAGATGGCCATCCACCGCGTCATCCCACGCACTCCGTCATGCCCTCGTTGAGGCCTACGGCGACCTCATGCCCACCGCCTCTTTGCAGCATCCAAGTGCCCCCACCCCCAACCTAGCCGCTCCCCGACGACTAACGTAGTCCAGGCCCTATCGCACAACACGAGGCTCCGTCCCAGGTGTCAGCCAAGAGCAGGAGAGGTGTCGGCCAGAAGAAATTGGCCCCTTGCCGCCATCACTGGAGCCTGCCCGAGCTTCGTCGACGATTCCTCTGGTAGCGGCGGGACAGGGAAGAGAAGGAGAGGGTGTGGCGGCGTAGGAAGGGTTTCATCGCGCGTGACTCTAGAGAAGGGCGACACAGAGATGTTTTTTTCATCCTCCGCAACTTCACCCCTTAAAGGATAGTTATTTGTTCTATTATGGTGGGCCTGAAGGTTGTCATGGTTGATAACTAACAAATGCAAAGTCGACGTCGAGGCCCGATAAAGCTTCGGTCCGGTCAAACACGACGGCGACAAAATCAACTAGAACCTCCTCCTCCCAAGCGCCGCTGGCCACTCCGGCCACGGCGGCCACTAGCCCCAGTCGTCGCCCGCGCTGGGCCACGGCTCCACTCCGCGGCATGGGTCCGCTGCGTTCGCTGCGCTCCTCTGCCAGCGATAGCCCCAAGGAGCCCACCCCTAGATCCAGCGGCTCGGTGGTGGCACCGGATCTGCGCCGGCTTTGCCTCGACACCCCTCAAGATCCAGCGTCCATACCCCGGCTTCTTCTCCGAGGCGAAGGATCTGGCTGCCCCCCGTCCCCTCGAGACGGCGTCCATCCGCCTTGCTTCTTCCGGACCGGCTGCGGCTTAAATCGATTGTAGTTGGGCCTTCATTAGACATCAATGCTCCCTCCCAGGATTTGGGCGAGGGATGGACGACGGTCTCATCCCGGAAAAGCCGGCGAGCAAGCCAGGATCTGCAGGGCAATAGAGAGCGGCGGTCAGGCCCTCGCTCGGACCGGCGCCACGCCTTGAATGCGGATCACGGCCGCGCTGCCTTCTTAAGTCGCTTCAAGGGGAAATGCTTCCGTTGCCTCAGTAAGTTCCATCGTCGAAAAGACTGTTGTGATGCCCTCTGCTGCATCATCTGCGAGCGCCAGACCACTTTGGCAGGGAGTGCCCGCAAAACCCGAAGAACGGCGCCGACAGGCGAGCAGTTGATAGGCTAGGCCCCCTTCATCATAGAGAGCCAGTGCACCAGCGCATCCGCTTCCCCTCGACGCCCACTGCTTCGCCTCCGCCCCCACCGCCCATGGAGCGCCGGATCCACCCCCACGTCGACCCGTCGCGCCGGCCAAGGAACAGCTGCAAGGTGGTGGTCTCTACCCCGGCCCTGGAGCAGCATGTGGCTCTGCTGCGCCGTCAGGCGGTCACGCTCACTGCCGCGGGGCAAGCCTCTGTGCGGTCGACGAGCGCCATGGCGGTGGGCCGCCAGCTGGAGGCACAGTTGCGCATCCCGCCGCACCAGCTGAGGATCACATGCCACCACCCGGAGGATTTCTTCATCGTCTTCGACCTGCCTCTGCACCGCGACGACGTCATCAAGCGCGGCTCCCTCACCGTCGACGGCATCAAGTTCCACATCAGGCCCTGGCACAAGAACGACCACGCCGTCATCCAAAAGTTCCTCCTCCACGTCCGCGTCGTCATCGAGGACATGCCGCAGCACTTCTGGTCGGCTGAAGGGGCCGAGGAGGTGCTTGGCTGCTAGGTCGACCGCCTCGACACCCGGACCCTGGAGCGCGGCCACACCAAGACCTTCGCCTGCTGGGTCTGGGTGTGGGACACCGCCCAGATCCCGACGAAGCACACATTCTGGGTGCTTGACCGTGGGGCTGGCCATGTGGAGCAGATGCATGGCTACTCCCCGCCGGACCGCATCGTTGCCCCGCCACTTGACGCTCCGCGCCACGACCTCCTCATCCACATCGACCTGGTGGAGGACTGGACTCCGTATGAGCCGCACTCGCCCTTGTCGGGACAGAGCGGCATTCCCTCCTCCGACACCGACGACGAGGACAGGCCCATGCCCAGGCTCTACCCTGCCACTTGGTCCAAGGGCGTCGAGGACGGCCAGCGCGAGCCCAAGCTGCGTCGGCAGGTGGCCGTGGTGGCTGACACGGGATGCTGAGGCCTTCTTCGAGGCGACCGGCGTGATGAAGACGACGAAGACCAGGGCGGGCGCAGGTCCTGGAAGGACACCTTGCTCGGCAGAGGCCTGATAACCCACAAGTATAGGGGATCGCAACAGTTTTCGAGGGTAGAGTATTCAACCCAAATTTATTGATTCGACACAAGGGGAGCCAAAGAATATTCTCAAGTATTAGCATCTGAGTTGTCAATTCAACCACACCTGGAAACTTAATATCTGCAGCAAGGTATTTAGTAGCAAAGTAATATGATAGTAGTGGTAATGGTAGCAAAAGGTAATGATAACAAAAGTAATGTTTTTGGTATTTTGTAGTTATGATAACAATAGCAACGGAAAAGTAAATAAGCGAAGAACAATATATGGAAAGCTCGTAGGCAATGGATCGGTGATAGCGAATTATGTCGGATGTGGTTCATCATGTAACAGTCATAACCTAGGGTGACACAGAACTAGCTCCAATTCATCAATGTAATGTAGGCATGTATTCCGAATATAGTCATACGTGCTTATGGAAAAGAACTTGCATGACATCTTTTGTCCTACCCTCCCGTGGCAGCGGGGTCCTAGAGGAAACTAAGGGATATTAAGGCCTCCTTTTAATAGAGTACCGGACCAAAGCATTAACACATAGTGAATACATGAACTCCTCAAACTACGGCCATCACCGGGAGTGGTCCCGATTATTGTCACTTCGGGTTTGCCGGATCATAACACATAGTAGGTGACTATAGACTTGCAAGATAGGATCAAGAACTCACATATATTCATGAAAACATAATAGGTTCGGATCTGAAATCATGGCACTTGGGCCCTAGTGACAAGCATTAAGCATAGCAAAGTCATAGCAACATCAATCTCAGAACATAGTGGATACTAGGGATCAAACCCTAACGGACTCCAGATCAGCCCTCCCGAGAGGTTTTAGGGCTTGTCGGCGGCTCCGTATCGTAAAACGCGATGAATCCTTCTCCTTCATGTTTTTCTCCCCGAAAGTGAATATATAGAGTTGGAGTTGAGGTCGGAGGAGCTCCAGGGGGCCCACGAGGTAGGGGGCGCGCCCCCACCCTCATGGCTAGGGTGTGGGCCCCCTGGCCTTGATCTTTTGCCAGTATTTTTTATTATTTTCAAAAATACGCTCCGTGGAGTTTCAGGTCATTCCAAGAACTTTTGTTTCTGCACATAAATAACACCATGGCAATTCTGTTGAAAATAGCGTCAGTCCGGGTTAGTTCCATTCAAATCATGCAAGTTAGAGTCCAAAACAAGGGCAAAAGTGTTTGGAAAAGTAGATACGACGGAGACGTATCAACTCCCCAAAGCTTAAACCTTTGCTTGTCCTCAAGCAATTCAGTTGCCAAACTGTAAGTGATAAAGAAAAACTTCTACAAACTCTGTTTGCTCTTGTTGTTGTAAATATGTAAAGCCAGCATTCAAGTTTTCAGCAAATATTATAAACTAACCATGTTCACAATAACACTTAGGTCTCATGTTTACTCATATCAATGGCATAATCAACTAGCGAGCAATAATAATAAATCTCGGATGACAACACTTTCTCAAAACAATCATAATATGATATAATAAGATGGTATCTCGCTAGCCCTTTCTGAGACCGCAAAACATAAATGCAAAGCACCTTTAAAGATCAAGGACTGACTAGACATTGTAATTCATGGTAAAAGAGATCTAGTCAAGTCATACTCAATGTAAACTAACAGTAATGAATGCAAATGACAGCGGTGCTCTCCAACTGGTGCTTTTTAATAAGAGGAAGATGACTCAACATAAAAGTAAATAGATAGGCCCTTCGCAGAGGGAAGTAGGGATTTGTAGAGGTGCTAGAGCTCGGTTTTGAATAGAGATGAATAATATTTTGAGCGGTATATTTTCATTGTCAACATAACAACCAAGAGATGGCGATATCTTCCATGCTACACACATTATAGGCGGTTCCCAAACAGAACGGTAAAGTTTATACTCCCCCTCCACCAACAAGCATCAATCCATGGCTTGCTCGAAACAACGAGTGACTCCAACTAACAAGAGTCCCACGAGGAGTTTTGTTTGCAATTATTTTGATTTGATTTGCATAAAACATGGGACTGGGCATCCCGGTGACCGACCACTTTCTCATGAGTGAGGAGCGGAGTCCACTCCTCTTGAGAATAACCCGCCTAACATGGAAGATACAGACAACCCTAGTTGATACATGAGCTATTCGAGCATACAAAACAGAATGTTTATTTGAAGGTTTAGAGTTTGGCACATACAAATTTACTTGGAACGGCAGGTAGATACCGTATATAGGTAGGTATGATGGACTCATATGGAATAACTTTGGGGTTTATGGAGTTGGATGCACAAGCAGTATTCCCGCTTAGTACAGGTGAAGGCTAGAAAAAGACTGGGAAGCGACCAGCTAGAGAGCGACAATAGTCATGAACATGCATTAAAATTAATCAACACCGAATGCAAGCATGAGTAGGATATAATGCACCATGAACATAAATATCATAGAGGCTATGTTGATTTTGTTTCAACTACATGCGTGAACATGTGCCAAGTCAAGCCACTCGAATTGTTCAAAAGAGGATACCACCATATCATACCACATCACAACCATTTTAATAGCATGTTGGCACGCAAGGTAAACCATTATAAGCTCAGCTAATTAAGCATGGCACAAGAAACTATGATCTCTAGTTGTCATTGCAAACATGTTTATTCATAATAGGCTGAATCAGGAACGATGAACTAATCATATTTATAAAAACAAGAGAGGTCGAGTTCATACCAGCTTTTATCATCTCAATCAGTCCATCATATATCGTCATAATTGCCTTTCACTTGCACGACCGAACGATGTGGATAATAATAATAGTGCACGTGCATTGGACTAAGCTGAAATATGCAAGCATTCAATAAACAGGAGAAGACAAGGCAACATGGGCTCTTTTGTCAGATCAACAATAATGCATATAAGAGCCACTTCAACAATTTAATCATGATCTCTCCTATCGACCCCCAAAGAAAAGAAAATAAATAAAACTATTTACACGGAAAAGCTCCCAACAAGCAAAAAGAAGAACATGAAATCTTTTTGGGTTTTATTTTTAATTACTACTACAAGCATAGAAATTAAACTAACTAAAAGCTACAACTAATTTTTTTGTTTTTCTTAAGGTTTATCAAACACACAAGAAGAAAGCATAAAAAGGAAATAAACTAGCATGGATATTACAATGAAAAAGTATGAGCACCGACATCTAGCAATGAATGTGTGAACATGAATGTAATGTCGGTGAGAAATACGTACTCCCCAAAGATTAGGCTTTTGGCCTAAGTTGGTCTAATGCCACGGATGGCCTGGCGGATATCCAAAGTTGTAGTTGGGGTCGTACTGAGATGCAGCAGTCATTGCATCATGGGATGCAGCTTGGAGGCGAGCTATCTCAGCTCTCCTCTTATACTCTTCCGCCTCCTCTCTGGTTATAAAATATCTTCCTTTTGCCTGAAAGTCAAAGAAAGTAGAAGCAGGGAGAGCGACGTGATAGGTGCGTCGTCTGTCAAAGATTAGTCGGTACTGGAGGAACTGATCATTCCTCTCAACAAACTGATGACGAACCATAGCCTCATAATCCAAATAAGTAGGAGGCAACTCAATATCATCCTCACGTATGGTTATACCAAGAAAATTAGCTATGCGGGTTGCATAAATTCCACCGAAGAAATATTCATTAAGTCTATCAAGATGCAACCTACGTGCAACAATGGCTCCCAAATTATAAGATGTATCTCCTAACACAGCACTCCTAAGAATACTGAGGTCAGGGACACACATGTGACATGCTTCATCTTTACCGTTAATGCATCTACCTATGAAGAGAGCAAAATAATGTATAGCGGGAAAGTGAATGCTCCCTAGTGTAACGCCCACGATGCGGCTATATCTCCCACGTGTCGAAGCACGACTTAGAGGCATAACCGCATTGTAAGCAATGCCGCGAGAGGGGTAATCTTTACACATCCCATGTACTGAATAAGGAAAGAGATACATCGCTGGCTTACAATCGCCACTTCACACAATACATGAATATAGCAATACATCATCCAGATACAATCAAGGTCCGACTACGGAACCAAAATAAAAGAAGACTACCCCTAATGCTATAGATCCCCGATCGTCCCAACTGGGCTCCACTACTGATCAACTGAAACGAAACAACACAATGAACAAGATCTTCATAGAGCTCCTCCCTGAGCTCGGTTGTGTCACTTGCACGGTATCATCGGCACCTGCAAGATGGTTTTGGAAGTATCTGTGAGTCACGGGGACTCAGCAATCTCACACCCTCGCGATCAAGACTATTTAAGCTTATAGGTAGGGAAAAGGTATGAGGTGGAGCTACAACAAGCACTAGCATATATGGTGGCTAACATACGCAAAAGAGAGCGAGAAGAGAAGGCAAAGGCACGGTCGAGAAACTATGATCAAGAAGTGATCCTAGAACAACCTACGTCAAGCATAACTCCAACACCGTGTTCACTTCCCGAACTCCGCCGGAAAGAGACCATCACGGCTACACACGCGGTTGATGCATTTTACTTAAGTTAAGCTTCAGGTTTTCTACAACCGGACATTAATAAATTCCCATCTGTCCATAACCGCGGGCACGGCTTTCGAAAGTTCAAATCCCTGCAGGGGTGTCCCAACTTAGCCCATCACAAGCTCTCACGGTCAACGAAGGATATTCCTTCTCCCAAGACAACCCGATCAGACTCGGAATCCCGGTTACAAGACATCTCGACAATGGTAAAACTAAACCAGCAAAGCCACCTGAATGTGCCGACAAATCCCGATAGGAGCTGCACATATCTCGTTCTCAGGGCACACTCAGATGAGACATCCTACGAGTAAAACCAACCCTCAAGTTGCCCCGAGGTGGCCCCGCAGTCTACTCGGTTCGGACCAACACTCAGAGGAGCACTGGCCCGGGGGGGTTTAAAATAAAGATGACCCTTAGGTTGGCCGACCCAAGGGAAAAAAGGCTAGGTGGCAAATGGTAAAACCAAGGTTGGGCCTTACTGGAGGAGTTTTATTCAAGGCGAACTGTCAAGGGGTTCCCATTATAACCCAACCGTGTAAGGAACGCAAAATCAAGGAACATAACACCGGTATGATGGAAACTAGGGCGGCAAGAGTGGAACAAAACTCCAGGCATAAGACCGAGCCTTCCATCCTTTACCAAGTATATAGATGCATTAAAATAGACAAGATATAATAGTGATATCCCAACAATAAACGTGTTCCAACAAGGAACAAACTCCAATCTTCACCTGCAACTAGCAATGCTATAAGAGGGGCTGAGCAAAGCAGTAACATAGCCAAACAACGGTTTGCTAGGACAAGGTGGGTTAGAGGTTTGACATGGCAATATGGGAGCCATGGTAAAGCATGGTGGTAGGTATCGTAGCATAGGCATAGCAATAGAGCGAGCATATAGCAAGCAAAGATAGAAGTGATTTTGAGGGTATGGTCATCTTGCCTGAGATCCCGCAAGGAAGAAGAACGGGTCCATGAAGAAGACAAACGGACGTAGATGAACGGATCCTCACAACTCTGGAACAAAACCGAAGCTAACGCGAGAAGTAACCCAGAAAGAAGCAAACAACATAGTAAACAACCATCACATAATCATGGCATGATGCACAACCAAGTATGATGCATGTCCGGTTTAATGATACATGGCATGGCAAAGTGCACAAGAAATCCTACAAATTAAGTGGAGCTCAATATGCAACGGAGTTGCATATTGAAGAAAACACCACATGACTTATTTAGTTCTCTCTCGTTTAGGTACTCAACAATATTAAATGTTGGTTAGCATGGCAAGAGGTGAAGTAAAGTTAAACTAACTATCTAGTTAAGTTTAAATGAGGCCGGAAACAACGAACAACAATTCCGGTAAATCCCCATTTGCATATATTAGGTTTGGTACTGTTTTGTCCTAAACACAATTTTAGAGTTATTAAACATGCAAAGTAAAGCCACCATGTTAAACTAGGCATTTTTCTACCCCAATTACATATAAAGATTATTTAAAACCGAGCTACGGTTAATTAGTATGAATTAAAGCATTTTAATAAGTTATTTAAGCAAATTTAAACAAGCAGCATTTTAAACATTTTAAACATGGATGAAAATTGCATATTATGAAACTAGATGAAATTCTAAACATTTTTCATATATAAAGTTTTTACATGTGATGCTAAGTTTGTGAGTTAAGATATGTATGAAGTCTAGGGGCTTTTCTGCAAAACAGGCAGCATCTGGATAATAGCAAAATTCGCAGGTCCAAGGAAAAAACATAGTGGCCCGAAACTAGTGTAAGATGGGCCAACAGAGAGGAGGGGCTGAGGGAGCTGCTCACAGTGGGCCTTGGGCCGGATCTGGAGAGCGAGTGGTCGGCAGGGCGCGCTGGGCCGACCTGCTTGGTTCACTCGGGGAAGGGTCAACGCAGTCGCATTGAACGACTCGAGGCAGAGGCGTCGTCCTCCTCTCCTCGACAGGAAGTAGAACAGCGGCGGCGTGGGACTTGGCGGCCGGGAATGGGACATGGCACCAGGGCACGGCCTTGCTGAGGACTCCGGCGAGTGGCAGGATGGGGGGAGGGGTCAACGCGGGAGCTCAGTGGCGTTCGGATCCAAGCGCGAGAGGTCTTCAGGTCCTGTTTCCTACCGGATCGAAGCAGAGGCAGCGGGGTGGCAGTCATGGCGCCAACGCGGGAGAAGGCAAGGAGCTCCGAAACGATGAAGAGGCTGCGGGGCACCCTGAGGACGGGCGCGGGGACCTTGGGACCCAGCGTCCATGGCGGAGTTCCAAGGGCGGCGGCGCTGTTCGGTTCCTGTGAGAGAGAGAGAGATGTGAGAGGAGGGAGTAGAGGCAGGGAAGGAGAAGGAAAAGAACAGGGGAGGAGCGGCGACGGGGTCGGCCTGCAGGGTCGGCGAGGCTCGGGCGCGAGGGCTCCTGCCCCGATCCTGGGGCTGGTTGGATCAAAGGAAGGAGGAGGCTTCAGTTGGCTGGAGGTTTGGATCGGGAGGGATGCAGGGATTGGTTCGGCATGGAATCCGAGGAAGTGAGTGGCGGCGGTGGGATGGATCCCTAGGAATTAGGGATTTGGTCTACGTTAGGCTAATATATATAGCAAGTGGGTTTGGTTAGTGGTAAATCCGTCCCTCCGATCGTAATCAGACGGACGGGAAAAAAAATAGATAAGGAGTCCAAACAAGAAAACAGAGATGTTTTCTAGACGTTTGGGGATGATTCAGACCCAACGGTGACGACTGTCCGGGTCGGGTCCGGGACAGTTTCGGACGCGCGCGCGAGGAGGGCCGCGGGCTGAGGAGAGAGGTTAGGTTGGGGGCTAGCGGTGAGTGGACTGTGTAGACGGTCTTGAGCTGAGAGAAGAGAGAGAGAGAGAGGCCCGGCGACTGTTTCCGGAGACCGAAAACGTCCGACGATAGACCGGCTATACTGCCGCTATAGTTATCCGTTGGGGCGTCAAACGGACTCCGACTGCGATGACACTTGACAGACGGTCTATCTAAACTATAATAAGACCACACGCCAACTTTCATCCCATTCCGAAAACATTTTCCTGCCACTTATAAAATAAAATATCGGACATGCCACGGGCACGTGCAAGTGTGTTTGGGCTCAGAACGGGCAACGGACGGAACTGGGGAAACCCGGACGGATGCAAGTTTTAAAACATGATGATGCAATGCACATGATGACATGACAAGATGCAACACGCAAGCAAATGACAAGGCAACAACAGCGAATAACTGGAAGACACCTGGCACAACGGTCTCGGGGCGTGACACCTAGGGTAGCTTGTGCTATATCTCTAGATTCCCCCACAGTTATGCTACAAAGACAATCCCTAAATTCAGATTTGCGAGGTTCACTAGTACTACCCCATTGTGGAAGTTTGCAAGTAGTGGTAAAGAACTCTAAGTCCATAGTGTAAGAATTTTTATAAAGATCAAACAGGACAGTTTGAGAATTACGTGAAGATGAAAATTCAAACCTCCTCACAAAGGAGCTAGTGAGATAGTGGTACTGACGGCATTTTTCTTCCTCGAAGCTCACAAGATCAGCGTTACGCAAATATGCGTTAAATTCTTCCTTAATTCCCGCTTGATCCATGAAGTCCTCTAAAGGCCATTCACAAGGCCGCACTAGAGCGTCCCTTGGTGGCTCATCATCAGCATCACGCATTGCAAGCCTAGGTCCTTGTTTCCTTGAAGAACCACCTTGGTACATTTTCCTAAGCATATTTCTTCCTCTGAAAAATTTCTGAAATTTTTAGTAACTTCAAATAAAAGTGAACCAAACTCAACAAAATTGATAGCAACTACTCCTACAAGTGCCTAGAGCCTATATCATGCATCAAAACTACTTGGAAACACATAAATTTGACATGCAAGCTCAAGAACAGGGTCACCTAAGCAGCAAAAATATGCAATGAATAAAGCACTGAAACAAAAACTAATTGGACCATTGGAGGAGTCACATACCAAGGAACAATCCCCCAGAGCAGTTTTATGAGAGGTGCTTTGAGCAAGGAGATCGAAAATCGCAGCAAAATGAGCTAGAACTCATGCTTGAGCTGGATAATGGTGTTTGTCGGAGGAAGAAGGAGTGTGTGGGTGCAGGAATAAATGGAGGAGGGCCACCATGGGCCCACGAGGCAGGGGGCGCACCCAGGGGGTAGGGCGCGCCCTCCACCCTCGTGGCCAGGTGGATGCCCCCCTGCTATGTTCTCAGTGCCAAATATTCTCAAATATTTCAGAAAAAAATCATATTTAAATTTCAGGGCATTTGGAGAACTTTTATTTTCGGGGTATTTTTATATTGCACGGATAATCAAAAAACAGACAGAAATTACTATTTTTATTTTATTTAATATAAATAACAGAAAGTAAAAAGAGGGTACAGAGAGTTGTGTCTTCTAAATTCATCCATCTCATGATCATCAAAAGGAATCCATTAACAAGGTTGATCAAGTCTTGTTAACAAACTCATTCCGAATAACATGGAACCAAAGAATTTTTGAATAACACTAGGTTACCTCAACGGGGATATGCACATCCCCAACAATAAGAATATCATATTTCTTCTTGACAGTAGGAAGAGGAAATTCAAAACCTCCAAAAATAATTGGTGGAATTTTTCCAATAGAATTGATACTGTGGACTTGAGGTTGTTTCCTCGGAAAGTGTACCGTATGCTCATTACCATTAACATGAAAAGTGACATGGCCTTTGTTGCAATCAATAACAGCCCCTGCAGTATTCAAAAGGGGTCTTCCAAGAATAATAGACATACTATCGTCCTCGGGAATATCAAGAATAACAAAGTCCGTTAAAATAGTAACGTTTGCAACTACAACAGACACATCCTTACAAATGCCGACATGTATAGCAGTTGATTTATCAGCCATTTGCAAAGATATTTCGGTAGGTGTCAACTTATTCAAATCAAGTCTACGATATAAAGAGAGAGGCATAACACTAACACCGGCTCCAAGATCACATAAAACAGTTTTAACATAGTTTCTTTTAATGGAGCATGGTATAGTGGGTACTCCTGGATCTCCAAGTTTCTTTGGTATTCCACCTTTAAAAGTGTAATTAGCAAGCATGGTGGAAATTTCAGCTTCCGGTATCTTTCTTTTATTAGTAACAATTTCTTTCATGTACTTAGCATAAGGATTCATTTTAAGCATATCAGTTAACCGCATACGCAAAAAGATAGGTCTAATCATTTCAGCAAAGCGCTCAAAATCCTCCTCATCATTTTTCTTGGATGGTTTGGGAGGAAAAGGCATGGGTTTCTAAACCCATGGTTCTCTTCCTTTACCATGTTTCCTAGCAACAAAGTCTCTCTTATCATAACGTTGATTCTTTGATTGTGGGTTATCAAGATCAACAGCAGGTTCAATTTCTATATCATTATCATTGCTAGGTTGAGCATCATCATGAACATTATCATTAACATTATCACTAGTTTCAGGTTCATTACCAGATTGTGTTTCAGCATCAGAAATAGAAATGCCATTTGGATTCTCAGGTGTATCAATAACAGGTTCACTAGAAGCATGCAAAGTCCTATCATTTTCTTTTTCTTCCTTTTAGAAGGACTAGGTGCATCTATATTATTTCTCTGAGAATCTTGCTCAATTCTCTTAGGGTGGCCTTCAGGATACAAAGGTTCCTAAGTCATTTTACCAGTTCTAGTAGCCACTCTAACAACATAGTCATTATTCTTACTATTCAATTCATTGAGCAAATCATTTTGAGCTTTAAGTACTTGTTCTACTTGAGTGGTAACCATAGAAGCATGTTTACTAATAAGTTTAAGTTCACCTTTGACATTAGTCATATAATCACCCAAGTGTTCAAGCATATCAGCACTGTGTTTTAATTCTCTACCAAAATAAGCATTGAAGTCTTCTTGCTTAATCATAATTTATCAAACTCATCTAAGCATGGGCTAGCAAACTTAGTAAATGGGATTTCAGCTTTATCATATCTATAGAGAGAATTTACCTTTACTACCTGTGTCGGGTTATCAAGACCATGTATTTCTTCAATAGGAGATGGATTAAAATTATGCATTTCTTCGACAGGCGGTAAATTAAGACCATGTATTTCTTAAATAGGAGGTAAATTCTTAACATCTTCAGCTTTAATACCCTTTTCTTTCATGGATTTCTTTGCCTCTTGCATATCTTCAGGACTGAGAAATAGAACACCCCTTTTTCTTCGGAGTTGGTTTAGGAATAGGCTCAGGATTGGCTCATGAAGTGTCCAATTATTTTCATTTGTCAACATATTATTCAATAGAATTTCAGCTTCATCTGGTGTTCTTTCCCTGAAAACAGAACCAGCACAACTATCCAGGTAATCTCTGGAAGCATCAGTTAGTCCATTATAAAAGATATCAAGTATTTCATTTTTCTTAAGAGGGTGATCAGGCAAAGCATTAAGTAATTGGAGAAGCCTCCCCCAAGCTTGTGGGAGACTCTCTTCTTCAAGTTGCACAAAATTATATATATATATATATCCCTTAAAGCAGCTTGTTTCTTATGAGCAGGGAAAAATTTAGCAGAGAAGTAATAAATCATATCCTGGGGACTACGCACACAACCAGGATCAAGAGAATTAAACCATATCTTAGCATCACTCTTTAATGAGAACGGGAATATTTTAAGTATATAAAAGTAACGAGTTCTCTCATCATTAGTGAACATGGTAGCTATATCATTTAATTTAGTAAGATGTGCCACAATAGTTTCAGACTCATAGCCATAGAAAGGGTCAGATTCAACCAAAGTAATTATATCAGGATCAACAGAGAATTCATAATCCTTATCAGTAACACAGATAGGTGAAGTAGCAAAAGCAGGGTCAGGTTTCATTCTATCATTAAGGGATTGCTGCTTCCATTTAGCTAATAACCTCTTTAGATCATATCTATCATTGCAAGCTAAAATAGCTCTAGTAGCCTCTTCATCCATAACATAACCCTTAGGAACAACAGGCAATTCATATTTATTAGGGGGAGAGTCTTCATCATCGCTTTCGTCAATATTATCAGTTTCAATAATTTCATTCTCTCTAGCCCTAGCAAGTTGTTCATCAAGAAATTCACCAAGTGGCATAGTAGTATCAAGCATAGAAGTAGTTTCATCATAAGTATCATGCATAGCAGAAGTGGCATCATCAATAACATGCGACATATCAGAATCAATAGCAGAAGCAGGTTTAGGTGTCGCAAGCTTACTCAGAACAAAAGGTGAATCAAGTGCAGAGCTAGATGGCAGTTCCTTACCTCCCCTCGTAGTTGAGGGATAAATCTTGGTTCTTGGATCTTTCAAGTTCTTCATAATGATAAGCAGATATAAATCCCAAGTGACTCAAAGAATAGAGCTGTGCTCCCCGGCAACGGCGCCAGAAAATAGTCTTGATAACCCACAAGTATAGCGGATCGCAACAGTTTTCGAGGGTAGAGTATTCAACCCAAAATTATTGATTCAACACAAGGGGAGCCAAAGAATATTCAAGTATTAGCAGCTGAGTTTTCAATTCAACCACACATGGAAACTTAATATCTACAGCATGGTATTTAGTAGCAAAGTAATATGATAGTAGTGGTAATGGTAGCAAAAGGTAATGATAACAAAAGTAATGTTTTTGGTATTTTGTAGTTATGATAATAATAGCAACAGAAAAGTAAATAAGCGAAGAACAATATATGGAAAGCTCGTAAGCAATGGATCGGTGATAGAGAATTATGTCGGATGTGGTTCATCATGTAACAGTCATAACCCAGGGTGAGACAGAACTAGCTCCAATTCATCAATGTAATGTAGGAATGTATTCCAAATATAGTCATACGTGCTTATGGAAAAGAACTTGCATGACATCTTTTGTCCTACCCTCCCGTGGCAGCGGGGTCCTAGAGGAAACTAAGGGATATTAAGGCCTCCTTTTAATAGAGTACCAGACCAAAGCATTAACACATAGTGAATACATGAACTCCTCAAACTACGGTCATCACCGGGAGTGGTCCCGATTATTGTCACTTCGGGATTGCCGGATCATAACACATAGTAGGTGAATATAAACTTGCAAGATAGGATCAAGAACTCACATATATTCATGAAAACATAATAGGTTCAGATCTGAAATCATGGCACTCGGGCCCTAGTGACAAGCATTAAGCATAGCAAAGTCATAGCAACATCAATCTCAGAACATAGTGGATACTAGTGATCAAACCCTAACAAAACTAACTCGATTACATGATAAATCTCATCCAACCCATCACTGTCCAGCAAGCCTACAATGGAATTACTCACGCACGGCAGTGAGCATCATGAAATTGGTGATGGAGGATGGTTGATGATGATGATGGTGACGGATTCCCCTCTCCGGAGCCCCGAACGGACTCCAAATCAGCCCTCCCGAGAGGTTTTAGGGCTTGGCGGCGGCTCCGTATCGTAAAACGCGATGAATCCATCTCCTTAATTTTTTTCTCCCTGAAAGTGAATATATAGAGTTGGAGTTGAGGTCGGAGGAGCTCCAGGGGGGCCATGAGGTAGGGGGCGCGCCCCCACCCTCGTGTCTAGGGTGTGGGCCCCCTGGCCTTGATCTTTTGCCAGTATTTTTATTATTTCCAAAAATACGCTCCGTGGAGTTTCAGCTCATTCCGAGAACTTTTGTTTCTGCACATAAATAACACCATGGCAATTCTGCTGAAAACAGCGTCAGTCCGGGTTAGTTCCATTAAAATCATGCAAGTGAGAGTCCAAAATAAGGGCAAAAGTGTTTGGAAAAGTATATACGACGGAGAAGTATCAAGGCCTAATGAGCAGGGCTGGTGCGAGCAAGGAGCAGACGCGCCAGGACGGCTCGTCCTCTCGGCGGCGCAGCCGCTCCCCCCTGGGCAACGCCGCACTGAAGACACGAGGGGCCGCCATACGTCTGCCCGGCGCGCAGGGGCTGCTGTGGAGGTGCAGCCCGGCCTGCTGGCCGCCCCAAGGTCGCTGACGACGACCCCGCCCTGGTCGGCTGATGCCGTAGCTGACGACCCAATCGCTGGCTTCTTCGTCAATGAGGTCAACGTTGTCCCCCACCAAAAGGGGTTGACTGCATGCTCGCTGAGCTGGACGCCCAGGTGGCTGCGGCGGTGGAGGCCCCCCTCTCCTTCAACAAGCAACTGGAGCAGGCTGGCCCGCTGCCAAGCGGGCCGCTGGACGCTTTCGACCCAACACTCGCGGGGCCGCCTGTGATCGTCGGCCTGCAGCGCCAGCAAGCACCAAGTCGGCCCAAGGAGTTGGCGGTGCAGCTTGGAGCCATCACGCAGCAAGTCCGGCAGCTTCAGTTGGTGCCGGAGGAGTCGGTTCTGCTGCCATCGCCGGGGCCAGTCGTCGTCGGCGCACCCTCCAGCCTCTTCCAGCAGGCCCAGCCTCCCATCCTCATGGTGCCCCCCCTCCTCCCCCGGCGCGCAGAGCTTCAGCGCCTCTCAAGACCCATACTGCAACGACCCCGATGCGTTAGAGCGCCCGCCAAGCTGCAAACCATTCAGAGGTGCCCGTGGCCCAAAGGGCAGCGCTTCCTCTGGTGCATGCGCTGGGCATTCTGGGGCCAAGGGAGAAGATGACTCCAAATGGTGTTGTCGCTCTCATCAAAAAGTTCAAGCAGCCTCTCTCTGAAGAAGACATCAACGCCATTGCCACTCTGACCCGCCTCGACCATGTCGCGCTGCGTATCGCTGCAGGCATGGCCGGACCAGATGCTGCTGCCTCCGTGGCCACTAGTTGATCATGTTAGCTAGCTTTACTAATAGTCTCCAACAGCGGCTAGCCTCCGGCTGGTTTGAGTTAGGTTGTCGCTTTGCTTATGGTAGTTTATGATGGTTGCTCGTTATGCGCCAGTTAGTTTCAGGGGATATTGGTGGACTCTGGAGCCCCCCGGTGCGATGGATGGTGTATCTGTTTTTCTTCCAGTTCAATAGTAATTGTAGTTGTTGGAGCATGATATGGTTTCCCCATGGATGACAACCACTGCCCCATGATGAGCTGGAATGTCCGGGGCATGAACACCTCGGCAAAGCGCGAAGCCATTCGCGAGATTGCTTTATCGCATAGATTAGCTCTTCTCTGTCTCCAGGAGACGAAGATAGACGTCTGGGATCGCGGCCTTGTGTCGGATACTGGAGGGGCCCTGCTAGCTGATTGCATAATCCTCCTAGCCATAGGAATGAGGGGAGGTGCGACCATCTTCTGGAACGCAACCCTTGTCTCGGTTTCATCTCATAGCATAGGCCAATTCGCCATTACGGCCAAAGTTACAATGCTGCAGTCGGGCCAGTCCTTTTGGCTCACCACGATGTATGGGCCGGCCGACGACGCCCGTAAAGACGACTTCCTCCTAGAGCTCTCACGTGCAGCGCCCCCTACATCCGAACCCTGGCTTCTCAATGGTGATTTCAACATCATCTATGAGGCCAGGGACAAGAATAATCTCAATCTTAATAGGAGGATAATGGGATGGTTTAGAAACGCCCTGGACATGGCTGGGCTGCGAGAGATCAAGTGCAAAAATCGAAGATACACTTGGAGCAATGAGCGTCAAAACCCTACACTTGTCAGTATTGACAAATTCTTCTGCAACACTAGTTGGGAGCTGCTATTCCCCAATGACATACTGATGGCAGCATCGACAACCGTCTCTGACCACTGCCCGCTTCTGCTGGCAAATGCTTCCTCCCCTCCTAGTCAGGCAAGATTCAAATTTGAAGTCTTCTGGCCGTGCTTCCCGCATTTCCAGGAGACCATTGAGAAGGCGTGGAATAGGCCCACTACTCACACATGTGCTTTCAAGACGTTGGCGATCAAGTTACACAGAACAGCAAAAGACCTGAAGCTTCGGAGCAAAACTCTGTTCAGCGACGCCAAGGTGCAGTTCCACATGGTGAACGAGGTGATCCTGCGACTAGATATCGCTCAGGAAAGCAGGGCCCTCTCTGCTGCCGAATTCCAGTTAAGGAAGTCCCTCAAGCTACGGCTGATCGGCCTCGCGGCGGTGGAAAGGGCAAGGAAGCGGCAGCCTCAAGAATCACCTGGCTCAGAGCGGGAGACGCCAGTACAAAATTCTTTCATGCCAAAATCTGCTTGAGGCGGCGCAAGAACTTCATCCACTCCATTCAGCTCGATGGTAACACAGCCACAGCCCACGAAGACAAAGAGAAGATGATCTCGGATCACTTCAATGCGGTTCTGGGCTCTTCAGATTCAAGGGCAACCACTCTCAACTGGGATCAGCTGAACATGCCGTCGGTCTCAAATGCAGGCTTGGATAACCCCTTTTCCGAGGAGGAAGTATGGGAAGAGATCAAGGAAATGCCAAAGGACAGGGCACCAGGACGGCAGGACCGGATGGGTTTAATGAAGTGTTCTATAGATCTTGCTGGACAATTATTAAGGCAGTGATGTCCCACAAGTGTAGGGGATCTATTGTAGCTTTTCGGTAAGTAAGAGTGTTGAACCCAACGAGGAGCAGAAGGAAATGATAAGCAGTTTTCAGTAAGGTATTCTCTGCAAGCACTGAAATTATCGGTAACAGATAGTTTTTTGTGATAAGGTAATTTGTAACGAGTAGCAAGTAATAAAAGTAAATAAGGTGCAACAAGGTGGCCCAATCCTTTTTGTAGCAAAGGACAAGTCTGGACAATCTCTTATATGAAGGAAAGCGCTCCCGAGGACACATGGGAATTATCGTCAAGCTAGTTTTCATCACGTTCATATGATTCACGTTCGGTACTTTGATAATTTGATATGTGGGTGGACCGGTGCTTGGGTACTGTCCTTACTTGGACAGGCATCCCATTTATGATTAACCCCCATTGCAAGCATCCGCAACTACAACAGAAGTATTAAGGTAAACCTAACCATAGCATGAAATATATGGATCCAAATCAGCCCCTTACGAAGCAACACATAAACTAGGGTTTAAGCTTCTGTCACTCTAGCAACCCATCATCTACTTATTACTTCCCAATGCCTTCCTCTAGGCCCAAACAATGGTGAAGTGTCATGTAGTCGACGTTCACATGACACCACTAGAGAAATGACAACATACGTCTCATCAAAATATCAAACGAATACCAAATTCACACGACTACTTATAGCAAGACTTTTCACATGTCCTCAAGAACAAACGTAACTACTCACAAAGCATATTCATGTTTATAATCAGAGGGGTATTAATATGCATAATGGATCTGAACATATGATCTTCCACCAAGTAAACCAACTAGCATCAACTACAAGGAGTAATCAACACTACTAGCAACCCATAGGTACCAATCTGAGGTTTGGATACAAAGATTGGATACAAGAGATGAACTAGGGTTTGAGATGAGATGGTGCTGGTGAAGATGTTGATGGAGATTGACCCCCTCCCGATGAGAGGATCGTTGGTGATGATGATGGTGATGATTTCTCCCTCCCGGAGGGAAGTTTCCCCGGCAGAACAGCTCTGCCGGAGCCCTAGATTGGTTCCGCCAAGGTTCCGCCTCGTGGCGGCGGAGTTTCTTCCCCAAAGATTACTTATTATTTTTTCTCAAATGAAAGACCTCATATAGCAAAAGATGGGCATCGAAGGGCCACCAGGGAGCCCACGAGGCAGGGGGCGCGCCCCCCACCCTCGTGGCCAGAGTGTGGGCCCCTCGGGTACTTCTTTCGCCCAATATTTTTTATATATTCTGGAAATAACTTCCGTGAAGTTTCAGGACTTTTGGAACTGTGCAGAATAGGTCTCTAATATTTGCTCCTTTTCCAGCCCAGAATCCCAGCTGCCGGCATTCTCCCTCTTCATGTAAACCTTGTAAAATAAGAGAAAATAGGCATAAGTATTGTGACATAATGTCTAATAGGAGCCCATAATGCAATAAATATCGATATAAAAGCATGATGCAAAATAGACGTATCAGGCAGATGTCATGCTTGCTCTCAATCAGTTCTATTGTTGCTCTAGCCAAAACTTCAGCGAGCTTAACTCTGCTCACGTGGCTTTGCTGCCCAAAAAGGATGGTGCTATCAAGATGGCTGATTATCGCCCCATCGGTCTCATTCATTCCATGGCAAAGCTCATTGCAAAAGTAATGTATATCCGCCTGGCGAAGGTCATCCACCTGATTATCTCACCAGCCCAAACAACCTTCATGAAGACAAAATGCATACATGACAGCTTCATGTATATGTTCAGAACAGAGTCCGGTCGTTGCACAGGAAAAGCACGCCGGCAGTGCTGCCGAAGCTTGACATCACCAGGGCTTTTGACAGTATATCCTGGTCCTATGTTCTTGAGCTCTTGCAGCGGTTGGGTTTCAGTTCCAGATGGCAAGACTGGGTGAAGATGCTGCTCTCAACCTCGCACTCTTCCTTCCTGCTCAACGGCCTGGCCGGGCAGCCGGTCTGGCACAAAAAGGGGCTAAGGCGGGGCGATCCCCTTTCTCCACTGCTGTTCATCATTGCCATTGATCCCTTGCACCGGCTGTTGCAAGTTGCTGGAGAGTTAGGACTGCTCCAACCTCTGCCGGGTAGAGAAATAAAATTGAGGGTCAGTCTATATGCAGATGACGCGATCATATTCGCTAACCCGATCAAAGAGGAGATTGAAACACTCATGCAAATTGTGCATTGCTTTGGAGAAGCCTCTGGCCTGAAGATCAACCTTTAGAAGTCCACGGCCACGCCGATCAGATGCTCGGGCATCGATATGGAGCAGGTTCTGCAGAGCTTTGGCGGGCGGCTTGTTCACTTCCCTCTCACATACCTAGGGCTGCCAATCACCATCAAAAGCCTCGGGCTTGTGCACCTGCAGTTTGTTCTGGACAGGATTCGGGCCCGTCTCACCGGGTGGAAAGGAAAGCTGTTGTCCATCGCTGCCAGAAGGGTGCTAGTCAGGGCTGTCCTAAGCTCGCTTCCGACTTTTGCAATCACCGCACTGCGGGTGCCCAAAAAATTTCTGCAGGAGGTGGATAAATCTCGTCGTAAATTCCTCTGGGCACAAGATGAAGAACTGACCGGCGGCAAATGCAAAGTCAATTGGTCCAAGGTTTGCTCGTCCATGGAGTATGGCGGCCTCGGCATCCTCGACCTTACAAAATTCAGCAGGGCCCTGAGATTGAGATGGTTGTGGCATTCATGGGTGAGCCGAGAGCGGCCGTGGGTGGGGATGGAAGTGCCTTGTGATGAGAGCGACAAGGCGGCATTCAGCCCAATGACGATTATCACCATTGGCGCCGGCCGCACGGCTACCTTCTGAGGGTGCGCCTGGGCTAGTGATGGGCCCCTCAAGGTGTCCTTCCCGCGCCTTTTCAATCACTCGAGAAGAAAGAACATGACTGTACAGGCGGCACTGCGCGACAATGCTTGGATCAAGGACTTGGCATATGGCAACGTAAACCCTCTCCTCCGGGAGTTCCTGATCTTAGAGAGATTGATTAGAATTGCCAGAATGAGTATGAGGCTGGGGCAGCCTGACGAAATCAGATGGAAATTCACGACGAACGGGATCTACAGCGCGTCATCAGCATACCAGGCACAGTTTCTTGGATCGGTCCAGGCTCCGTTCAGGAAAACCTTGTGGACGACCTGGGCCCCTGGCCGGCTCAAAACTTTCACCTGGCTGCTGCATCCGGATCGGCTATGGTGCAATGACAGGCTGCAGAGAAGAGGATGGGAAAACCAATACTTCTGCCAACTTTGCCTTCGACATCTTGAAAGTTCGGTTCATTTGTTATGGCACTGCGAGCTGTCTGTGAAGAGCTGGGAGAAGGTGGCCTCATGGTAGGGCTGCCAAACTGTGCAACTAGGTCTCTGGTCCTCCCTTCAATGCTCAACAGAGATCGTGGACACGATCATCAGCAACACCGCGAAGGGAAGCAAGAAGGGCATCACGACCATCATCATGCTCGTGCTTTGGGAAATCTGGTTGGAGCGGCACCACTACACCTTCAGAGGCAAGTGGCGCAAAGGACCGACATATTGGCTGCGATCAGGCGTAACATTGAATTGTGGCGGCAAGCGGGAACCCAGTGTCTAGCACAACCATTCGCAGAGCCACCATCAGGGATCGACTAAGACGTAGCTCTCTCTCTCTCTTTTGGCCAGCTGCGCCTTTTCCTTTCCCTTCTTTTGTTTTTCTTCTCTTGATCCTAGGATCACCTCTCCATGTTTCATTTTCCCGCTTCTACCTGCTTAATACTCCGTATATGAATGCCAGCAATTTGCTGGATCTTTCAAAAAAAAAAAATCACCCCTTCTCTGAACTGAATCTCTAGCAACAGTCGTATTCCAATGGTCCGAACAGGCGAACAGTTGAGATCGCCCACAAGAGAACAAAACACTTTCGCAGGCCTACTCGGCACCAAGCGCAAATCCGACGGAAGCCGGGGCCCACACTCACTTCACTCTCGTCAGCTACCTCCCAAACTCTCTCAACGTCGCAAGTCGATCGCAACCACTCCCGCGGGTCTGGCCGTCGCTGTCCACCCACACCCGCCCACCATGTCGCTCATCCGCTACCTGCCGTCGCCGTACCTTCCCCTCCCCTCCGCCGCGGCCCGCCGCCGTGGATTCCTCCACTCCGCCGCGCCTCCCGGTGCCCGTGCCGCCGCCGTCCATGTCCTCGCCGCGAACCGCGTCGTGGTGCGTCACTGGGCCTCGTACACTAATTAACCTTCTCACTCACAGGCCAATGCTGGTCATGGGGTTTGACGAATCGCTCTTGACTGAGCTTCCTTCCTCTTTGCTTTTGCAGCTGGGGTGCGGGCTGGTGACGCTGGACTACCTCGCCACGGTGGACGCGTACCCGCGGCCCGACGACAAGATCCGCAGCGGGGAGCTGCAGGTACCCTACCCCTTCCGTGCGCGCGGGCGCGGTTGCCTACCTCTCTAGTTCCCCCTCCACGAGCTGGATTTGCGGCAGGGTGTATGCTGTACTACTAGTGTCCATTCCGTGGTGGTTCTTTGTGTGCGCAGATATCGGGAGGCGGGAACGCCGGGAACGCATTGACAGGCGCTGCTCGTCTGGGTCTCAACACCAGGCTCATCTCCAAGGTAGTAAATTCCTCCACCTCGTCTTGTGGCAACACGTTGAATCATTTGACGTTATGGATTTTCCATTGAGATGGCAAGGGCAGACCCCTTATCTGAAAGCGCAAACCCTCCCGCTTATCCATTTCCTTATAGTTTTTTTTAAGGAATTGAACGTTTCTTCACCTGGCGGATCACATAAAATTTAGTCCCTTCGAAATTTTATTTTGCCAATTTTTTCAAACCGTTTGCTCAAACAATTGAAACAAATTCATCACATTTTAAAACAAACATACACAATTCAACACCACACCATAATTCAATGACGAACATAAATAAAATTCATCGGATCCCTCAAACAACTAAAAATAATCATAATTTATGCCAAAAGGCACTGAATGAACAAGTTCATTCAAAAACACATGGTGGATCAAAAACCATTGTAGTTCACATGGGCCTCACGCACTCGGTCGTCACCATCGGCACCATCATTAACGCCGCCGTCACCATCCCCGCCAAAAATTCTCCTTTATTTGGTCGGCCCGGCGTGGCATCAAGAGAGACATTGACCCAAGCTTCACAAAAAAGCTTTGTCTTCCTGGTCTTGTAGTTGCACGACCAACTGCTCTTTTTTTATGTTTGGGTATCCTTGACCCTTCCGCCCCCTTGACCTCCTCCACCCCTCGGCATTTCTCATCATCTCTTGGGTATATGACATTGACATGGCAATGTCATCAAGGCCGAGTGTGTGGCTTACATTCAATTGTTCCATGAAATCGGCTGCATCATCATTCATTTGCTCACTACAAAAGCAATAAGTAACCTAGCAATCAATATCACATCATGCATCATCATTCATTTGCTCACTACAAAAGCAATAAGTAACCTAGCAATCAATATCACATCATGCATCATCATTCATTTGCTCACTACAAAAGCAATAACTTACCTAGCAATCAATATCACATCATGCATCACTCTCTTGAGCAATTGCAAAACAAAACGGAAAACATGGAAAACTTTTACCTTGCAAGCATATCCTCGAGCATGTCGGCCTCGCTCCTAGTTCCGTCTGAATTCGTGCCTTCGTCGGCCGCCGGAGGTGGAGGGGGTGGCAGCGTGGCTGCAGGAGGCCAAGGGCAATGGCAGCCTTCTTCGTCCTGGCCGTCAGGTTGTTCGCCTTCGTCGATGGTCGATAGTCCCATTTGCCGGTCGGCACCGACAAGGGTGGTAGGGTAGTGGCGGCGGAGCGAATGACAACCACCATCGGCGATTGAGAGCTCTTGATAATGTTCTTCCCTTTGCGCCGCCGTTTTGGTCCTTGCGGCGCCCAATTTTCGGTCGGCAGTGGGTCTCTAGCGGAGTTGGGGCTTTCTTCATCGATCATCGAGGCCGGGATGGACGGCGGCAGGGCGAGCGACGGCGGGGGAAGCTGTGGGCGAGCGGGAAGCAGCAGGGTTCGGCCTTATTTTTCCTGAGAACAGTCGTTGCAGGACTAAATTTGAGCAAGTGAGGGGAAGTCTTAGGGAAAAAGTCATACTTGAGGAACTAAACTTTATAAGGTATCTGCTAGATGATGATTAATCTCCTAAACGAAAATTTCCCCCTCAAATATAACTTTTAAGAGATATCTTAGAGATGCCCTATGCTTTACTGAACTTCGCTCAACTTGTGTCTTTTCAGGTGGCCAACGATGAAATAGGAGGAACTGTTATTTTGGAACTCAAGGAAGCTGGGATTGACGTGTCACATGTTATAGTAAGCCTTGAATTACGACTAAACTATTTCATCATGTGCATGCAAGTAATGATATGGTCAGAGCATCTCTAGCCGTTCGGCCCCCAGGGGCTTGAAATAGTGCCGCTTGGGGGCCAACCGGCGGTAAATTCGGCATGGGGGGGCTCGGGTTCCCAGCCGACTCCCCAAGTTCGCCCCCCGGCCGCCGATTTCGGCCCAAATTCGGCGCAAATTAGGCCCAAATTCGGTGTGCTTCAACACAAATTCAACAAAAACTAATTTTTATCACATAGTTCATCACAGAAATCAATACAAATCAAATAGTTCAACGAAGCGAACTCATAATTCAAACACAAATTAAAACTCCTAGTTCAACGAAGCAAACTCATAGTTCATCACACATCGAAGTAGGCGTTGCCCTTGAGCCTCCATAGGTGCTCCACCAGATCGTGCTGCAGTTCTTGATGCACCTGTGGGTTTCGGATCTCCTGACGCATATTGAGGAAGGCAACCCATGATGCCGGTACCTGGTGATCAACTTGGGCAAGAGGACCCTGCCTATAATATGGTTCATTGTCAAACACTGGCTCTTCCTGCTTGCTCTCAATGATCATGTTGTGCAAGATGACACAACAAGTCATCACTTCCCACATTTGATCTTTCGAGTAGGTTAGAGCGGGGTACCGGACAACAGCAAATCGAGATTGGAGCACACCAAATGCCCGCTCGACATCCTTCCTGCAAGCCTCCTGACACTTGGCAAAGTAGGAGTTCTTGCCTCCTGACACAGGGTTTGAGATAGTCTTCATAAATGTGGACCATCTCGGATAGATGCCATCTGCTAGGTAGTATCCCTTGTTGTAGTGGCGCCCATTGACCTCGAAATTCACCGGAGGAGCATGACCTTCAACAAGCTTGGCAAAGACATTCAAGCACTGCAGTACGTTGATGTCATTGTGAGTTCCTGGCATACCAAAGGAGTGCCAAATCCAGAGGTCCTATGTGGCCACTGCCTCAAGTACCACACTGCAAGCTCCTTTGGCGCATTTGTACATCCCTTGCCAAGCAAATGGACAGTTTTTCCATGCCCAATGCATGCAGTCGATGCTTCCAAGCAACCCCAGGAAATCCTCTTGCTGCATTCTGTGCTAGGATCCGATCAGTGTCTTTAGAATTGGGTGATCGCAAGTATTGTGGTCCAAACACTGCCACCACTACCCTGCAGCACTTGTACAAACACTCAATGGTGGTGGACTTGGCCATGCGTCCATAGTCTTCCAGTATATCACCGGGAGCTCCGTATGCAAGCATCCTCATAGCTCTCGTGCACTTCTGGAGTGAGGAGAATCCAACTGTGCTGGTGCAATCCTTCTTGCAAATGAAGTAATTGTCGAACTCCCGGATGGCATTCACAATCCTGAGGAAGAGCCTTCGGCTCATCCGATAACAGTGCCGAAATACTTTCTCGCTGTGCAGTGGAGCGTCGGTGAAGTAGTCGGCGTAGAGCAAGCAGTAGCCCTCCAGTCGATGCCTCTGCTTGCTCTTACGGCGGCCTGGCGCCGAACCACCTCACCGCGGCTTTGCATTGTTCACGAACAGGCCGGCCAGAGCGGCGAGGATCATGAGGTACTCTTCGTCCTGGGTGTCGGCCTCGGCTTCCTCCTCCATCAGCGCTGCGAACGCCTCCTCGTCGTCGGAGACCATTGTCGAACAGGCAAATCGCCGAACACCTGGCGGGCGTGGTGGGTGCGCAGCCGCCGGTATCCCCCGCCTGCGTGGCCGGAGCCCTGGAAAGCTCGCCCAGGAGCGGGATGGAGGCTGCCGTGGCGAAACCCTTTCTTTCCGACGGCGAAATGGCCTTCCTAGCGGTGGAGCAGTGGATGTGGCAGGTGGGCGGCGCCGAGATCGGCACGGCAGCGAAAGGGGAAGTGGCGTCCTACGGCGCGCGGGGTCGAATCTGGGCGGGGAAAAGGCGTTTCTCACCTGACAGTGATGGCCCACGCGCCACTTTTCCTTCCGCCGGAGCCCCCAAGTGCCCCCCGGTGCGCTGGGTTCGGCCTAGGATCGGCGGGCCAAAAAATGGGCCTCCTGTCCTGGGGGGGGGGGGGGGGGGGGGGCTGGGTTTTTTTTTTCAGCACCGGCGGAAAAAATGGCGTCCTGGGGGGCCTGTTGGGGGGGGGGGGGGCGAGTGGAGATGCTCTCATAGGCAAGACACAACACTTCCTAACTGTTTCCCTAAAGTAGACATTCAGATTTGTAGCATTCTGTTTTCGGGGCTCATATATTTGTTTCTGCCACCAGGAGGATAGCAGCATCCCTTTCAGACAGTACCACTGAAATTATGGCCACTACCCAAGAATAAATAATACTCTTTTCTAGCGGATATGTCTAATACTTAAGGTGGATGGTACTAATTCTCTAGAAAAAGAAGTTACACGACCACACAATTTGTTGTGTTCAAGAAATAAAAATACATGTCGTCAATTAAACCACCCATTTTGACCATGATATGTCTTCTACAGAGTCAAAGCATTAATAGATGAGAGATGCATGTGAAATCTACATTGAAATATCAGACTGGACTTCCCTTCGATTTTTTATGTCTCATATTCTCTGTCATTCTGCTTTGCAGATCTCTGATGGTGGAAACACAACATTTGTTTATGTCATTATTGATAAGAAAACGTGAGAATATATCTTTTCTTCATCATCATTATTTAAAGGCAGCTAGTGTTTAGTTTCATGTAGTCATAACTAGGTGAGTGAAGCAGTCAACACAGCTGAATGTAGATTTGCTGGTCATCTTGTCCACTCTGCCAGTACATGTAGATAAATTTCCCAAAATAAAGTTTCCTATTTATCTGAATGCAATCTGCAGACCTTGTCATATGAACATCTTTTTCGAATATTCCTTTCTTGTTACTTCGACATGAATTCTTTTGACAACATAACATAAAATCGCTACTAAAAGGCCTCCACGGTGTTCATTCTGGATATTGCACGTTAGATCTGATATACAATTTAGAACAAACATAGGAACAAAGGACAATTATTTTTCTACACATAACCATTTTGTCATTTGCTGTCCACTTTCGTTGTTTTACTGGTTCCTGAATCAGTTTCTACATGACTGAAACTGTTAACCTTGTTTAAGAATAGGATTATGGTACACTGCTCTTATTCAACTTTTGCACTTTACTTTTATGGCATCATAAACGAATTATCATACGTATACTTATAAAACTCTTTGCATTTGTAGGAAAACCCGAACATGTATAATCACGTCAGGCTACCCTCCAATGGTTCCTGGTGACATATCAATGTCAAATTTGTCAGCTGCACTACAAGATGTAAACTTGCTATACCTAGACGGATATTCACATGAAATGGCACTATCTGTTGGTAAGCAGGTAGGTTTATTTTTTCGAGTTGTTGCAGTATTAATTCACTGACACGTACATCATATATGTTTTTGTTTTCCCACTTTGTATGTGTTGTTCAATCTTCAAAAGTCCAGGTGTATCCTTAGTGGCAAACTAATTCTTTTCCTTCTTGTTATTTAGAAGATTTAAATATAATTTCTGTATATAACTAGTATACTACAGTGACACTAGATAAAACCTGCAAGATAAATATATCCCAGTTGAGTGTGTTGCATGATGCACAGGCTGATCTGATGAAGATTCCAATACTGGTTGATGCGGAGCCAGAAAGAACAAAGACAGAACTGGAGCATCTGCTCGGCCTATCGAGTTACATTGTCTGCTCGGGTAAATTTCCAGAGGTATCGTGAGGCCATGACACATTTTAGCAGAAGTGAATATTCCTTGTATGGTACACCTTTCATTACTTCATTCACACACTAATTTCAGTGACGTCTTCTTTTTAAAGAAATGGACATCAATTTCATGCATTCCCTCAGCACTACTAGAGATCCTTGTGCAATATCCCCGTGCGAGATTCATCATTGCAACCCTTGGAGAAAACGGGTGCATGATGCTTGAGAGGATCGAAGGTGATCAGTTTTAAAACTTTTGGTCTTGTCCTGATAAGAATAGCACCAGCAAGGATCAACATGATGTGTAATTGTGGCCTTCCATTTTATTTTATTTTCTGGTCATCCGGTACCTTCCTGAACAGATGATTCTGGAATAGATGCGGTAGATATTGGGAATGTTGCTGAGTCCTTAAGGCTTAAAGTGCATAAAGATGACAGTCTGCCAACTTGTGTATCATCCAAGGTATGAAAAAATTGACAATGTTTCTGGTCCTCACAGCCATTTAATCATGTCGGGTCACCGAAATTACTGAAGAAACTGACATCTGTAAGGATTTTACCGTTTTGAAATTTATCATTCTAGTTCATGAGACTCTCTGGAAGAGGGCATGGGACTATACACGGAAGATTGCTCATAGGAACAGCAGAAAAAATCCCCGCTCCAGAGCTTGTTGACACCACCGGTTGTGGCGATGCGTTCATAGGAGCAGTGCTCTACGGTGAGGCATATCAACTTCTTCCTTCCTTATTCATGATATTATCTTTCGCGTATAGGAAGAAGATTGCTATGAATAAGCCAGTAGGCGTACTGATTTCTCGCTGGCATAAGTTGAGGCCAGTTATTTTTGCTTTCAAATAGATAGATGGTGATTGTCGAAATTTCCCCCTGTTGATTCTACACAGGGCTGTGCACAGAGATGGCTCCGGAAAAGATGCTGCCTTTTGCCTGTCAAGTGGTAAAACAGTGCTCAATCTGCTAATGCCACGAAAGAAGTGGCTTTATTCCGACTGAGATGTACACTGAGAGCCTGCTTGGTTTGGTTTGGTTTGCTGTTGGTGTGGCAGGCAGGCATCAAATGCAGAGCGATCGGCGCGCGCACCGGCCTACCGTGGCGATCTGATGCCCGCTTGTCCAAGTACTTGCGTTAGGCACCCTGAAAGAATTGTGTGGAGAAAAAGGAACGGCTTGGAGAGGATGCACCATGGGAGTGGACTGAAACATGCATGCTATATGGTGCGGTACAAGTGTCATCGTAAAGAGCTCGCGTGTCGATGCCATATATGTGTGTTTGGTTGAATAAAATCCGTCCGTGATGTGGGAATTTCCTGATTTGTTAGTTCAAACAAGGCCCAAAATTTATGCAGCACATATGTGAAATTCTTGTGCTCTAGCCAAGAATTTGGCCACTTTCTGACACGACTTCATAGATACCCAGTAATCCTCACCCCTGCTTTCAGTCCTCGGTTTCACACCAACAATTCCACCTTGTCCCTTCTGTAAAAAAAAGTCGAGAGAATTTGGCCACTATATCCTAAAACTTTCATTTTCATAGAAGAGAAGCAGGGTATCAATTACAAGAATCGTACGCAAACATGCGAACAATAGCACCGCAATTCACCCACACCTACACCACGCTAAGTAGGCTAACCCCTCACAAATCGGTCACCACCTGAAGCTCCAGCATGTTCCCAGTCGTCCCAACCCGGGACAGATCGTTACATGTTGCCCTTGACGATCAGTAGGCATCGTATAACAGACTAGTGAATTTTTAGCACTAGTTATTCTGCACCTAGTTAAGAACCAGGAACACAATAACCAGGGAATCAAACCCTCTCCCTAGTAGCTGGAGAGTAGTCCCTAGTGATTTTTTACAGAATAACTAGTGAATAACCAGTCTAGGGAATACTCTACAGCTAAGAATCTTCATGAGGCACTCTTTTCTCCTAATAATACTATCAAGCATGCATAATCAAATGCCTCACATGTACCACAAACAGGCGTTTTTGGCGCTAGAATAGTATATGGCCCATAGAAATATGAGCAATAGCTAGGTAGTGGAAATTTTGCTCTTCTATTACAGTGACAAAGATTACTAGCATCTAAGGCCTCCTAATAAAAAAGGCCCGTATGACTGACAGGTTAAACACCAACCCATCTAAGAAAATATCTCCACCACACAACCTAGTTAATTACTGTACAAGGAACATCTTCACCTCTCGTGTCAAGGAAACCCTACGGACCAGCTACTAGTAACATAAACGGTTTTATTGTCCACGAAGCCCACCAAATGCTAAAGACGGGACAGCCTCTGACTCTGAGAGTGCTGCTTAAGCCCAGTCGTCGAGTTCAAAGTCAAATATAAGGCCTGTAGAATCCAATCCGGAAGAGTCCCTCTGATGAGCAGCTTCTAACAATAATTCATCTGCAGGGGGGCTTAGAAAACCATCAAGATGAGCTTCATCTGGACTAAGATTGCCACCATAATTCAGAGGATGCAAAGTTTGCTTAGGAGCATTTGTCTGGGTACCACCACCTGTTGTATGAATGGGCAAGCCATGCCCACTAGAAGTCATCAGGTTTACGGCTGATGCAACAGACTTGGTGTGAAGGCCCTCCTCCCCTTGGTTTGCACCGGCATCCAGAGGTTGGGGGGAAGTCCTCACAGGCTGCTGGGACCGTGAAGTACTGGTATTGTAAGCAGAATCGTCTAATACTCCCAGATCCGATGCCACACTAGCAAGTATGTCTTGCCAGCTTTGTGTGGAAACATCGATTACTGGTTCTGGCAGGAATTGTCTGCTCTCATTCATAAGCGAGGTGCACCGGGAAAGTTGAGATCCTACGCCATGCACTACATTTGAGGCAGCCTGTGAAGATGGTGCCAGCTGACCTTGTTGCCCCTGAGATGCTATTGGCGCACTGAGAGATCTCTGAGGGGCACTTTTCTTGACAGTACCACTGAAAGGATTGGTTCTTTGTATAGGTTGAACTTGCTGAGATACATGGGTAGTATTAGTTCCTGGTATAGCTTGAACTGGCTGTGATACATGTGGCAATGCATTGTTCATAAGGGACGGGGTACTGATTGGAGCACTAGAACCAAATTGGTCAGCATTTCGGATTGTGTGACCTGGAGAAGCTGTCCCTACTCTTTTGAAGTTTCCACGTGAATGAATGTTTTGAGCAGTGTGGACATTGTTTGTACTTCTCCCCGCTTTTGTCGCAAGGGATGCTCTTGGTGTACTGATAGTCCGTCCTACATTCAGTGAGACTCTAACTGAAGTGTGTCTTTGTTGGTTTTGGCTCATAACATGCAGAAGAGGACTTCTGTTTGCAAAAGACGAGACTTGACACTGTATATCCTTCTTAATGGATGGTGCCATTGTTGGGTAGATGACATTCTGGCATTGTTCTGGACGAGATGCTGGAAGACTTTTAGACTTGAATGCTTGCCGCAGCTGTTTCCACTTTGATTCCTTATCCGTAGCATGACAATGATCATTAAGCTGGATACCTTTACCCCAATAATTACATGGAGCTGGGGCATCACATACAAAACAGTGACACTGCATTTAAGAAGTAACAATGAAATGGCATAAAAAATGTACATTCTCTAATGATACTCAACTAGTGTTCACCAACAGCATCATGTAGTTAACACTTGTTACTTACCATGCTACAATGCTTCACGTGAGAAGTAGCGCTGAAGGGCAAGTTAGAACATAGATGGCGTGAATGAGGGAAGTCCCTGCACGCTACCTGCAAAAAAATGAGAACTTGTTAAGGTTAAACATCAAAGGAATGCTACTGAAGCCTGCCTACAGGTAAACTGTAGCTTCTATGGAAAGCCCTAAATTATCTTTTGTTCAATTTAACATGAATTAAAAACCACAAATATATTCATAAGCAATAAAGTCAGGTAGACATGAATTTAATATGTGTCATTAACCACATTCATAGAAATTACTAAATTAATGCAAGCTCTCTAAACAATATCCGTGACTCGATCCAAAGTCACAGATATACATCCAACGAAATCAGCACAAGATGGTCATGCATAGTAGTACGAAGCATTTCATCTCCATACACAGTGTCAAACATAACAAGGTACTGCTTATATGGTATGAACAAAATGCATTGCTGTGGATGAAATGGAAGGAAACAAATACCGGTCCTTTCTCCCCGACTATCTGCAATTCATCGGAGCTGCTATCTCCCACACTCCCCTTGTCCTCCCCGATGGTAATCGCCTTCTCAGGGTCACCATCTAGAACCACACAATCATCGTCATCCTCATCATCACCACCACCAGGGTTGGCCTTCTTCTGTGGCGGCGAGAACTCACCCATCACCACGAGATCAAAGAAATCGTCCCCATTTGGCCCATCATCATTCAAAAGCTTCCCAACCCAGTCGTCAACTGGCTTCCTGGGCATGGGAACGTCCTCCTCGTCGGAGCTGATCTCCACAAAATCCACGACCGACCCCATCCAGCCCCCCGAACCCTAACACGGCCGCGCCCCGGGGTTGGGGCCAGATTGCCCAGATTGGCAAGAACTTGGAGGACCTCCGAGGAACCAAGAAACCCTCGCGAAGACAATGATACTAGGCGGGGAAAGGGGAGCCCAAGATGTCGTCGGCCAGCATGGATCCGGAACCAAATATGGCTCCCAAGAAACGCCTCTAGGAGAAGGTCTAACTCGCCAGAAGGAAATCTATGGATTCTTGGCTCGGTCGGCGGTCGCCGCCGCCGCACTCAACGGTTCTGCCGCTGGAAAAGGTCCGGAATTTCGGCCGCGATTGGGGGTGAGGAAAGCGCCTGGAAGAAGGAGAACCTGGAGATAAAGCGCAGAAAATTAGAGCAGGGAAGATCGGGAGAGCATGCCCGGCCAAGAACTAGAAATGGTTCGATGGGTCGACTAGCGTAGCAGAAACACGCAGGAAATAAAAGGGGAAGGAGGGGAGAGAGGAGTGCGCAACCTGAAGCAGTGCTCCCCTGGATGGAGAAGAGAAGAGAGGAAGAAGAGGGCAGGGCAGGGCAGAGCAGGCCAAGCTTAACTGCTTCTTGTATAGGAAATCTCCCGAGGGATTTCGCTTTTATTTCCGCGCTATGTTTTTCCCTTTCATTTATAACATAGGAGTAACAAACATCATATTGTCGATATTCCTATGTGCCGAAGCTTTCGCAAAAAGGATGGGCGATGAGGTCATGTCGTGGGAGGGCGACTTAACAGGTTAATGGTTGTATTGTACAGCTCACCGGGTTGGCAACGACTTGGCTTGACTTGATGCATATCGAACGACCCGCTGCTGGTCCAAGGACCGGTTAATTTTTCAGGATTCTAAAAACTTCTCACATGATTTGCTTACCATAGAATCTGCCATCCAGTTTTTTTTTAAGATTGTAGTTTTAGATTGTGGGTTGAGTTGTGTGCTTAAATGTTCGTACTGCTCTTAGGCAGAAATTGTTTGCCGAATTGCTAACATTTTGTTGTTTTGAACAGTTTCTTGTTGAATATGAACACACTAGCAATTTACGAATATCATAAAGTGCTAAAATATTACAACTAGAATGGTTTTAAAGTTTTGTTCATTACAAAATAGCCTCACGTGTTGAAGTCATGGTACTACAAATAGAAAGAATAATCTCAAGATACGAGATTAGGAGCAATAGCCTCACGTATTGCCGCCATGATACCATCATTTTCTGATGGTAGAGCGTTGGCTCCTTTAAGCGGTAATGGAGGAGATGCGTATATGCAACTTGCTATAACGAATCCAATTATGAAGACATTTGCATGCAATGACAATCATCTTTTGGATCTCCACTTTATACTGTGGTATGCCTATGAGAATTCACCATTTCATCTTCGGAACACCAAATGTGTTTCTGATGACATTTTACAAAGAAGAATGAAGATGATTGAATGTCTCATGTCTCACCACCGAAGGATGTTGTTGAAAATCTGATACATGGTATATTGTCCTTTGTATGTTGCTACCTGTTTGGGTATCCGGAGTTCATAAAGTAATATTTATCTGCAGTAGGAGACATTAAAAGACATAAAAAATTTACAACATACCACTTTACATAAAAGATACTACCCTGGGGGGCTGTGAAAAAATAGTATAGCGAACTATAGCATCGCTCCACACACGTGTGTCATGAACAAATCAGGGCCATTCAGAAACAACAAACGTGAATATCATATCGAAATCACGCACAGCCATAACATTTACACTTGTGTAACTTTTTCTATTCCTGTGTTGGGGCTCCAACTCCTTGGGCACAACCACTTCAACGTATGTTTCAGCTATGGCTGCAATAGCATGTTGAAAATGAGACCAAAACTTTGTTTTATTAAATATTGTGTGAGGTTCAAAGAAAGTTGGATCAATTGGTCTAATGTAATCACGGTCACGCGGTCTACACTCTCCAAAATCTTATGGAATTTTTTGTTACTGACATAACGACTATATGCAAACTCAACTGCGACATTATCAGTGATGTGACATGTACCCGCGGTCTAAAAAACTGTATTAGTGCTTATTTGGATGACATGTTGCAAGTTAACTTAAGCCAACACTTCTCAACTAACAGATAATGCTATGTGTGAAACACCAGCCTTCTCATTTTGAACATAGCGTAAAAACATTTTTGGATCTTGCTCGTTCTCTTCTACATATTGGAGGCATATACCAAGGTGTAACTTTCTTGGTGCATACGACAATCTCATACTTGACGACGCCACATCCATAGCAAAATGCAACCATGGTCTTCCATAGGGATGGATTTGTAGACATGATCAAGAATATTTGGGAGAGGCCCGCTGTTGGTCGTACACATATTCAGAGATGGAACTTTAAAATAAGGGCCATGAGGCAACACCTCTCTGGATGGGCAAAACATACCAACAGGATTTATAAAAAAGAAAAACAACGGCTCTCTACCATTATTGATGACCTCGACAAAATTGCAGAGACGCGCATCTTATCTTAACAAGAGATTGAATTAAAAAATCAATCTAATGAGAAGATTGCCCGTCTTCTGCGAGAAGAGGAGATCAAATACTACCAGAGATCCAAAGCCGATTTCATTTTGATGGGTGATAGTAATACAAGATACTTCCAATTGGTCGCTAATGGGCGGCATAGGAAGAAATGTATTTATAGTCTCCAACAAGATGAGGGGCGGATCGAAGGTCAAGAGGAGCTCAAAAAGTATATCACCAAATACTACAAATCTTTGTTCGGAGCTCCGGCTGAAGGGAATTTCTCCCTCGACGAGACCCGAACAGATGACATTCCACAAGTCACGACAGAAGAAAACGATATCCTGACGGCACCATTCTCGGAAGAGGAGGTGAAAGCTGTGGTGTTCCAAATAGAACATAACAAAGCTCCAGGCCCAGATGGTTTCCCCGCATAATTCTATCAGAATTTCTGGGATATCATCAAGGCTGACCTTATGGAGTTGTTCAATTGTCTTCATGCCGACCGACTTGAGCTATTTAGGCTTAATTTTGGCGAGATTGTCTTGTTGCCAAAGATTAAGGAGGCTGAACGGATCCAGCAGTTCAGACCCATATGCCTCCTTAATGTCAGTTTCAAGATTTTCACCAAAGTGGCTACGAATCGGCTTAACTCGGTAGCTAACAATGTTGTTCGACCATCTCAAACGGCTTTCATGCAAGGAAGGAATATACTTGATGGCGTAGTAATCCTGCATGAGACCGTCCACGAGATGCATCGGAAAAACCTAAGTGGAGTAGTATTCAAAATTGACTTTGAAAAAGCCTATGACAAGGTCAAATGGTCTTTTCTCCAACAGGCCCTAAGGATGAAAGGTTTCTCTGGAAAATGGTGCTAGTGGATCCAAAATTTTGTAGCTGGAGGTAGTGTGGCCATCAAAGTCAATGATGATGTAGGTCATTACTTCCAGACAAAAAAAGGACTACAACAGGGTGACCCCATGTCCCCAATGTTATTTAACATTGTGGCTGACATGTTGGCTATTCTGATTGAGCGCGCCAAGCAAGACGGGCAAATTGCTGGGGTAGTGCCACACCTTGTGGATGGTGGCCTCTCTGTTCTGCAATATGCTGATGACACAATACTTTTTATGGAACATGACCTGGACAAGGCTCGAAACATGAAACTCCTGTTGTCAGCGTTTGAGCAAATGTCAGGTCTTAAAATTAACTTCCATAAAAGCGAAGTGTTCTGCTTTGGAGAAGCCGTGGAGGCAGCGGCCGATTATGCGGACCTGTTTGGTTACGCACTTGGCCAATTCCCGATCAAATATCTGGGAATACCTATTCATTATCGACGTCTCACCATTGCGGACTGGAATCATGTAGAGGAGCGGCTAGAGAAACGGTTGAGCAGTTGGAAAGGCAAGTTGCTCTCAGTTGGAGGACGACTGGTTTTGATAAACTCTGTCCTCACAAATATGGTTCCCTATATGCTTTCTTTCTTCCAACTCCCAAAAGGGGTCTTACAAAGATTGGACTATTTTAGGTCTAGATTCTTTTGGCAAGGAGATGGTGAAAATAAAAAATACCGGCTGACCAAATGGAGCGTGGTTTGTAGGCTGAAAGACCAAGGTGGCCTTGGAATTCATGACCTGCAGGTCAAGAATGAGGCCCTACTTAGTAAATGGTTGTTCAAACTTCTTACTGAGGATGGTGTTTGGCAAACCATGCTGCGCAACAAGTATCTAGGCCAAAAGGCGGTGTCTCAGACATATTGGAAACCTGGCGACTCACACTTTTGGGCTGGCCTAATGGCGGCAAAGAAACAACTCTTTCGCTTTGGGTCTTTCGCGATAAAGGACGGGTCAGAGATTCGTTTCTGGGAAGACATCTGGCTAGGCAATGCCAGTCTCCGAGAACAATATCCAGCCTTGTACAACATTGCTCGCGATAAGAACAATACTATTGCGCAGGTGCTCAGCTCATCCCCGCCGAATATTTCATTCAAGCGGGATTTGGTTGGCGCCCGACTTATGTCATGGCATAATCTCTTATCCCTTCTGGATCTGATTAACCTGACGCAAGGCCGTGATGTGTTTCGCTGGAACCTTACTACATCAGGGTCTTTCATGGTAGACTCTATGTATCGTGCGCTCACGCATTCTGAGGTACCGGAGAGCAATAACAAGAAAATCTGGAAGGCAAAGATTCCACTAAAAGTTAAAATATTCATGTGGTATCTTCGTAGAGGTGTTGTGCTAACCAAAGACAACCTTGCACGACGCAACTGGCCAGGAAGTAAGAAGTGTTGTTTTTGTACTCTTGACGAGACAATCAAACACCTCTTTTTTCAATGCAAGTTTGCACGTTCTACGTGGTCAGTCATCCAAATAGCGTCAAATTTGTATCCACCCACAAGTGTTGCCAATATTTTTGGTCATTGGTTGGACGGTATTTTAAATAGATTAAAAACGCTAATAAGGGTGGGAGCGTACGCCTTACTATGGTCGCTTTGGCTATGTAGAAACGATTTGGTTTTTAATGACAAAATTGCTTCCCCTCTGCAGGTTATTTTCCGTTATACGCACTCGCTTCGTATGTGGTCTATGCTACAACATGCGGAGTACCAACCGCTATTCCAGGCGGTGTGTACGCGATTAGAGCAGGTGGCTATGGAGGTTTTTACCCAACATGGGTGGCAGCATAATCTCCGGATCGGTCCACCAACCGTTTCGACATAGGCATAGTGTCGGTCTATAGGACTCTACTGTTGCCGAATTGTCGGGTTTTTTTTCTTGTCAGATTTTTGATGTTTGGTTGTGTGCATCCTAGTTATGCAGAGGCCGGATGGTACTCTAAGTGCTTTGTATCGCTTGATGCTACATTTTGAGATAATAAAAACGCCCTTTATCGAAACAAAACTTCTTTTCTTCTTGTTTTTTAAATATCCATCTCCCACAACAACATAACACATGAGATGGGTAAGAAGATACAACACAATTCATAGCAAATAATTCAACAACATAACATAGTTCACAACATTACAATATGAGAACAAATAGCTTGTTCAAAGCAAACATCATAGTTCACAACAGTACAAGTTGAAAGCAAATAGTTTGGTTCATAGCATTTAGAACATATGTGTTCTACTTATTGTTGAGCTCACATCATATTTAGCCATCCAAGCCTCGCATGAGGTTCATGAGCCGTGAAGGAGGAGAAAACATCATGATAGTTCTTTTTAGGAAAATATTTACAGCATAGAAATGCTCATCACTTCTTGGTTTGGCACCATCCACATCCACTGTGGCCATCATGTCTTGAATCTATTGTGTTTTTAGATCCACAATCTCTTTTGCACTCTCCTATGCGTCCCCTCTCGTCCTTTGCATCAAAGGTGGGCATCATGTGCACAAAAGAGTCTCATTTTTTTAGCATTTTCACTTGCCCACTTTTCATTCATCTTAGGATTTGGTGAATAAGGGCATGCCTTCTTCTTACCACTCCTTGCTCGATTGACAAGAGGGGTAACTTGGTCTTCCTAACTTTCACAACAAGAATTCACCTCCGGATTAATTCAAGAGGGATTACCTTGATATGTGGGAGTTTGCATCCTTGCGAGCTCATTTGTGACACAATTTAGATACATTAAAACTAAGCACCCTCCCAGCCCTCTCAGGCCATCAGCATTTCTATCCGTTGGATCATCTCTTTTAGACTTTTCTGGCCGTTCGATTCACTCTTAATCGTGCCCAAATCACACGTACAGGTTTCCTGACGAACGCTAACCTTCTCGGGCCGCTGCTCCGGCGGTTTTTTTGGGTGCCTGAGATTCAATTGGGCCTACTGGGCCTGCTCGCTAGTCTGGTCTCTTTCGCTCGCGTGGCGGCTCTTCCCATGGACGACCGAGCTAGGTCGCGAATGATGCGGGAGCGACGGCCATGGCGATCCTGGTGGCTGGGCATGAATCCTACAGCCTACTACGACGCAGCCTTCCCTGCATCGTCGCCTATCACAGCCTCAAGCAATGGTGCACCTCCCTCTTTCTTGATCTCTAGCAGACTAGCAGCAATGTCCACCGCTAAGCGCTAGCTTTCCAGGTAGCAGCACCCCCCCTCGGTCATTTTGCTTACCACGACAACATGTCCCCCGTCTACCTGAGTGCTCAGATCCGGAATGTGGAACGCCACCGCCGCTATCATCCAGGGCCGTATGTTGCCGCCACTGGCCTTGTGGCTCTGGATCAAGGGGATTTGGGCTGGATCAAGAGGATTAGAGTTGGGCGTTTATCTATGCATCATGACACCCTCCTCCTCTAGACGTTGCCGTCAAATCCCCTCCTCCCAAGGTAACCAGTCAATCACCTTCATACAACTTTGCAAACTTTTTTTATCTCTGTCTTCCACTCACCCCCGTACGATATTTCATCCAATCTGCGATTTCTCTCTGTTCTGGTGGAGCCAGTTGCAGGTCAAAACGTTGTGCTATGAGGAGGTAAAGGAAATATTTATGGAGGAACTTAATGTTCAGGTATTGGTAGTTCTTTCTAATAATTTTTCTATGGTGTCATTTGATTAATATAGGTAATTGGTTGTTGCAAAATATAATTACGGTTTGCTCTTTTCAACTTTAGTGATATCATGCCATCATCCTCATAGGTGTGTTCTGCACGTCATGTTCTTTGTAGCTTTCTTGTGTGGAAACAACCAACTAGAAAAGGCAGGAAGTGTGTCTTAGTGATCATGTTTCAGTACTGCACACAAGAAGTTACCCGCTCTGAGTTTTATTTTATGAAGCAGATTTGAATCTTTGCTCCAAGTGGAAGAGAGTGTTACTGTCAGACAGTATTGGTTGCTGTTGCAGGATTACAGTAATAATTTATTAGCTAGGAATTTTTGTCAGCTGAGCATTTTCCTCTAGACGTGTGTGCCATTTGGAATCCCTTCGGTCCAAATCAATTTCTTATCTATGTTCACTCTATGGCGATCCCATATTTTTTTATACTATGTGATTCCTTCATGCTTCTTTCATTGGTTCATATTTTACGATGATTAATTACACGACAAGGAAGGTTTATATTTATCATATTTTTGGTAGAATCGGTTCTATGTGTGTTTGTTCCTTTTCGTTCCATCGAGTTAGGCATGAAATAAGTTCAAGTTCAATTGTTGTTTACTTCAGCAAAGTCATGCCTTGTTGTATCGGTGTGTCGGTAGACCTCATCTCCCACTATGCATGTGAGTTGCTTTGAGAACCATGAAAAACAGATTACAATGTAGTTTTGCTAGATTCTTAATGACTTCACTTTGTTTGCATGTGGATAAACTAATAGGCGAGCCCTCTAACTGCAGTTTAACTTATCTACTTTAAGAGTAGGCCTAAGCGAGCATGAACAAAACTTTTGAATCATCTACCTGACAAATCATAAAATTGTTACATGTAAATATTTTGATGTTCTAATCTAAATGCAATCAATTGTTTTATATTGTTATTCTAAATATCAAGGTAACAGATTACTTTGTGTAATTCTAATATCTAATTCAACAATTCCTTCCATCTTATAAATCAAACAACTTCTGCGTATACCATCTATTGAGTTTCAGATGGATGCTAAGATAGCAATGGAACACAAACTTGGTTCCACCGTTAGTACGTGATTCTGAAATTTCTCAGTTGGAAATATTTAGTACTTACCACTTGCTCTTCCTACAGTTTCCCCCTCTTCTACAGATTAGCCGATTAAGTGCCTGAAACGAAACCAAAGGCTATATATGCTGGAGCAAGCAAATTATCAAGTACAGTATACTAGAGTCTATGAGCATCTTGAATTCTGTTGCAATATATGTCAACATCCAAAATTTATTTTTCACCTCGTTGAGTTATGAGTAGCAGTAATACTACATGAAGATTATAAATTAGGTAAGTTTTTTTGCTCTCTAGAGTACAGACTCAATATGTATAATATTTAATAAACTGGCCTCAAGAACACAAAGGTCTGTTCCATACTTCCATTTCATTTTCCCACTCCTCATAAATACTCATGTTGCTTATTACAGATCGAAGGTATGCCAAAAATTTAAGCAGAAGGCAATGTTTGCTACAGATTCCTTTAAATGTCTATTTCTTTAGTACGTCTCCCCTTAGTATATAATTCATAGAGATAAATTCTGAATAGCTCTAGCCGGGTATAAATTTAGGACCTTTTCTGTATTGTCGAACAAGGTTTCACTGCAATGGGAGCCATAGCTCAAACTTGGGATAGCTCTGTGTCAGATGAAATATAGTTACGCAAGAAGCGAGCTTGCCAATCAGGCTAGACTATTCTCAAACTTTTTTAACAAAATTGCAGAAAGCTTGGTTGTTTCCAGTTGAACAAATGTTATGTTGTCAAAGAGGATTCAAGTTTCATTTTTTCTGTAGGTAGTACTCATTCAACAAAATTTGATCGACTCTTTGCTGAAATTTATTTCAGTACTAATGCATAACCAAGCCATGATATCTAGCTTGAGCAGCTCAAGAAGGAGGTACTAAAAGCATGTAGGTGTACTGGCATTTTACGCATGTTCACATTTATTTCTGTTATAACTTTTATTCCAATACGGTTTGTCTTTCTTCTTACGCATGATATTACTTGCTATATTAGTTATGTTGTCTGTACCGGGAGTTCTACTTTTCTGTCTATGATGCAGGTGGTTCCTGATTGGTTAACATTTCAGTTTGGACCTTATTTAATTCGTGCGAGTCTAACAACAGCCCTTTCAATGCTGGTTCATTTTGGTAATGCTTTTCATGTATCAAATGGAATTGATGGTCTGCCACGTTGTTACATACAACTTTCAGTATGGTTATTCTCTAACAAAACAAGAAAACAAAAAAAATTATGATTACTATATATCTCCACGTTGCATGTATGTTAGTCCGTAGAATACCGTTAATTGATATTTCAAAATTATAATCTTTGACAACACTTTTGTCCCATAAATGTGATGCGCTCCACAAGAAATGACCAAGTGCATTAGGGTCACCTATATCTTCTTTGTTTCCAAACATGGCGGCCCTTCGTAGAGGCATGTGAAGATGTCATTTATGCACCATATATACAACCTAATGATTATTTCGTAGTATTTGTCTTGGCGGTATTGATTAGTTCTATTTACTATCTAAATAGTTTTGCATGTTGTTATACAAGCCAATTTGTATGTGTGAACCTTTCTTTTACCGTTCTTGATATTACTGAATAATGTACAATTATATTTATGCAATTTAGTATGTTTCATGTGATCTTATATTTACAGAAAATCCTCACACTTCATTATACAAATAGATGGGCGCAGCAACGCGCGCCATCAATGATCTAGTAAGTATAAAAACCCTTGACATTTTTCCTCCTCTGCTAGTGGAGCATATCGGAATTTGGCAGTTTGTCGACGTGCATGTAATCATGTAGCACCACATGTAGCTAAAAAAAGCAATATTAGTATATTACTCACTATGTAAAAAATGACATGACAACAACAACACCTTTATCTCCAATGCCTTTGAATGCTCAACATAGCCTTACGTGCTATATGACCTTGGTTGCAGCACACGATGGCTGAGAAGCCGTGGTGAGATTTCAACATCTAGGTGCCCGCACAATCACTGGCGATCTTTAATGCCGCCACTAGATTCATCATTAGGGACGATAGTAATACTCTCTTTTGTATTGATCGGTGGCTACTAGAATGTCACATCCGCGACACCGCACCATGCCTATTTGCCTCCGCTCAAACTAGGGAGCTCGACCGCCCACAGTGAGAGAAGGGGTGTGAGGTGTTGAAACACACGGCACGCTACTCTAGCGCCAAAACAATTTTCCTACCACGCAACCAAGATCATGTTGATGTGGACATATCACAGGATTGGGTTTACCACAAGACGCGCAGTCACCGCAGCAGAAGTAGAGTTGGTGATGCGTGTAGCCAATCAGCAGAGTCATCTCCTCCTCGTGTAGCCGATGTCCCATGAACAGTTCCTTATGGATCCCTCAAACGACTCCTTGCAGTTCCCTCGAACGGGTCGTCCTAGCACCGCAGATGCGATGTCTCTAAGGTATCCACACGTACGGGGAGCAGTGTCGGGCAGACTGCTAGGTCCGGTCGCGCGATATGGGGGCGTGGGTATTGGGAATATGCCCTAGAGGCAATAATATTTGTATTATTATATTTTGATAACCCACAAGTATAGGGGATCAGTTGTAGCCTCTTTCGATAAGTAAGAGTGTTGAACCCAACGAGAAGCTAAAAGTAGAACAAATATTCCCTCAAGTTCTATCGACCACCGATACAACTCTACGCACGCTTAACGTTCGCTTTACCTAGAACAAGTATGAAACTAGAAGTACTTTGTAGGTGTTGTAGGATAGGTTTGCAAGATAATAAAGAGCATGTAAATAAAAGCTAGGGGCTGTTTAGATAAAGAAACAACTAACTTAGTTTTAGTAGAGAGCTTTTTGTCACAAGAAAGTTATTTGTTCCTAGGCAATCGATAACTAGATCGGTGATCATTATTGCAATTTTATATGAGGGAGAGGCATAAGCTAACATACTTTCTGTTCTTGGATCATATGCACTTATGATTGGAACTTTAGCAAACATTCGTAACTACTAAAGATCATTAAGGTAAAACCCAACCATAGCATTAAAGTATCAAGTCCTCTTTACTCCCATACACAAACAACCTACTTACTCGGGTATGTGCTTCTGTCACTCACACCACCCACACAAGAAAATCATGAACATATTGCAAACCCTATAGCGGGGATCCCTCACGCTTGCGTGACACGGAGAGCACCATAGGACAACACCAATAATAAAACATGCAACCAAACCAATCACGATCATCAATCAACCCATAGAACAAAATAGATCTACTCAACCATCATAGGATAGCCACACATCATTGGGAAATAACATATAGCATTGAGAACCATGTTTAAGTAGAGATTACAGCGGGGATAAGGGGTGTTACACCGCTGCATAGTGGGGGAGAGAGTTGGTGATGACGGTGGCAAAGTTGTTGGTGTAGATCGCCGTCACGATGATGGCCCCGACGGCATTCCGGCGCCACCGGGAGAGAGGGGGAGAGAGCCCCCCTCCTTCTTCTTCTTCCTTGACCTTCCACCTAGATGGGAGAAGGGTTTCCCCTCTGGTCCATGGCCTCCATGGCGGTGCAGGGGCGAGAGCCCCTCCGAGATTGGATCTCTCCCTGTTTCCTTCTTTTTCTGCGCTTCCTGTTTCTGGCCTTTCACCGTTTCTTAAATTCCAGGAGATCCGTAACTCCGATTGGGCTAAAATTTTAACACAATTTTTATCCAAATATTAGCTTTCTTGCGCCAAAAGAAGGGCACAAACCGCCTTACGGGTGACAACAAAGGGCCCAGGGCGCGCCCTACCCCTGGGGCGCACCCCTCACCCTTGTGGGCCCCTCGGGCATCATCTCGCGTTGATTCCACTTCCCAAAATTTCACATATATTCAAAAGAAATCTCTGTAAGTTTTTATCCCATTTAGACTCCGTTTGATATGGATTTTCCACGAAACAAAAAACATGCAACAAACAGGAACTGGCACTGGGCACTAGATCAATATGTTACTCCAAGAAAATCATATAAATTGTTGCCAAAAGTATGTAAAAGTTGTAGAATATTGGCATGGAACAATAAAAAATTATAGATATACGGAGACGTATTAGCATCCCCAAGCTTAATTCCTGCTTGTTCTCGAGTAGGTAAATGATAAAAATGATATTTTTTTATGTGGAATACCTAGCATAATCTTGATCATATAATCAAATCATGGCATGAATATTAAGACACGAGGGATTCAAAGCAATAGTCACTACTGCTGGATGCTACTAATGCGGCATTATGATCAGAGACCCTTTTCACGAAATTGTGTGCGATGCACTAATCGCAAACGGGGATGTAAAAACCCATCAAAAAGGTGCAAAACGTTTGTGATGGAGGATGCATCAAACACGGTTCAGATTTTAGTTGCGTGTGCGATGCAGGGCATACGGTTCAGTTCAATGAACTATTCGTGATGATGAGGAACAAAATAAATGGACAACGAGATGAAGGTGTGTGTGATATACAACATACGGTTCACTCGGATGAACTGTTTGTGATTAGGAAACACAAAAGAAACGGTCAGCCAGATGAAGGTGTGTGCGATATACGGCATGTGGTTCACTCGGATGAACTGTTTGCTTTGAGCCAAGAGAACAGAAACGGTTCAATATAACAAGATGTGTGTGATACACGGCAAATAGGTCTATAATCAGAAATGTGTGCGAGGATCGATAATAACACACATGATTGCTGCTAATAAGCCGTGTGTGTTGTGGGCAAACGCTTGGTGGTATACAATTGTCAGCGATTGATGAAATCATCACCGATGGGTTCCCCAATAGGGTCCGTGTGCGTTGTCATTGCACACAGAACAACATCATATGTACTTATAACTTATAAGGACTTGATTCCATAAGCAGATTGAATATTGAATTACATATGTGGCTAGTACACACATGACCTTTGCACATATGAAAGTACGTTCCAAAATGCCCAGGAAACTCAAATAATGTATAAAAGGCAAAACAAACCGTGAATAATTTCATATTTTTAGGACGACACTACTATATATAGTTGCATGTTGCCTTTGTAAAATAAATCAAGGCGTGAAGAGACAACGTATGTCGTTTCGCACACATAGGTGACAAGGTCCCTCTCGGAACCATGAGTCTTTTTGAGAGAAGCTCTGGTTTGTAAGAAGTTTGTACCAAAACTTGTCCCAAATTGGACTAATTTTTTACCAGAACATGTTGCTGCTATGTCATAATACCATGCTAAGTTTCATGATTTTGAGGCGAGTTTTGGATTTACAGTAATTTAAAAATAGGTTTCTCAATGTTTGTTGTCGAGTCGGCACCTCCCTAGATAGGCTTTTTCCTCGTGGGTCCCAAATGACAAATCCAAATCTGTCACTACCATGCTACTTTTATTATTAAGAATTACAACCCATTTGGTGTGCTAGCTGAAAATAAGTTTGTGGGTGCTAAGAACTTGCGGGTTCTGTAATGAACAAAGATCTCAAGGATCCCGCGAGAGTGATGTTCTTTCCCTATGTTGTGAATGCTTATAATATTTATGTCTTAATGAAAGAAATGGCAAGCCATTGGCCCAGTATGAAAGAAAATATGGGTCAAAACTGATTTGAAAAGGGAAAAAATATCTAACTCCAGCTTATAAACAGTACAAAAGCACGAGGATTAATTGCTCATCAGGTTTAGACAAAATCCAGATTGAACAGGACAATGACATCTAGCTCAACCAAAGTTTTCGGCAGTCACAATCAAATGGATCGGTCTGATCCATAAAATCAAGACCCCTGACCAGAAATTCTACTGGTACATGATGACAAGCTGTTGTAAATAGAAGCCGAGCACGATCAGAAGCCCTTAGGTCCACCCGAAACTTCTTTTTATGTTGTTCAACACTTGCAGCGGTAAGAAATTTCTTGTCAAAAAACTTAATCCTCACAGACAATAGTGCTCTCGCATTCAACATGAAGAATGTGACAAAGCTAGGGCGTGTTTGGTTGCCCGCATTAGGCCCAACCTGGTCTGTGCAGGAATAAAGTGGCCCGTTTGGTTGCCTGCTTTCACTGTGCGGCCCGCATCGCACGGTTAAAGCACGTTCAGGCCAGGCCCAGGGGAAACGCCCCGAACCGGCAGTAGCTCGCGAGCCTGGCTCGTGCGAGGCAGGGAGGGCGACGCGCTTCTCCCCTCGTGCAAGCAGGGGAGATGGCGCGAGCTCACCCGCGTCGCCGAAAAATCGGCAGGAGGATTTCGGCTCACCTCCCGCCGAGTCCACCCCTATTTAGCCCCTTCCTCACCGCCCCAACTACCGCCACCATTCACCCTCCGTTCGGGCTTTCCCGCCGTCGCGCATCGGCACCGACGACCAGGTAAGCAGCGCATCTTCATTGGCCGGCGGTCCACGGCGTCGACGCTCCTTCACTGGCCAGCGTTGATCTTCCACGACCGTCCCCCCTCGTCCTCAAGCTACAGCCATGGCCTCTATGAGTTCAATCCCCTTTCTCTCTGTTCCTTCTAGCTAGATCTGAGTTGCAGCTAGGGTTTGATCTAGATGCATGGTTGATTAGCGGTCTGATCTGTGAGCTGATATGGTTGATTGCTATGCTGCGGTTGCAATTTGTGGTAGGGCTAGATGTTCAAGCATGTGCTAGGCTAGATTAGTAGTAGAGTTTGAAGTTGAACCTTGTGCTTGTGTTGAATCATGCTTAGATCTGTGATTTGTAGCTATTGGTTTTCCATTTGTAGCATGCTATTTGTTGTAGTTGTATGTTCCTGCTCATAGATTGTCCCGTCTGCTTGGTAGGGTAGCGATGAAGCGTGTGCTTACTATGATAGTGATGAACCATGTACATGTATGCTTCTGCTTTCATGGATTGTCCGGTATGTTGTGTGCTATGCTTACTGTCAATGCGTGCTACGATTGTAGGACATGACCACGTAGACGTAAGATCTTAGTCAGGCCCTTGTCTTGTCCGACAGCCAGTTTGCTCCATCGTTTGTCGAGGACTCGCAACCTATGTCCCAGATGGCACCTGATTCAGAGGTGTTCGCCTCTAATTCCCTCTATGTGCCAGTAGTGCTCGTTGAGCCAACTGCTGCCGCTGCACTCAAGCTAGCAGCAGCAAAGGCAAAGAAGGATGGTAGGTCGAACAACATGAAGTGGCAGCCGTTCATGTCCATGTTCATGCTGAACAAGATGTGTGAGCTCATCTCTAGTGGAGTTAGGATTGACAAGGGCTTCAAGGAGGTGCACTCTAACACCATTGCGAAGCAGGTGTTTGAGTTCTGTGGGCAAGAGGTGTCTGCCACCCAGGTGTACAACCACCTGAGGAAGTGGAGAAGTCGATGGATCCAAGTGTCCAGGCTGAGAGACCTTAGCGGTGCCTCATGGGATGAGAACACTTGCTCCATAGTTCTGGAGGCAGAGCACTATGCCTTCCATGTCGCGGTTAGCTCACATCCCTCTTCCTTTTCATACTGTCCACCATTGCCTACTCCTAATCGCAACTAACAACACTTGTGTTTCATTCTTAGGACCACCCAAGGGACGCTGAGTTCCTCAACACACCCATACAGAACTACAACCAGATGCATCACATCTTCTCCTTCAGGCTGGCAACTGGGAAGCATGCCATGGGCTCAGGGGAGCCTCTTGGTTCTCCCATGCCAGACTTCCCTAGGACCCCGGACGTCGAGGTCCTCGATGGCCCTGACAAGCCCGCTACGAAGCCCTTCGACAAGCCATTTGACCCCGTCCATGATAGGAAGAGGAAGAGAGGAGGCCTGATGGAGGAGGAGATCAATGTCTTCTGCAGCATGACTGAGGTGGTGAAGGAGGTGGCAACAACCATCAGGGAGTGCAAGCCCCTCGACGTCCACCCTGACCTGTATGGCGCTGTCATGACCCAGGGTGGCTTCAGCGACGAGGCTCTCATGGCAGCTCTCATCCACCTGCTTGACAACAAGGCCCAGGGTGTCGGGTTCGTTGCCATGGCCGACGCTCACAGGGTGCTGTGGCTCAGGAGTTGGCTGGGAAAGCACTACTACTAGAGTAGTGCTGCCTGTGAGCGTGCATGATCCCCGACGGCGATGGCGGTGGCGAAAACGACGACGATGACGATGACGACGTACATTTTGTGTAGCTAGGGCTCAAAAACTATTTCATGGTCTGTATATTTTGGTGAGGTGGTATATACTATCCCCTCACGCTGATGGTGAACTTGCGGTGGTAAGACGACACCCTCTTTTGGATGTGGTGGTAGGTTAACACCAAGGTAGTGCTAGGAAGAACTTGCTATGCCGTATGATCATGCATGCTTTACTTCTCTTATGCTCCATTGTTGTTTGTGTGCTACTTTACTGCTACTTGTGTGCTCCATTGATTTGCTGCTTCAACTCTTGCTCTTGTGCATTGCTAGGTCAAGTGGTATGCCGTGTTCGTCGGTAAGGTCCCGGGGGTTTATAGTTCATGGGAAGAGGCTAGTGCACAAGTGGCATCTTATAGCAACGGCACCCATAGAGGGTTCAAGACTAGGCAGGCAGCAAAACAAGCTTACTCCGACTGGGTGCAAATGCATGGCAGTAGTGTTGACAATCGCAAGGTTGGAGGTGTCAAGGTGGATCGTCAGTTTGGGCTGAAGCTAAAGAACTTCATCATCTTCGCCCAGTTCATCGCCATTGATGTGTTGTGGCGTTGGTGTGCTAGGTGTGGGCAAGCTCACCAACTAGGGTACAAGGTAAGCACAACATGTACGCCGTATGCAACCAAACGCTGTGTTCATGTGCCGCTCGGGTCAATGCAGGCAACCAAACAAAGTGCACTTGGGTATTACCTAATGCAGGGACACTAGATGCAGGCAACCAAACAACTGGCAGATGGTGTATTAGGGTCTGCTTTTGCTCAACCAGGCTGGTTTGGGAAGTGTATGCGATGCAGGCCCTGTAGCAAACGGCAACCAAACACGCCCCTAGTGTTTGCATTGTTGGATGCATATCCTTCTAGTGTTACTGTCTTGAAATGAATGTCATGAGATTTGAGAAAATCCTGATGCTTCTTGAACCATCGATTGGTTATACCTTTTTCACCATGTGTTAGTGCCTAAATAGAGATGAAGATTGAAAACAGTTAATATCTAAAAAGATTATGTTGAAAGAGTGATAGCTCAACGATTAATTATAGTACATTACATATGGGCTTTCAATGTGCGTGAAATCATCACCTTTATATACAAATTCTCCAGACATGGAAAGCATTGCAGCAAGCCAATAATCGTGTTTAGATCAAAACACCACATACTGATATGTAAGGTCTTGACAGAATCCACCACCACTGATAGGATGGACAAGCTCTTCATTGAGCATAGAACATAATATTAGTGCCAAAAGTGTACTCCAAGATGATACTGAACTTATGCGCACAAATGAAAAAGGCAGATTACAAAAGTTTACGTGAATAATATATAGTACCTCAATGGGTGTGGAGCCAAACACCATTTTGAACCATCTAAAAGGATCATGAATTGCACCCAAGGTCTCCAGTTTAGGCGCAAAGACTATAGTTATTTGCGAAGGTACTATACCAGAATCAAGGAGCAACCTTTAAAGTGAAGGGGCATCTTCGATGATGAGATCATGTCCAAAAAAACAAATTCCCATGCTTACAAGGTGGGGCGACTTTATTTTGAGACAACGGTTATGAATTCTCATTGCAAAAACAAGCAGCAAGCGCTCCAGGGCAGGGCAGCTGGAGTGGATGATGCTGTGCAATGCGGTCTCCGACAAATCAACCACCACAAGCACAAGTTTTTTTTAGCAGTGGGAGTCGAAGCATTTGTACCAGATTGTCTGCTAGATGGCACCGGGCAAAGGTGGTGGCGTGGAGAGAGGAGGAAACCACGTGATGGACGTCGGTGGTGAGGGCACAGCTACATCGGTTCGTGGTATGTTACATACATAGCCATGGTAGAACTCAAGCTGCTGGAGTTTATCGAATTGATGGGATGTCAGCAGGCGGCCACCATGTAGGGTATGTCCGGTAGGTAGCATGCTGGGATGCAGATGCGTTGAATGGAGCCCCCGTGGGAGGAGATGATGGCTCCGGGGAGTTTAGAATCATCATTGACAGATAGCTGATGACAGTCGAGATTAAGAGGCGTGGTGCACCACAGAGTGCGCCACTGATATGCGAGGAGTTGTGTGCGGCAGCCATCCTTGGTGGGGAGAAGGGAGATCCCCAAGGATTCCGTCCGGGAGATCGCTGAGGCGGTCCGCCGGAGATTCTACTGGTTCCTCAGGTCCAGGGGCGCTTCTGGCCACACAGCTGGGTCCAAGATCTACATCCAGCGGCGGCGCTGGTCGGAGCCTCATCTGTGTACATACCAATCTGAAAGAAAAAAGTGGCATAACATGTAGGACATTCGAAATCAATTCTCAAGATCAGGAAGAAAAAAGGCACAAACATATATGTAGGACATTCAAAATCAATTCTCAATATCTGGCCACGAATTATTAGCACGCAATCTGACCCTAGTTGGATTATTAGCAAAAATCATTTTGTATAGAACAAACAATTAATCACTAACTCTATACGGGTAACATTCAAACAATCAATACACTACGTGCATCTGGATCTTAATTACTCTAATTCATGGACTGAGAGAACATAACCATAGGATTTGTATTCCAGAAAAATTATAGAGGGGTGGGGTGGGGGGGGGGATTAACCAAAGAAAACACTTGATATGTTTGCCGCACAAATGGGTATATAGATGACTAACCGGTTTTCCGTCGGAGTCGCAGTTGTTGCCGGAGTTGCTGTTGACCTCCAGCTCTGACTGGGGGGGGGCACGACGGCGCCGAAGAATTCATGGTCGTGCTGCTATCCGCGCGAGACCTCGTCGGCGGCAACGGAAACCTATGTGGCCAGCTTCACGCGTTGTGTGGGTGCTTCACCAGCCCTGGCGTCGCCACTCCCTCCGATGGTGCGCTTCGGCGGCATCGTCATACACTCCGGAGTCGAGACGTCGGTGACCACTGTGGACCGGGGGTGCGGCCGCCTATTATGGCCGGAGGCTCGGACGCGCAATTAATACGGACCAGTGGGAGCGATGCAGGCTATGGTCAAAAGTTGTCTCGCCTCCCGGTGAGCCTGCGCGGCGGACGTCTGCCATTCCTACCATCATTTCACACAGCTACTCACACGCTTCCCTGTCAATTCACACACCTGCACACATGCCTCCCCGTCAATTCCCACACTTGCACGCACGCCTCCCCATCTTCCTGCGCGGCGGACTGCCCGCATGCGTCCCGTCAACTCACGCCTACTCGCACGGCACACGGGCGTGTGGCAGCACGTATATTTTTTGGTTTATTTTCTGCCGCTTTACTGTCTCACTGAACCGTTTGCGTTGAAGAGATGCAGAAATCCAGCATTGAACATCTCGCACGCTTCCTGATGAACCTACGCACCAGGCGAGTTTTTGATTTACTAGAATTTAAAAATCATGCATCTCAACGTTTTGCCGGCAATCAACGGTGCCCTGGTGTTTGAAATTCATTCCCATTTCTTGCATGGGACCTAAGCATGCACCCAAGGACACAAATTTGATTTTTCAACCAATTTATATGCACTGGAGCATGTGCATGTAGTTCAAATTTGAATTATGCACATAAGTGCATTAAAAACTCAGTTAATGCATAAAAATGCCCAAACGAACCCCAAAAAATCACAAAAACTGAAACAATACTCCTGTTGTTCTATGTTGACACGAGAAAAATTTTGGAAGCAATAAGAGGCAATGGATATCGTTTTGACCCCAAAGGTGGGATGTTCTCTACCGAAACCATCATGCTTGTTATGAGAAGCTCTGGTTTGTGAAAAGCATATAACCAAACCTGCCCCAAATGGGACAAAATTTTTACCACGACATGTTGATGCCGCTCCATGCTAGCATGCCAAGTTTCATGAATTTCAGACGAGTTTTGGATTTACTAGAATTTGAAAACCAAGCATCTCAACGTTTTGCCGACAATCAACGGTGCCCTGGTGTTTGAAATTCATTCCCATTTCTTGCATGGGACCTAAGCATGCACCCAAGGACACATATTTGATTTGTCAACCAATTTATATGCACTGGAGCATGTGCATGTAGTTCAAATTTGAATTATGCACATAAATGCATTGAAAACTCAGTTAATGCATAAAAATATCCAAACGAACCCCGAAAAATCACAAAAATTGACACAACACTCCTGTTGTTCTATGTTGACACGAGAAAAAATTTGGAAGCAATAAGAGGCAATGGATATTGTTTCGTCCCCAAAGGTGGGACGTTCCCTACCGAAACCATCATGCTTGTTGTGAGAAGCTCTGGTTTGTGAAAAGCATATACCCAAACCTGCCCCAAATGGGACAAATTTTTTACCACGACATGTTGATGCCGCTCCATGATAGCATGCCAAGTGTCATGAATTTCAGACGAGTTTTGGATTTACTATAATTTAAAAACCAGGCATCTCAATGTTTTGCCGGCAATCAACGGTGCCCTGGTGTTTGAAATTCATCCCCATTTCTTGCATGGGACCTAAGCATGCACCCAAGGACACATATTTGATTTTTCAACCAATTTTTATGCACTGGAGCATGTGCATGTAGTTCAAATTTGAATTATGCACATAAATGCATTAAAAACTCACCTAATGCATAAAAATGTCCAAACGAACCCTGAAAAATCACAAAAAATAACACAACACTCCTGTTGTTCTATGTTGACACCAGGAAAAATTTGAAAGCAATAAGAGGCAATGGATATCGTTTCGTCCCCAAAGTTGGGGCGTTCCCTACCGAAACCATCATTCTTGTTGTGAGAAGCTCTGGTTTGTGATAAGCATATACCCAAACCCGCCCCAAATGGGACAAAACAAATTAGCGTGCCATGTTGATGCCGCTCCATGATAGCATGCCAAGTTTCATGAATTTCAGGTGAGTTTTGGATTTACTAGAATTTAAAAACCAGGTATCTCAATGTTTGCGGCCGAGTGACAGTGGCAAGGTGTTTGACATTCATTCCCATTTCTTGCATGGGACCTAAGCATGCACCCAAGGACAAAGATTTGATTTTTCAACCAATTTATATGCACCAGAGCATGTGCATGTAGTTCAAATTTTAATTATGCACATAAATGCATTGAAAACTCACTTAATGCATAAAATATGTCCAAAGGAACCCTAAATAATTCCAATTCTTTTATGATCACTTCAGATAAAAGGTCTAGCAATTCAAACACCGTCCATAGACACTGTGACCCCATTATGTAATTCAAATCAAGACAAAAATCAAGTAGATCCCACACAGTTTATTATAACCAACCATGTGAGATGCAGCACAAAATATCTTGGAGCACCGTCGGAGTATAGTATGCATACAACTTACATGATAAGGTGCGACCGCTACAGTCCACAACCCGCTCTAAATAAGGGACTGTGTCTGATGACACTTTGCGTGCCAGTTTTTTGGCTGAAGCGATTCCAAATTTTTGGCTTCCGTGGAAATATCTACCTCCCCGCCCCTCCCCCTTACCACAAGCCACATTTCCCCTGTTTCTGCCTTCCTTTCCAAGTTGAAACCTTCACTCCTTGCTTGCAGCGCTGCCGCCTCCTCGTCGGCGACCCTCCTTCACGCTGCTCGGCCTCGCCTATCCAGGCAGGTAATCCACACCCGACCCCCATCCTCCTCCTCCTTCCACATCCCACATGCCCCGACCGTCGGTGCGAGCGCGACACCTTCCACCCAAATCACTGACCCCTCCACCAAATAAGCGCCGACCTAAGCCATGGTGCACGCAGTATAGCCAGGACCTCAAGGAGCATTTGGTAGCGGAGAAGCAAATCACGGCTGCACGCGCGGATGAGGTCGTGATGACTGCCATTCATGCCGCCCCCCAGATCTTGGAGGAGCACCTCACCATCGAGGCCACTATTGACGCCTCGCGCGGTGACGCCATGACGTGGTTGGCTGCTTTAAACGACAGTTCATGGCATTTTCTCGAGGCCACCGTCGGTGCCTTCGATGAAGACTACGATGTGTTTTCTCAGCGTGCACGTGCTTACCTCATCTCGAGAGCCAGCAGGTTGGTGCCCGGAGTGGCTCAGGCAACTCACCACTACAACAAGGGCACCCACGATGCGGAGGCCTCGCCCTCTTCCATGTCCAAGGAGCCAATCGTCATCAATATCTCCGACAATGAGGAGTAGCTTGTCTTATTAGCTCACTATAAGGACCCATGTTCAGTTTGCTAGCTACTGCCTTTCCTTAACAAATTCTAGTGAATTGTGCTATCTACTTTTACCATGCAATCTTCTGCTATAGTGTATATGTTCTATATGTCGTGCAATGTGGTTTTCAATTAACTGCTTGGTTCAATTCTGCAAATGTGATGTTCAATTCTTCAGGGTGCAATATTTCCAAGTTGTTAAGCATGCTTGGTTTGGTTAACTGTCTGATCTTCTATTAGGAGTATGTTATATTGTTCAATTGGTGTTTAGTTAACTGCTTGGTTCATTTGTTGTGGCTTGGTTCACTTGTTGTGGTGTTTAGTTAACTGCTTGGTTCAATTCTACAATGCGATGTTCAATTGTTGTGGCGGCATTCTGTTATTGTATACCACGTGAGGAATAAATCGAATTTGGTTGTACTAAATACATGAGAAACAAATACAATTGCTATATTTCCAAGTTGTTAAGCATGCTTTGTTTGGTTAACTGTCTGATCTTCTATTAGGAGTATGTTATATTGTGTAATGTGGTGCTCAGTTAACGTTTGGTTCATTTGTTGTGGTGTTTAGTTAACTACTTGGTTCAATTCTGCAATGCGATGTTCAATTGATGTGGCTGCATTCTCTTATTGTATACCATGTGAGAAATAAATCAAATTTCGCTGCACTTAATACATGAGAAACATATACAAGTTGTAGGATCGAAAGTATGTCTAGAGGGGGGAGGGTGATTAGACTACTTGACCAATTAAAAATCTATCCTTTTCCCAATTTTAGTCTTTGGCAGATTTTAGCTATCTTAGCACAAGTCAAGCAATCTTAACACAATTCAAGCAAGCATGCAAAGAGTCTATGAGCAGCGAAAAGTAAAGCATGCAACTTGCCAGAATGTAAAGGGAAGGGTTTGGAGAATTCAAATGCAATTGGAGACACGGATGTTTTTGTTGTGGTTCCGATAGGTGGTGCTATCGTACATCCACGTTGATGGAGACTTCAACCCACGAAGGGTAACGGTTGCGCGAGTCCACGGAGGGCTCCACCCACGAAGGGTCCACGAAGAAGCAACCTTGTCTATCCCATCATGGCCATCGCCCACGAAGGACTTGCCTCACTAGCGGTAGATCTTCACGAAGTAGGCGATCTCCTTACCCTTACAAACTCCTTGGTTCAACTCCACAATCTTGTCGGAGGCTCCCAAGTGACACCTAGCCAATCTAGGAGACACCACTCTCCAAGAAGTAACAAATGGTGTGTTGATGATGAACTCCTTGCTCTTGTGCTCCAAATGATAGTCTCCCCAACACTCAACTCTCTCTCACAGGATATGGATTTGGTGGAACGAAGATGTGAGTGGAAAGCAACTTGGGGAAGTCTAGAGATCAAGATTCATATGGTGGGAATGGAATATCTTGGCCTCAACACATGAGTAGGTGCTTCTCTCTCAGAAAATGTGTATTGGAAGTGTAGGTATGTTCTGATGGTTCTCTCGACGAATGAAGAGTGGGTGGAGGGGTATATATAGCCTCCACACAAAAACTAACCGTTACACACAATTTACCAATCTCGGTGAGACCGAATTTAGAAACTCAGTCGGACTGATTTAGCAAACCTAGTGACCATTAGGATTTTCGGTGGGACTGAGATGCAACTCGATAGGACCGATATGGTTAGGGTTAGGGCATAATGTAATCTCGGTGTGAACGATTACACAAACTCGGTGGGACCAATTTTTGTAATAAGCTAACCAGAGAGTTGGTCAGGTAAACTCGGTGGGACTGATTTGCTCATTTCGGTGGGACCGAAATGTTTACAAAAGGGAAACAGAGAGTTTACATTGCAATCTCGATGGGACCGATCGCTCATCCCGGTAGGACCGAAACGTTACGAAGGGAAACAGAGAGATTGCAACCCCATCTCGGTGTGACCGAGATCCCTATCGGTGAGACCGATTTGCCTAGGGTTTGTGGCAGTGGCTATGACATCTGAACTCGGTGGCGCCGGATAGAAAGAATCGGTGGGGCCGAGTTTGACTTTTGGTTTAGGTCATATGTGGATGTGGGAAGGTAGTTGAGGGTTTTGGAGCATATCACTAAGCACTATGAAGCCAGAACCTCATCAAGCAACACCTCATCCCTCCTTGATAGTATTGGCTTTTCCTATAGACTCAATGTGATCTTGGATCACTAAAATATAAAATGTAGAGTCTTGAGCTTTGAGCTTGAGCCAATCTTTTTGTCGTTAGTATTTTGAGGGGTCCACTTTCCTCATCCATGCCATGCCATTCATTGAGCTTTTCCTGAAATATTAATCTTGGAATAATGTTAGCTCAATGAGCTATATGTTGTTAGGAATTACCAAAACCACCCAGGGATAGTTGCACTTTCACAAGTGCTATATTTCCTAGTTCTTAATCATGCTTGGTTTGGATAAATGGGTTTTCCATGTGGCTTGAATTAATCTGATGAATCTGCAATGTGCTTATTTTTCATCAACATATTTTACTGATAGCATGCGAACCCTTACTTAACCTGATGACTAACTACCTTATATGTGTTGCAGGGAAACAATGGGAAGCACTAAGATTTACAAGATGGTACTAACTATTATACCTTGCCTTTTTGTATTCCTTTACCCCATTTCCAATATAGAGAAGATATTTATGCACATCCTTGTTTTCAGGCTTCACTAATGATTACCTCTCAATCCACCTCTGTGGTCAAGAGGCAAGGATAGTTTTCATACAACACCCACGGTTCAATATTGAAGTGTTCCTGAAGAGGTCGAAGGATGGACGGTCAATCATCCACAGGCACTGGCCTAAAGTTGCAAAGACCTTCAACATGAATGAAGGCTCAATATTCGCCTTCCGCTTTAGCAATTTTCCACATGAGATGCATCTCTCTATGTATCGTCTATGATGCTAATTTCGAAAGGTTCTAGATGTTGCATGTGAAACTTGCTGTTGGTGTAGTTGTGTAATGGGGTGGCTGAGTGCTGAAGCTATATCATGTTGTACTACAATGTATTTCAATTATGAAATCCTGCTTCCTTAATATGGAAATGGAATATATTATGTGCTTAATATGAATGTCAATTATATTAGTAAATAGATTATTAATAATAGGGCAATTAGCCCGCTAATTGGCTAATTAGCTTGCTAATTGGGTTTTCCTATTGCAAACGATTAATGAGAAAACACCGTGGGCGATGACCTCAGGCAACGGACATAGTTTATAGGAATAAACCGTGTTGGATCAATGAACAATCACACACGACATTCTCTTGAAAACTATTTGCGTTATGCCACCTTGCGCAAACGTTTTCCTTGGAGTGACTGTGTGGGATGTATATACGAACGAAAACGTTTAGCGGTGATTGACTGTGTGGGATGTACTTATGACCGGAAATGATTTCACATGTATAATTGTATTTTTTGGGCACTAATGTACGTATTTCTGTATTTGAGTGCTCGCCAGTCGCACACGATCTCATTTTGCCGAGCGTGTGTGCCAGGACAGCATATCCCCGACGGTTTCTGGGTCGTGTGGGAAGGACCCCCCCTATCGCCCACACTCATTTGGTGACGGTTCTGAATGTCATCGCGGAAAGGGGTTAAAAACCGTTTGTTTAGGACCAACGCGTACCAATGAGTCTATCATTTGACATAAAGACAATAATACTTCAAGCATGCTAATAAAGCAATTATGTCTTTCTCAAAATAACATGGCCAAAGAAAGTTATCCCTACAAAATCATATAGCCTGGCTATGCCCCATCTTCATCACACAAAGTATTTCTGAAGGAAATATGCCCTAGAGGCAATAATAAAGTTGTTATTTATATTTCCTTATATCATGATAAATGTTAATTATTCATGCTAGAATTGTATTAACCGGAAACTTGATACATGTGTGAATACATAGACAAAACAAAGTGTCCCTAGTATGCCTCTACTTGACTAGCTTGTTAATCAAAGATGGTTAAGTTTCCTGATCATGGACATGTGTTGTCATTTGATGAATGGGATCACATCATTAGGAAAATGATGTGATGGACAAGACCCACCCGTTAGCTTAGCATAATGATCGTTAAGTTTTTATTGCTATTGCTTTCTTCATGACTTATACATATTCCTTCGACTATGAGATTATGCAACTCCCGAATACCGGAAGAACACCTTGTGTGCTATCAAACATCACAACGTAACTGGGTTATTATAAAGATGCTCTACAGGTGTCTCCGAAGGTGTTTGTTGGGTTGGCATAGATCGAGATGAGGATTTGTCACTCCGAGTATCGGAGAGGTATCTCTGGGCCCTCTTGGTAATGCACATCATGATAAGCCTTGCAAGTAATGTGACTAATGAGTTAGTTGCGGGATGATGCATTACGGAATGAGTAAAAGAGACTTGCCAGTAATGAGATTGAACTAGGTATGAAGATACCGACGATCGAATCTCAGGCAAGTAACATACCGATGACAAAGGGAATGACGTATGTTGTCATTGCGGTTTGACCGATAAAGATCTTCATAGAATATGTAGGAACCAATATGAGCATCCAGGTTCTGTTGTTGGTTATTGATCGGAGATGTGTCTCGGTCATGTCTACATAGTTCTCGAACCCGTAGGGTCCACACGCTTAACGTTCGATGACGATTTGTATTGTGAGTTATGTGTTTTGGTGATCGAAGATTGTTCGGAGTCCCAGATGAGATCACAGAGATGACGAGCAGTCTCGAAATGGTCGAGAGGTAAAGATTGATATATTGGATGACAGTATTCGGACACCGGAATGGTTCCAAAGTGTTTCGGGTTTTTATCGGAGTACCGGGGGGGTTACCGGAACCTCTGGGGGAAAGATATGGGCCATATTGGCCATAGAGGTGAGGGGAGTCATCCCACAATGGGTGGCGCGCGCCCCCCACGGGGAGTCCGAATTGGACAAGGGGAGGGGGCACGCCCCCCTTTCCTTCTCCTCCTCCTACTCCTTCCCCATTTCCCCTTCCGGTAAAAGGAAAGGGGGCGGCCGAATTGGACTAGGGGTCCAAGTGGGACTCCTCCCACTTGGCGCGCCCTAGGATGGCCTCCGCCCCTCTCCCTCCTTTATATACGGGGGCAGGGGAACCTCTAAGCACATCAATTGTTTCTTAGCTGTGTGCGGTGCCTCCCTCCACCGTTTACTCCTCCGGTCATATTGTCGTAGTGCTTAGGTGAAGCCCTGTGTGGATCACATCACCATCACCGTCTCCACGCCGTTGTGCTGATGAAACTCTCCCTTGACACTTTGCTGGATCAAGAGTTCGAGGGACGTCATCGAGCTGGACGTGTGTAGAACTCGGAGGTGCCATACATTCGGTGCTTGATCAGTTGAATCGAGAAGACGTTCGACTACATCAACCGCGTTAAGCTAACGCTCCCGCTTTCGGTCTACGAGGGTACGTGGACACACTCTCCCCCTCTCATTGCTATGCACGAGTAGAACACAAAGAGTTGTGGGCAATCATAGTCATACTGCTTACCACCAACGTCTTATTTTGATTCGGCGGTATTGTTGGATGAAGCGGCCCAGACTAACCTTACATGACCACGTTCATGAGACCGGTTCCACCGACAGACATGCAACTTGTTTTGCATAAAGGTGGTTGGCGGGTGTCTGTTTCTCCGACTTTAGTTGAATCGAATTTGACTATGGCCGGTCCTTATTGAAGGTTAAAACAACAAACTTGATGAAACATCGTTGTGGTTTTGATGCGTAGGTAAGAATGGTTCTTACTAGAAGCCCGTTGCATCCACAAAAAACTTGCAACAACAAAGTAGAGGACATCTAACTTGTTTTTGCAGGGCATGTTGTGATGTGATATGGTCAAGACATGATGTGATATACGATGTTGTATGAGATGATCATGTTTTGTAAAAGTTATCGGCAACTGGCCTTATGGTTGTTGCTTTATTGTTTGAAATGCAATCGCCATGCAATTGCTTCACTTTATCACTATGAGTTAGCGATAGTTGTAGAAGCAATAGTTGGCGAGACGACAATGACACTACGATGGAGATCAAGGTGTCAAGTCGGTGACGATGGAGATCATGACGGTGCTTTGGAGATGGAGATCAAAGGCACAAGATGATAATGGCCATATCATGTCACATATTTTGATTGCATGTGATGTTTATCTTTTATGCATCTTATTTTGCTTAGTACGGCAGTAGAATTATAAGATGATCCCTCACTAAATTTCAAGGTATAAGTGTTATCCCTGAGTATGCACCGTTGCGACAGTTCGTCGTGCCGAGACACCACGTGATGATCGGATGTGATAAGCTCTACGTTCACATACAATGGGTGCAAGACAGTTTTGCACGTGCAGAATACTCGGGTTAAACTTGACAAGCCTAGCATGTACAGACATGGCCTCAGAACACTGAGACCGAAAGGTCGAACATGAATCATATAGTAGATATGATCAACATAGGGATGTTCACCATTGAAAACTACTCCATCTCACGTGATGTTCGGACATGGTTAAGTTGATATGGATCACGTGATCATTTAGATGACTCGAGGGATGTCTATCTAAGTGTGAGTTCAAAGTAATATGATTAATTGAACTCAATTTATCATGAACTTAGTCCTGATAGTTTTTGCATATCTATGTTGTAGATCTATGGCCCGTGCTACCGTTCCCTTGAATTTTAATGCGTTCCTAGAGAAAGCTAAGTTGACATATGATGGTAGCAAGTACACGGACTAGGTCCGTAACTTGAGGATTATCCTCATTGCTGCATAGAAGAATTATGTCCTTAATGCACCACTAGGTACAAGGCCTGCTGTAGGAGAAATTGCTGACGTTATGAACATCTGGCAAGCTAAATCTGATGACTACTCGATAGTTCAGTGTGCCATGCTTTACGGCTTAGAATCAGGACTTCAAAGACGTTTTGAACGTCATGGAGCATATGAGATGTTCCAGGAGTTGAAGTTAATATTTCAAGCAAATGCCCGAGTTGAGAGATATGAAGTCTCCAACAAGTTCTATAGCTGCAAGATGGAGGAGAACAGTTCTGTCAGTGAACACATTCTCAGAATGTCCGGGTACCATAACCACTTGACTCAGCTGGGAGTTAATCTTTCGGATGATAGTGTCGTTGACAGAGTTCTTCAATCACTACCACAAAGCTATAAAGGCTTTGTGATGAACTATAATATGCAAGGGATGAACAATACGATTCCCGAGCTCTTCGCAATGCTCAAGGCTGCGGTGGTAGAAATCAAGAAGGAGCATCAAGTGTTGATGGTTAACAAGACCACTAGTTTCAAGAAAAAGGACAAAGGAAAGAAGGGGAACTTCAATAAGAATAGCAAGCAAGTTGCTACTCCTGGGAAGAAGCCCAAGTCTGGACCTAAGCTTGAAACTGAGTGCTTCTACTGCAAAGGGACTGGTCACTGGAAGCAGAACTGCCTCAAGTATTTGGCGGATAAGAAGGATGGCAAAGTGAAAGGTATATTTGATATACATGTTATTGATGTGTACCTTACTAATGCTCGTAGTAGCGCCTGGGTATTTGATACTGGTTCTGTTGCTCATATTTGCAACTCGAAACAGGGGCTATGGATTAAACGAAGGTTGGCTAAGGACGAGGTGACGATGTGCGTTAGAAATGGTTCCAAGGTCGATCTGATCGCTGTCGGCACGCTACCACTACATCTACCTTCGGGATTAGTTTTAGACCTGAATAATTGTTATTTGGTGCCAACGTTGAGCATGAACATTATATCTGGATCTTGTTTGATGCGAGACGGTTATTCATTTAAATCAGAGAATAATGGTTGTTCTATTTATATGAGTAATATCTTTTATGGTCATGCACCCTTGATGAGTGGTCTATTTTTGTTGAATCTCGATCGTGGTGATACACATATTCATAATATTGATGCCAAAAGATGCAAAGTTAATAATGAGAATGCAACATATTTGTGGCACTGCTGTTTAGGTCATATTGGTGTAAAGTGCATGAAGGAACTCCATGCAGATGGGCTTTTGGAATCACTTGATGCTTGCGAACCATGCCTCCTGGGCAAGATGACTAAGACTCCGTTCTCCGGAACAATGGAGCGAGCCACTGACTTATTGGAAATAATACATACTGATGTATACAGTCCGATGAGTGTTGAGGCTCATGGCGGGTATCGTTATTTTCTGACCTTCACAGATGATTTGAGCAGATATGGGTATATCTACTTGATGAAACACAAGTCTGAGACATTTGAAAGGTTCAAAGAATTCTAGAGTGAAGTGGAAAATCATCTTAACAAGAAAATAAAGTTTCTACGATCTGATCGCGGAGGCGAATATTTGAGTTAAGAGTTTGGTCTTCATTTAAAACAATGAGGAATAGTTTCGCAACTCACGCCACCTCGAACACCACAGCGTATTGGTGTGTCCGAACGTCGTAACCATACTTTATTAGATATGGTGCGATCTATGATGTCTCTTACCGATTTACCACTATCATTTTGGGGTTATGCATTAGAGACAGCTACATTCACGTTAAATAGGGCACCGTCTAAAACCGTTGAGACGACACCATATGAACTGTGGTTTGGCAAGAAACCTAAGCTGTCATTTCTTAAAGTTTGGGGTTGCGATGCTTATGTGAAAAAGCTTCAGCCTGATAAGCTCGAACCCAAATCGGAGAAGTGCGTCTTCATAGGATATCCAAAAGAAACTGTTGGGTACACCATCTATCACATATCGAAGGCAAGATATTTGTTGCTAAGAATGGATCCTTTCTAGAGAAGGAGTTTCTCTCAAAAGAAGTGAGTGGGAGGAAAGTAGAACTTGATGAGGTAATTGTACCTTCTCTTGAATTGGAAAGTAGTTCATCACAAAAAACTATTCCCGCAATGCCTACACCAATTAGTGAGGAAGCTAATGATGATGATCATGAAACTTCAGATCAAGTTACTTCCGAACCTGGTAGGTCAACCAGAGTACGTTGTGCACCAGAGTGGTACGGTAATCCTGTTCTGGAAGTCATGTTACTAGACCATGACGAACCTATGAACTATGAGGAAGCAATGATGAGCCCAGATTCCACGAAATGGCTTGAGGCCATGAAATCTGAGATGGGATCCATGTATGAGAACAAAGTATGGACTTTGGTTGATTTGCCCGATGATCGGCAAGCCATAGAGAATAAATGGATCTTCAAGAAGAAGACTGACGCTGATGGTAATGTTACTGTCTACAAAGCTCAACTTGTTGCGAAAGGCTTTTTACAAGTTCAAGGAGTTGACTACGATGAGACCTTCTCACGCGTAGCGATGCTTAAGTCTATCCGAATCATGTTAGCAATTGCCGCATTTTATGCTTATGAAATTTGGCAAATGGACGTCAAAATTGCATTCCTTAGTGGATTTCTTAAAGAAGAATTGTATATGATGCAACCAGAAGGTTTTGTCGATCCTAAAGATGCTAACGAAGTGTGCAATCTCCAGCGATCCATTTATGGACTGGTGCAAGCATCTTGGAGTTGGAATATACGCTTTGATACTGTGATCAAAGCATATGGTTTTATACAGACTTTTAGAGAAGCCTGTATTTACAAGAAAGTGACTGGGAGCTCTGTAGCATTTCTAATATTATATGTGGATGACATATTGTTGATTGTAAATGATATAGAATTTCTGGATAGCATAAAAGGATACTTGAATAAGAATTTTTCAATGAAAGACCTCGGTGAAGTTGCTTATATATTGGGCATCAGGATCTATAGAGATAGATCAAGACGCTTAATTAGAATTTCACAAAGCACATACCTTGATAAAGTTTTGAAGAAGTTCAAAATGGATAAGTCAAAGAAAGGGTTCTTGCCTATGTTACAAGGTGTGAAGTTGAGTCCGACTCAATGCCCGACCATTGTAGAAGATAGAGAGAAAATGGAAATCATTCCCTATGCCTCAGCCATAGGTTCTATCATGTATGCAATGCTATGTACCAGACCTGATGTGTGCCTTGCTATAATTTTAGCAGGGAGGTACCAAAGTAATCATGGAGTGGATCACTGGACAGCGGTCAAGAACATCCTGAAGTACCTGAAAAGGACTAAGGATATGTTTCTCGTTTATGGGGGGTGACAAAGAGCTCATCGTAAATGGTTACGTCGATGCTAGCTTTGACACTAGTCCGGATGACTCTAAGTCACAAACCGGATACGTATTTATATTGAATGGTGGAGCTGTCAGTTGGTGCAGTTCCAAGCAAAGCACCATGGCGGGATTTACGAGTGAAGTGGAGTACATAGCTGCTTCGGAATCAGCAAATGAAGGAGTTCATATCTGACCTAGGTGTAATACCTAGTGCATCGGGTCCAATGAAAATCTTTTGTGACAATACTGGAGCAATTGCCTTATCGAAGGAGTCCAGATTTCACAAGAGAACCAAACACATCAAGAGATGCTTTAACTCCATCCGTGATCAAGTCAAGGAGGGAGACATAGAGATTTGCAAAATTCATACGGATCTGAATGTTGCAGACCCGTTGACTAAGCCTCTTCCACAAGCAAAACATGATCAATACCAGGACTCCATGGGTGTTAGAATCATTACAATGTAATCTAGATTATTAACTCTAGTGCAAGTGGGAGACTGAAGGAAATATGCCTTAGAGGAAATAATAAAGTTGTTATTTATATTTCCTTATATCATGATAAATGTTTATTATTCATGCTAGAATTGTATTTGCCGGAACCTTGATACATGTGTGAATACATAGACAAAACAAAGTGTCCCTAGTATGCCTCTACTTGACTAGCTCGTTAATCAAAGATGGTTAAGTTTCCTGGCCATAGACAGGTGTTGTCATTTGATGAACGGGATCACATCATTAGGAGAATGATGTGATGGACAAGACCCACTCGTTAGCTTAGCATAATGATCGTTAAGTTTTTATTGCTATTGCTTTCTTCATGACTTATACATATTCCTTTGACTATGAGATTATGCAACTCCCGAATACCAGAGGAACACCCTGTGTGCTATCAAATGTCACAACGTAACTGGGTGATTATAAAGATGCTCTACAAATGTCTTCGAGGTGTTTGTTGGGTTGGCATATATCGAGATTAGGATTTGTCACTCCGAGTATCGGAGAGGTATCTCTGGGCCCTCTGGGTAATGCACATCATGATAAGCCTTGCAAGCAATGTGACTAATGAGTTAGTTGCAGGATGATGCACTATGGAACGAGTAAAAGAGACTTGCCGGTAACGAGATTGAACTAGGTATGAAGATACTGACGATCGAATCTCGGGCAAGTAACATACCGATGACAAAGGGAATGACGTATGTTGTCATTGCGGTTTGACCAATAAAGATCTTCATAGAATATGTAGGAACCAATATGAGAATCCAGGTTCCACTGTTGGTTATTGATCGGAGATGTGTCTCGGTCATGTCTACATAGTTCTCAAACCCGTAGGGTCCGCACGCTTAACGTTCGATGACGATTTGTATTATGAGTTATGTGTTTTGGTGACCGAAGATTGTTTGGAGTCTCGGATGAGATCACAGACATGATGAGGAGTCTCGAAATGGTCAAGAGGTAAAGATTGATATATTGGACGAGAGTATTCAGGCACCGGAATGGTTCCGAAGTGTTTCAGGTTTTTATCAGAGTACGGGGGGGGGGGGGGGATGGGCCATAGAGGGGAGGGGAGGCAGCCCACAAGGGGTGGCACCCCCATGGGGAGTCCGAATTGGACAAGGGGAGGGGCGCGGCCCCTTTTCCTTCTCATCCTCCTCCTCCTTCCCCCTTTCCCCTTCGGTGAAAGGAAGGGGGGATTGGACTAGGGGTCCAAGTGGGACTCCTCCCACTTGGCGCTCCCTAGGCCGGCCTCCTCCCCTCTCCCTCCTTTATATACAGGGGAAGGGGGCACCTCTAAGCACATCAATTGTTTCTTAGCCGTGTGCGGTGCCCCCTCCACCGTTTACTCCTCTGGTCATATTGTCGTAGTGCTTAGGCGAAGCCCTGCGCGGATCACATCACCATCACCGTCACCACGCCATCGTGTTGACGAAACTCTCCTCACCACGTTGCTAGATCAAGAGTTCGAGGGACGTCATCGAGCTGAGCATGTGCAAAACTCAGAGGTGTCGTACGTTCGGTGCATGATCGGTTGAATCGAGAAGACGTTCGACTACATCAACCGCGTTAAGCTAATGCTTCCGCTTTCGGTCTACGAGGGTACATGGACACACTCTCCCGCTCTCTTTGCTATGCATCTCCTAGATAGATCTTGCATGCTCGTAGATTTTTTTTGAAATTGCATGCTACGTTCCCGAACAATTTCATCATGCACAACCTCGATGACAAGCCAAGCAATTGTTTCATACTTTTAATGTTCTCAAGCCTTTCCAACTTCCATGCAATACATGAGTGTGAGCCATGGATATATCACTATAGGTGGAATAGAATATGATGGAGGAGGTTGTGTGGAGAAGACAAAAAAGGAGAAAGTCTCACATCGACGTGGCTAATCAATGGGTTATGGAGATGCCCATCATTTGATGTCAAAGCGAGGAGTAGGGATTGCCATGCAACTGATGCACTAAGAGCTATAAGTGTATGAAAGCTCAAACTAAAAACTAAGTGGGTGTGCATCCAACTTGCTTGCTCATGAAGACCTCGGGCATTTGAGGAAGCCCATCATTGGAATATACATGCCAAGTTCTATAATGAAAATTCCCACTAGCATATGAAAGTGATAACTCAAGAGACTCTCTATATGAAGAACATGGTGCCACTCTGAAGCACAAGTGTGGTAAAAGGATAGTAGCATTGCCCCTTCTCTGTTTTCTCTCATTTATTTATTTATTTATTGTTTTTTGGTGGGCTTCTTTGGCCTCTCTTTTTTCATGGGCTTCTTTGGCCTCTTTTTTTGTAAAGTCCGGAGACTCATCCCAACTTGTGAGGGAATCATAGATTCCATCATCCTTTCCTAACATGGGACAGTGCTCTAATAGTGATGATCATCACACTTTTATTTACTTACAACTCAATATTACAACTCGATATCTAGAACAATATGACTCAAAATGAATGCCTCTAGAAGTGTACCAGGATGTGCAATGATCTAGCATAGCAAATATATCAAAAAACAGACAGGCCATGAAAATATCATGCTAGCTATCTTACGATCATGCAAAGCAATGTGACAATTAATGCTCAAGTCATGTATATGATGATGATGGAAGTTGCATGGCAATATATCTCGTAATGGCTATGGAAATGCCATAATAGGTAGGTATGGTGGCTGTTTTGAGGAAGATATACGGAGGCTTATGTGTGACAGAGCGTATCATATCACGGGGTTTGGATGCACCGGTGAAGTTTGCACCAACTCTCGAGATGAGAAAGGGCAATGCATGGTACCGAAGAGGCTAGCAATGATGGCAGGGTGAGAGTGCGTATAATCCATGGACTCAACATTAGTCATAAAGAACTCACATACTTATTGCAAAAATTTATTAGCTATCAAAACAAAGTACTACACACATGCCCCTAGGGGGATTGACTGGTAGGAAAAGACCATCACTCGTCTCCGACTGCCACTCATAAGGAAGACAATCAAAAATAAATCATGTTCCGACTTCATCACATAACGGTTCACCATACGTGCATGCTTCGGGAATCACAAACCTTAACACAAGTATTTCTACCAATCAACAATTACTCACTAGCATGACTCTAATATCACCATCTTTATATCGCAAAACTATTGCAAGGAATCAAACATATCATATTCAGTGATCTACAAGTTTTATGTAGGATTTTATTACTAACCATGTGAATGACCAATTCCTGTTAACTCTCTAAATAGATATAAGTGAAGCAAGAGAGTTTAATTCTTTCTACAAAATATATGCCCACGCTCTAACAAATATAAGTGAAGCAAAGGACCATTCTACAAATGGTGGTTTTCTATGTGTAGAGAAACAGGCAATCCAAACTTCAAATGATATAAGTGAAGCACATGAAGCATTCTATAAAGCCATACTCACAAGATATAAGTGAAGCGCAAAGAGCATTCTATAAATCAACCAAGGACTATCTCATACCAGCATGGTTCATTATTAAAATAAAAATAAAAAGCACACGACGCTCCAAGATTTGTGCATATCATGTGACGAATAAAAATATAGCTCCAAGTAAAATTACCGATGATCGTTAGAAGAAAGAGGGGATGCCTTCCAGGGCATCCCCAAGCTTAGTTGCTTGGGAGTCCTTGAATATTACCTTGGGGTGCCTCGGGAATCCCCAAGCTTAGGCTCTTGCCACTCCTTATTGCTTCATCCATCGTGATCTCACCCAAAACTTGAAAACTTCAATCAAAACTTAACAAAACCCTCATGAGATCCATTAGTATAATAAAACAAATCACCACTTTAAGTACTGTTGTAAACCCATTCATATTTTATTTTTCATTGTATCTACTGTATTATAACTGAAAGTGCAACTATCCCTAGGTGGTTTTGGTAATTCATAACAACATATAGCTCATTGAGCTAATGCTATTCCAAGATGATTATTTCAGGAAAGCTCAATGATTGGCATGGCATGGATGTGAAAGTGGAACCCTCAAAATGCTAAGGAAAAAGGATTGGCTCAAGCTCAAAAGCTCAAGACTCTTCATTTTATATTTTAGTGATCCAAGATCACATTGAGTCTTTAGGAAAAGCCAATACTATCAAGGAGGGATGAGGTGTTGCATAATGAGCCTCTTGCTTCATGTGCTTAGTGATATGCTCCAAAAACCCTCAACTACTTTCCCATATCCACATATGACCTAAACCCTAAGCCAAACTCGGTCCTACCGATTCTTCCTATCCGGCGCCACCGAGTTTCACTTGTCATTAGCCACTGCCAAACCCTAGCAATTCGGTTCTACCGATAGGGATCTCGGTCTCACCGAGATGGGATTGCAAACTCTCTGTTTCCCTTTCGTAACTTTTCGGTCTCACCGAAAGAGCGAATCGGTCCCACCGAGATTGCAATGTAAATTCAGTGTTTCCCCTTTGTAACTTTTCGGTCTCACCGAAAGAGCAAATCGGTCCCACCGAGTTTGCCTGACCAACTCTCTGGTTAGCTAATTACCAAATTCGGTCTCACCGAGTTTGTGTAATCGGTCTCACCGAGATTACGTTATGCCCAAACCCTAACCATATCGGTCCTACCGAGTTGCATGTCAGTCCCACCGAAAATCTCTAACGGTCACTAGGTTTACATTTTCGGTCCGACCGAGTTTGTTGATTCGGTCCCACCGAGATTGGAAAACTGTGTAACGGTTGGATTTTGTGTGGAGGCTATATATACCCCTCCACCTCCTCTTCATTCGATGAGAGAGCCATCAGAACACATACACCATTCCAACTCGTATGTTCTGAGAGAGAACCACCTACTCATGTGTTGAGACCAAGATATTCCATTCCTATCATATGAATCTTGATCTCTAGCCTTCCCAAGTTGCTTTCCACTCAAATCTTCTTTCCACCAAATCCAAATCCTATGAGAGAGAGTTGAGTGTTGGGGAGACTATCATTTGAAGCACAAGAGCAAGGAGTTCATTACCTACACACCATTTGTTACTTCTTGGAGAGTGGTGTCTCCTAGATTGGCTAGGTGTCACTTGGGAGCCTCCGACAATATTGTGGAGTTGAACCAAGGAGTTTGTAAGGGCAAGGAGATCGCCTACTTCGTGAAGATCTACCGCTAGTGAGGCAAGTCCTGTGTGGGCGATGGCCATGGTGGGATAGACAAGGTTGCTTCTTCGTGGACCCTTTGTGGGTGGTTGCTTCTTCGTGGACCCTTCGTGGGTGGAGCCATGTGTGGACTCTCGCAATCGTTACCCTTTGTGGGTGGAGCCCTGTGTGGACTCGCGCAACCGTTACCCTTTGTGGGTTGAAGTCTCCATCAACGTGGATGTAGGATAGCACCACCTATCCGAACCACGGGAAAAACATCCGTGTCTCCAATTGCGTTTGAATTCTCCAAACCCTTCCCTTTACATTCTTGCAAGTTGCATGCTTTACTTTCCGCTGCCGATATACTCTTTGCATGCTTGCTTGAACTGTGTGATGATTGCTTGACTTGTCCTAAAATAGCTAAAATCTTCCAAGAACTAAAATTGGGAAAAGGTTAAGTTTTTATTTGGTCAAGTAGTCTAATCACCCCCTCTAGACATACTTTTGATCCTACAAGTGGTATCAGAGCTTTGGTCTCCATTTGCTTTGATCTCCATAGCTTTGGTGGTCATAGCCTTGGTTTCACAACCTAGGAGAGTATGGCGTCTAGTGAGGGAAATTACCACCGTAGAGGTCCCTACTTTGATGGTACTAATTTTGCTAGTTGGAAGCATAAAATGAAAATGCATATTCTTGGACATAACCCCGCCGTTTGGGCTATTGTGTGTGTTGGTTTGCAAGGTGACTTCTTTGATGGGAGAGAACCAAACCATGAAGCTACCGCGGTGAGTTGAAGATGTTGCAATACAATGCTCAAGCTTGTGATATTCTCTTCAACGGATTGTGCCCCGAAGAATTCAACAAAATCAGCCGTCTTGAGAATGCAAAGGAAATTTGGGACACTTTGATTGATATGCACGAAGGTACCGACTCCGTCAAGGAATCCAAGTTGGATGTGCTTCAAAGCCAACTTGACAAGTTCAAGATGAAGGATGGTGAAGGTGTCGCTGAAATGTACTCTAGGCTTGCTCTCATCACAAATGAGATTGCCGGCTTAGGAAGTGAAGAGATGACCGACAGATTCATCATCAAGAAGATTCTAAGAGCCTTGGATGGAAAATATGATACCGTGTGCACATTGATCCAAATGATGCCCAATTACAAAGATCTCAAGCCAACGGAGGTGATTGGAAGAATTGTTGCTCATGAGATGTCACTTAAGGATAAAGAGGAACTTCACAACAAATCAAGTGGTGCCTATAAAGCCTCATGTGAAGCCCCTACATCATCAAGTGAGAAACAAGACTTCAATGAAGAATTGAGCTTAATGGTGAAGAACTTCAACAAGTTCTACAAGAGTAGAAGCAAAGATAGAAGCTTCAAGTCAAGGTCCTACAATGACAAAAGATCTTCTAGTCGAGAGCGAAACTGCTACAGTTGTGGAAGACTCGGACACTATTCCAATGAGTGTACGTCTCCCTACAAGAGAAGAGAAGATTCTCCAAAAAGAAGAAGCAAAGAATCACCACCAAGAGAGAGGAGGAGTAGAGATGATCGTTATGAACGAAGATACTCACGGAGAAGCAAGGATTCAGAAAGGAAGGAAAAATCATCAAGGAGCTACACAAGACGAAGACATCAAGCTCATGTTGGTGAATGGGTATCCGGCTCCGACTCCGACAGCCACTCCGAGAGAAGTTATCACTCCGACTCCGAAGATACTCAAGATGAAGGTGTTGCCGGTCTAGCACTTGTGTCAACCAACTCCTACGACATATTTGACTCACCAAATGAAGGAATTGGAAGATGCTTCATGGCCAAAGTCCTAAGGTAACACACCCCGAGTATGTTGATTTCAATAGTGATGAAGATGACTTGTTAGGTGATGATTTGCTTGTTGACAACTCTAGTGATGAATACTATGATGAAACGTCAATTAAACATGCTAATCAAGATAAAACGAATGACAATGATAAGGAGAAGATTGAGGCTCTAACTAAAGAACTAAACACTCTTAAGTTAGCTCGTGAAACTATCTTCGAAGATCATCGAGAACTTTTAAGAGCTCATGAGAAATTACGCTTTGAAAAGCTCAATCTTGAGCAAGAGCATGAGTTCTTAAAAGCAATCAATGATGATCTCCGCAAGAAAATCTCTTCTTACATTGCCAAGCGTTTACTCTTATCCACTTACATGCCTCAAGTCAAGTCTAGTAACAAGAACAAGAAAGATTCTTCCTCTAGAAGTAACAATGATCATGCTAAATCCAATATTGCTGCTTCTAGTAGTTCTCTTGATTCCACTAATGATTCTCTTAGCCAAGTTACACTTGAGCAAGAAAATAGTTTATTGAAGGGAATTATAGAGAAAGGAGTGTACAAAAGCCTTGCCGGGAGTAAGCAATTCGAGGAAATTGTGCGCAAGCAAGGAATGCACCGGAAGAATCAAGGTGTTGGTTTTGAACGAAAGTTCAATGCCAATGGAGTTGAGTGGGAAGAAGATCAATACCCCAAGACAAAGTTTGTTCCTCAACAAGAGAAGTATGATACTTCTTTCAAGGCGACACAAGCTCAAGATGATCTTCCACCACAAGACTAGAAGCAAAAAGGCAAGGACAAGCTTCAAGAGGAAATTGACGCATTTGAAGAAGCTCCTAAGACCTTAGTCAAGTGGATTCCCAAGACTACTTCAAGTTCCACTTCATTAAGTACGACTACAACTCCAAGGATTCCCATCAAGATGATGTGGATCCAAAAGAAGAAGAACTAGAGAGTTCTTGAGGGTGACTCCGCCAACATACTTCACTCTTATCATTTTGGCAAGAACAAGTGCAATCAACTTCCACATCTTGCACTAGTTCAAGGAGTCACAAACCCTCTTGTTGGTAAGACAAGGGACAAGGTAACCTAAAAGTTTTCATGGACATCATCTTTTCTGTGCATCACTCTATGTCTATGGATATCCTTGTTTGTTCCTTGTGGGACTAACCCATGTATGTATTGAAAGTGCAATTCACTCAAATGGATAGCTCCAAGTGATCTACATCAACATTGAGCATCCACATCTTCAACATCTACATGAAGTCATCATCGACAAAACCCGAGGTTAGTTCATCCCTCTAAGGGGGGATATCACATCTAGGGGGAGCTTTACTCTAAGACTTGAGCTAAAGCAACTCTAAAGATGTGAACACAACAATGCTTTATGTAAAAGTGGTAACCCCACCTGAGCTTAAATGATGAGTATGACCTATGATCAAGTGTTCTCACTTGACTCCTAAGTCAATATACTCATATATAGATGACCTTGTCATCGCAAATTGCTTGATAGTTGCTAGAATTGGTTGTGCATGCCTTGTCACACATTTCATTTGCCATCTTATTGTGTGAGCATGCTGGTTGCATATTTTACTCATTCGAGGACATCCACTTGTTGTTTTGATTGTTTGGTTTTATTTTCTTTTGCCAAGTGGATGGACAAGAATGCCTAAGTACCTCCTCTAGCTATCTATGCTTTTCTCGTCTCAAACTCTATTCATGCTGCATCACAAAATTTGATCAAGTCAGATTCGAACCACTCTGTGTGAGGAGCGCTCGGAGTCCCCGATTCGTCATAGACTTAAACTTCCAAAACCTCTTTATGATTCTCGGTCTGACCGATACCCCACTTTTGGTCCTACCGAGATCATTAAGTTGATCTAAGTTTTCGATCTCGGTGCAACCGATTTGAACATTTCGGTCACACCGAGTTTCAGTAACTGCCTGTAGTTATGAATCTTGGTGCCACCGAGTTGTTCCACTCGGTCACACCGACAGGGTCGGGCTATATATAGTCACGGGCAAAATTTGGAAATTTCTCCGAACCCCTTCGCCCACGCGATAGCCTGCTCTGCCAACGTGGTCTCCGGATCGTCTTCTCGCCGCCAGCCGCCTCCAGTCGTTGGTCTCCGTCACCGTCAACGGGAATTCTGCCCCGCCGTTGCCGCCGTAGCGAGTCTCCGCCGAACTAGGGTATGGACTCGATCACAGTGCTATTCCCCGTCCGATTCCTAGCACATTGTGTTCTTCATGATTCTTGCCACGATTGAAACACTCCTATCCAGTCAATACGCCCGTAGATTAGCTTTGATTCGAAAATTTTAGGGTTAGGTTTCCGCCGAAACCATCTCGGACCCACCGAGTTGAAAAACTCGGTCCCACCGATTTGGCTTATGCCATTGCACAAGTGAGACTCGGTCTGACCGAGAATTACTTATCGGTGTGACCGATTTTGGAACTTTGTGAAACCCTAGCAGTCTCGGTGCCACCGAACTGTGACTCGGTCCTACCGAGTTCACTAGCTTAGGTTCCAAAACTGCTTCGGTATCACCGAGTTTGAAAATCGGTAGATCTGAGATGATTTCAGTGGGAAACTAAAACTAAGTTTTTGGATCATTCTTTTGCAAAAATCTCTGCATTTTGTGATGCTCATCTTTTCTACCTCATCTATAAACTGTTCACAGGGTCAGCAGTCAGAGCTTGCAGTGTCTGATCAAAGTGACAGCCAGAACATGTCAGAGCAGCAGGTGCACATGAGTGAGGGCAGCAGGAGCATCCCTAGCAACTTGCCAAAAGCTGCCACCAGACAGAGGAAGAAGAGAACTTCTGATTCCGAAGATGAAGATTATGTGGCAGAGGAAGAGGCCACATCAAAGAGAGTTGAGCCAGCTCAAGGCACAAAGCCAGGGCTAAAAATCAAAAGGCCAGCAGGCAGGCAGCCCATGTCAAAGGCAAGAGCTTCAACTGAGAAGCCTGCACCTAAAGAGCCAGTTGCTGCTGAGGGAAAGAAAAGAAAGGAAAGGGTCAAGAAGACCATAGCCAGAGTGCTAGGAAAGGCTTCCATCATGGAAGAGGAAGAGGAAGAAGAGGTAGCTGCACCAGCACCCAAGGCACCCAAGCTGATGGGTGATGCCATAAGATCAGGGGCTACTGCATCTAAGCCCAAAGCTGCCTCCAAGCCAAAACCAAAGAGGAATACAAGGAGCATTCCTGCAGCTGAGAAGAACAAGGCCCCAGTGCCTGAGACTGTTGCTGAAGAAGAGGATGAAGAGCAAGTTCTGAGAAAGCTCAAGCCCAAGATCCCAGACCACAACGATGCGCATCCTGTGGCTGAGGACATGAAGCTCAGGAGAGATTCAGGGCTGAGGAAGTGGAGAGAAGCAGACCCGTATGCTTCAAGGAGGAGGACTGCTGTTGACTACAGGTTCCACACTAAGGAACAACAGGACTTCTATGAGACAGTGCTGCTTGATAAGAAGCCAATAGTCTGTGATATGAGATGGGTTGACTGGCAGTACATCAAGGACAATGAGGAGCACTATCCTGGAGTGCAAGACAGCTTCATAGCTTGTGGAGTAGCTGACTTTGTTGGGCAGAAGCTCACAAAGTGGAATGAGGAGCTTATAATGCAGTTCTACTCCACAACACATTTTTATTCAGATGGGAGGATCACATGGATGTCTGAGGGTACAAGGTACCAATCCACAGTTGCTGAGTGGGCACAGATCATTAATGCCCCAGAGGAGCATGATGATGACTTGGACATATATGCCAAGAAGAAGATGGACCATAACTCTATGTCCAATATGTACAAGGAAATTCCCAATGAAACTCTTGACACCTTCAAATTTGGGTCTGTGCATTACCTTCTGTCAGGGCTGCCAACTATCAATTGGATCTTGAGGCACACCTTATTGCCCAAGCCTGGAGATCACAAGATGATCAGAGGCCATGCTATCAACTTGCTACATGTATTTGATGTGCCTCAGAAGTTCAAGGTGATGAGCCTCATAGTGGAAACTATCAAAAGGACTGTAGCAGATCAGAAGAGGAGTTGCGGATATGCCCCTCAGATCCAGGAGCTCATTAACTCCAAGATGGGCACGGGCATATATTTATTGGACAAGGAACACCTGCCCATCCGTCCATATTTTGAGGACAATCAAGTTGTCATGACTGAGAATGAGCCATCATCTGCCCAAGCATACGCAAAGAAGGAGAAGGCAAGGAAGGAGAAAGCTGCCAAGATGCCAACTCAAGAGGAGGCATCTGAGTATTTCTTGAAGACCAAACAAGAGCAGCTTGGTTACCTGATTGCATCCACCCTGCGGATTGAGCAAGACTAGCCACCCTAACTCAAAACCAGGCAAGCCTAGAGAGAATCATGGAACAAAAGTTCTATGACTTGGATGTCAAGGTAACGGAGATTCAGACTGCAGTGGAGCAGCTCCAAGATGATATGCAGGAGAGGAGAGGCAGGACTACCACTCATGCCTTTGCCAGAGTGCCACGAGGTCCGAGGTCGTCTATCGTGCCAGTTGCTGACACAAGAGCCACCACCTCAGCACCAGCTACAGCCTCAGTTCCACCAGCTCCAGCATCTACTTCAGCTCCAACTCCAGCGTCTACTTCAGCGTCTACAGAAGCCTTCGTCCTTGGAGTGATGGAAGGGTGAGAGTGCGTATAATCCATGGACTCAACATTAGTCATAAAGAACTCACATACTTATTGCAAAAATTTATTAGCTATCAAAACAAAGTACTACACACATGCCCCTAGGGGGATTGACTGGTAGGAAAAGACCATCACTCGTCTCCGACTGCCACTCATAAGGAAGACAATCAAAAATAAATCATGTTCCGACTTCATCACATAACGGTTCACCATACGTGCATGCTTCGGGAATCACAAACCTTAACACAAGTATTTCTACCAATCAACAATTACTCACTAGCATGACTCTAATATCACCATCTTTATATCGCAAAACTATTGCAAGGAATCAAACATATCATATTCAGTGATCTACAAGTTTTATGTAGGATTTTATTACTAACCATGTGAATGACCAATTCCTGTTAACTCTCTAAATAGATATAAGTGAAGCAAGAGAGTTTAATTCTTTCTACAAAATATATGCCCACGCTCTAACAAATATAAGTGAAGCAAAGGACCATTCTACAAATGGTGGTTTTCTATGTGTAGAGAAACAGGCAATCCAAACTTCAAATGATATAAGTGAAGCACATGAAGCATTCTATAAAGCCATACTCACAAGATATAAGTGAAGCGCAAAGAGCATTCTATAAATCAACCAAGGACTATCTCATACCAGCATGGTTCATTATTAAAATAAAAATAAAAAGCACACGACGCTCCAAGATTTGTGCATATCATGTGACGAATAAAAATATAGCTCCAAGTAAAATTACCGATGATCGTTAGAAGAAAGAGGGGATGCCTTCCAGGGCATCCCCAAGCTTAGTTGCTTGGGAGTCCTTGAATATTACCTTGGGGTGCCTCGGGAATCCCCAAGCTTAGGCTCTTGCCACTCCTTATTGCTTCATCCATCGTGATCTCACCCAAAACTTGAAAACTTCAATCAAAACTTAACAAAACCCTCATGAGATCCATTAGTATAATAAAACAAATCACCACTTTAAGTACTGTTGTAAACCCATTCATATTTTATTTTTCATTGTATCTATTGTATTATAACTGAAAGTGCAACTATCCCTAGGTGGTTTTGGTAATTCATAACAACATATAGCTCATTGAGCTAATGCTATTCCAAGATGATTATTTCAGGAAAGCTCAATGATTGGCATGGCATGGATGTGAAAGTGGAACCCTCAAAATGCTAAGGAAAAAGGATTGGCTCAAGCTCAAAAGCTCAAGACTCTTCATTTTATATTTTAGTGATCCAAGATCACATTGAGTCTTTAGGAAAAGCCAATACTATCAAGGAGGGATGAGGTGTTGCATAATGAGCCTCTTGCTTCATGTGCTTAGTGATATGCTCCAAAAACCCTCAACTACTTTCCCATATCCACATATGACCTAAACCCTAAGCCAAACTCGGTCCTACCGATTCTTCCTATCCGGCGCCACCGAGTTTCACTTGTCATTAGCCACTGCCAAACCCTAGCAATTCGGTTCTACCGATAGGGATCTCGGTCTCACCGAGATGGGATTGCAAACTCTCTGTTTCCCTTTCGTAACTTTTCGGTCTCACCGAAAGAGCGAATCGGTCCCACCGAGATTGCAATGTAAATTCAGTGTTTCCCCTTTGTAACTTTTCGGTCTCACCGAAAGAGCAAATCGGTCCCACCGAGTTTGCCTGACCAACTCTCTGGTTAGCTAATTACCAAATTCGGTCTCACCGAGTTTGTGTAATCGGTCTCACCGAGATTACGTTATGCCCAAACCCTAACCATATCGGTCCTACCGAGTTGCATGTCAGTCCCACCGAAAATCTCTAACGGTCACTAGGTTTACATTTTCGGTCCGACCGAGTTTGTTGATTCGGTCCCACCGAGATTGGAAAACTGTGTAACGGTTGGATTTTGTGTGGAGGCTATATATACCCCTCCACCTCCTCTTCATTCGATGAGAGAGCCATCAGAACACATACACCATTCCAACTCGTATGTTCTGAGAGAGAACCACCTACTCATGTGTTGAGACCAAGATATTCCATTCCTATCATATGAATCTTGATCTCTAGCCTTCCCAAGTTGCTTTCCACTCAAATCTTCTTTCCACCAAATCCAAATCCTATGAGAGAGAGTTGAGTGTTGGGGAGACTATCATTTGAAGCACAAGAGCAAGGAGTTCATTACCTACACACCATTTGTTACTTCTTGGAGAGTGGTGTCTCCTAGATTGGCTAGGTTTCACTTGGGGCCTCCGACAATATTGTGGAGTTGAACCAAGGAGTTTGTAAGGGCAAGGAGATCGCCTACTTCGTGAAGATCTACCGCTAGTGAGGCAAGTCCTGTGTGGGCGATGGCCATGGTGGGATAGACAAGGTTGCTTCTTCGTGGACCCTTTGTGGGTGGTTACTTCTTCGTGGACCCTTCGTGGGTGGAGCCATGTGTGGACTCTCGCAACCGTTACCCTTTGTGGGTGGAGCCCTGTGTGGACTCGCGCAACCGTTACCCTTTGTGGGTTGAAGTCTCCATCAACGTGGATGTAGGATAGCACCACCTATCCGAACCACGGGAAAAACATCCGTGTCTCCAATTGCGTTTGAATTCTCCAAACCCTTCCCTTTACATTCTTGCAAGTTGCATGCTTTACTTTCCGCTGCCAATATACTCTTTGCATGCTTGCTTGAACTGTGTGATGATTGCTTGACTTGTCCTAAAATAGCTAAAATCTGCCAAGAACTAAAATTGGGAAAAGGTTAAGTTTTTATTTGGTCAAGTAGTCTAATCACCCCCCTCTAGACATATTTTCGATCCTACAATAACTTCTCCATGTCTTATACCACCGATAAAATCGATAGTTTCATCAAAACTAGCAAAACAATGCATAAAAACAGAATATGTCTTAAATAGGACAATTTATAGCAATATGAACATCTAGCATACTCCTGTAACTCCAAAAATTCTGAAAAATTAGGACAAAATAAAAAAAATGTATAGAAGTACATTGCAAAAAGTTTCAGAAACATTCAACGTTCCAGTAAAAAACAAAAATTCACGCACTACAGCCAAAGTTTCTATTTTTGCACTGCACAAGCCAAACTGTCGCAGGATGTCTGCGGCCACCTATGGGACCGGGCGGCCCCTTGCTGGTTCGGCAAGGGGGCGTCACATTGCATAAAGAGCAGACCATCGTACGACAGCACGACGGAGAGCACACAAGCAATTTACCCAGGTTCGGGCCGCCGCGAGGCGTAAGACCCTACTCCTGCTTTGGTGGATTGATGCTGGAGTGAATGTGGTGATGCGTAGTACACTTGCCCGGCAGGGTTCGCCTCGGGGCTGCAGCGACTACGCGCATATGGTGGCTTGGGTTCATCAACTTTCCAACCTCCTAACCCCTCCTATGGGTGCGATGGGTCTCCCTTTATAGATTAAGGGGTCACCACAGTGGCAAAGTAGTCATTATCCACTGATATGATAGCGAACAGTGCTATCATACCTAACTCTGCAGGCTGACAGGGTGCATTAAATGCACCACTTGGTGTCACATCACTGGTCGCCCGGCAAGGCTTGCCGGGCTATCTTGCCAGCTCCGCGCTTGTTTCCTTGACACGTCACAGGATGGGTGCCATCTGTAGGCTTCTTCTGTAGAAAGTGGCTGCCATGTGTCGAACGGCTGCCACTTAATCATCTTGCGGCTTGACACCGCATTTATTGAAGACATGGGTCATGATTGAGTGGTTGGTGGGATGGGTCTGCCCCCGCGAGCCCCCGGCAGGCCTTGCCGGGGTGCCTTGGTTGCCTGCTCCTTGCGGTGGCCTTGCCTCTTGTCGGGCTCGCCTGCCCGGCAAGGGAGGCCCTTCTCTTGCCGATATCTTGCTCTTCTGGCTCGATCTTGGTCTTTCCGGACTGCATGTTGGTTCCTCAAATCTCTTGGTCCTTCAATCTCTGACTTGGGTTGGTGCTTCAATCTTGACCTCGTGCCTGTGCACAGTCTGGGCAATAAACTGAGAGTTTGTTGCACCGACAGAAGCCCCCGGGCCTGCCCCGAACGCGCCGCTGAGCGTCATCGTGGTAGGGCCTAATAAGTGCACACGCAAGGTTGCTGAAGGGGCTGGCCCCTTGAGTTTTTCGTTGCTTCTTCATCAGCCTTGATTCCGGGCCAGTTTCTGGTTTCCCCATGCATGCTGTAAAGCCAATAGTGGTGGGGCCGCTCTAGTGATGGCACGTGAATGACTTTAACGCATGGGGTAGAGACTGCCAATTTACTCTTCCCACAACGCGCCCTTATCCTTAGCCACGTATGCAGTATGCATCGCACGGGGTAGGTAACGGAGGCGCGTGGCGTGGGAGAGTACCCTGGAAAGGGTCCGGCCGCCTTGAATTGGCGGAGGAGGGCGGTGGTCACCCATTGATGGAGCAATTGCCCTTCCCCACCCGACCTATAAAAGGGAGTGGCGGAGGAGGGCAGAGACATCCGTCTTTGCATCCCCCCTCTTCTTCCCTTGTTCTCCGCTTCTGCCGGCGATGCTGAAGAGAAGAGCCTGGGGCCAGCCCCCGGGCTCCTGGTTGGGATCTCCCTTGGATCTGAGAGGAAGATTCGGGCAGCGTGGCACTGATGCCTGGAGTGGCAACCCCGGCGTGCTTGCCTCCGGGTCGCCCGTGTCCTCGACTTTAGTGGGAGGGGATGCGACCAACACCACGTCGCGGCTCGAGATGGGCACGACGTGTGGTAGTCGACCGCTCACCATTCTTCTTCCTTTTGCAGCATCGGGGAGGAGCCATAGAAGAGATTCACCGCTAATGGGGGTGAATCTGCTCCTCCTGGGCGTGGTTTTCTTGTCGGACAGGAAGGCTTCTTGCTTTCTCACACGTCTTCAGGACATGCGGTGACTTCTAACATCAGGGCTCCCGGGGACGACCATGCTCTATGTGGAAGGGCTTAGAGAGCATGGTGTCCGGCATGGTGGTCGCGCTGAGGTCTTCGGGTGCTAGTGATGCAGACGGCAACGGCAACTCACGACGCGTCAAGAACGGGGACGGCCATTCCGATGAGTCATGTTTGCCGGTGACTCCGTGCCTCCCATATGGTCCTCCGGCAGCGTCACCATCCATGCCTGCCCTCCGGTTTCTTCCTCCATGCCGGGGAGCGGCGCCGTCCTGATCCTGGGGAGGCGCCGAATCCCATCTGTGTGCGCCTCCGGCCCCTTCGACCTCTTCCTGTAGGAGATGGACAAGGGCAAAGGTGTAATGGGGCACTTATCTTTTTTCAATCTTAAATTTGTAGGCAATCGCCAAATTTTAATTCAAATAATGTATTCTCTCGAGTCCAACTTTTGTTCTGTAATGCTTGTACTTGTATTTGTATGTCAATGAAAAAGATAAACCTTGTCGGGAACCCGTGCATGTATATGTCCATGCAGAGGTGGAGTGCCTCTTTACTATAATTAAACGAGCTTTCCCCACTAGGATATCCTGCCGACACCCTTTTCGTCTGCCGGAGAACCATGTCTGCCGGGGAACAGACCGAGGTGCCAGCCCCCCGCCCGCTCGCTCTTTACCAATGGCCACTACGACTATCCAGGCCAAAGCAGCGTTCGAGCCAAGGATGGGAGCACCCTAGTTCCAAGAGATCGGCGAGGTTTCTCTATGCACAAGTTATAGCTTACAGAATACTAATGGACAAGAGGTAAACTTATCTGTTTGGCTTGTCGAGGATCACTGTGCCGTGCAATCTTCTCATCCTTTATCGAAGTCAAGTTCATGGCAGGAACCTGCAACTTCATGTAGATGAGAATGAATGCAGGATGCAATCCTATCTATATGCATATGCAAATGCTCATGAAATGCTTATGTAGTGATCTGGGTGTGTTCGTGCATGCATGCAATCTTGACCGCCCCCCACAACACTTCTTTATTTTCTCTTGCACGAGGTCATCGCCCGGGCTTTGTACAAGGGGTTACATGCAACTGAGGCAAGGCCTGTAGAAAAGGGTGGCTGTCGGGCAGTGCCCGGCAGCCTCGCACCTTATGGGTAGTACTTATGGAGATGCTCAATATTCCATGAGTTTTGCAACTGTGTGCCATTCCCGGTCTCCAGACAGACTGCGCGAGGTCTGGTGACTCGTACCACCCGGTAAGGGCCTCCCCACTCCAGTGACAGCTTGTTTGTACCCTTGGCGGACTGGACGCGCCTAAGGACAAGGTCACCTTCCTCAAAACACCGGGCATGAACCCTGTGGCTATGATAGCAACGCAGGGCTTGCTGGTAGCGTGCAACACGTGTAGCAACCCAGAGATTGTTTTCCTCGAGTAGCACAGCGTCGTCACACCGGTGCTGATCTTGCGCTACTTCATCATAGGGAAGCACTCGAGGGGACCCGTAAATGAGTTCCATGGGGATAACTACTTCTGCCCCGTAGACCAGGGAGAAGGGAGTCTGCCCGGTAGCTCAGTTAGGTGTCGTTCTGAGGGACCAGAGAACTACTGACAGCTCCTCGATCCATCGCCTACCATGCTTCTGTGGCGTATCAAAAGTTCGTGTCTTGAGTCCACGAAGCACTTCAACGTTCGCCCACTCAGCTTGTCCATTGCTCTGGGGGTGTGCCACAGAAGCGAATGAGATTTTGCATCTGAGGGTATGACATATTGCATGAAGGCGTGGCTCATGATCTGGGTGCCGTTGTCAGTGATGATCCTTGCCGGAACTCCGAAACGACACACCAATTCTTTCAAGAACTTGATAGCTAACTGAGCAGTCACCTTTCTCACGGCAGTCACTTTCGGCCACTTTGTAAACTTGTCGATGGCAACGAATAAGAATTCAAAGCCCCTGATTGCTCGGGGGAAGGGGCCAAGGATATCGAGCCCCCAGACCGAAAATGGCCATGATAGAGGGATTGTGTGAAGATCTTGGGCATGCAGGTGTATTTTATTGGAATGGAACTGGCAGGCTTCACATTTCGTGACTAACTCAACCGCATCTTGGAGGGCTGTTGGCCAATAGAATCCTTGCCAAAATGCTTTCCCAACTAATGCCCTTGATCCAATGTGGGAGCCGCACATTCCTCTATGAATCTCAGCCAACAGTTCCTTTCCATCCTCCTGGCAAACACACTTCAATTTCACACCATTGGGCCTTCTTCTGTATAGAGTGTCATCGAGAAACTGATACATACTGGCCCTCTGGGCTACTCTTTCAGCTTCATCTTGGTTGCCAGGGAGTTCTCTGGTGTGGAGGAAGTGGACAATGTGCCTTGCCCAAGTTGGAGCCTGGGGCTTGGCAACGAGGACTAGCGGCACCTCCTCTGCTGCGTGAGCACCAGCCTCGTTCGCGGGGTCCATAGGCCCGGCTGGAGGGGTGGTCCGGCAGGTTGTGATGAGTTGTTTCCGGCAGGGTCTCTGCCGGGAGCGGATGGCTCTGCCGAGAGAGGCTTACCGTAGGCCAACTTTCTCCTCTCCGGGCCATTGTGGCTGGTGATACGGAGGGTTGAGAGAGATGGAGAACAAAAGTTCCTGGTTCCACAAGAAGCTTCTACACAACCCACTTTGACAGGTGATTAGCTATGCCGTTTTCCGCATGGGGTACGTGCTCTGTTTGCAACTCGTCAAGGTGCTCCTCCAATCTCCTTACTTCCTCGACGTATGCTTCCATCAATGGGCTTTGGTAATCCTTGTTGACTTGTCTCACCACAAGCTATGAATCTCCTCGAGTGATCGGCTTCTTAATTCCCAATTCTGCTGCAATCCTGAGCACGGCAAGGAGCCCTTCATATTCTGATGTATTGTTGGTGGCTTCTTCCCGAGCAAAGAGCATCTGGAGGACGTACTTCAAATGCTCCCCGGAGGGGGCAACAAGAAGCACGCCAGCCCCTGCACCTTGTAGGGAAAACACCATCAAAATATATGATCCATTCTTGGGGTGATTCCTTGCCGGGGATGGCTATCTCTGTCCTTTCCTCATCAGGGGTTGGCATCCATTCTGCAATAAACTCTGCCAATGCCCTGCTCTGAATAGTTGAAGTGCCCTCAAACTTCAAACCAAAGCTGGATAACTCCAAAGCCCATTCCACTATTCTACCAGTTGCCTCAGGGTTTTGGAGTATCCTTTGTAACGAAAAACGAGTAACAACCATGATCTCATGGGCTTGAAAGTAGTGGCGCAGTTTCCTTGAGGCCATAATGAGACCAAAGATCAAATTTTGCACACCAGCACTACAAAAGAAGACACATCCGTGACATTTTGGGCCGAACGAATTTTTCCCTGTCATACTTCTGACACTTCTATGACGATAATTGTGACAAAAACCGGTATCATCATAGATGTGGTGGGGTCCTACTTCTACGAAAAAAAATCATGACAGAAAATGGGCTTTTTGTCTTGGGCAGGCCGGAGACGCAGCTGCATGACATTCTATGGGTCGTCCATGACGGAAAAAACCGTGGTAGAAGCGAGGGCGAGGAAAATATCAGGGAGTTCCCGGTTACGGTGGGTGGTCGGGGGCCGAGCAATGCGCGTTTCTCTCGTACGTACGCGCGTGTGTGCGAGGCGTTGGGCTCTAACTGAACCCGAGCGATTGCACTGCAGGCTACGCGTTACTGAACCCGAGCGATCGATCAATGGCTGTTAACTGAACCCGATCGAACGATTCCTTCGCTAATGCTGCTAACTGAAGCCGATCGATGCTGCCTCTGGATGAGCAGTGAGCATTGTTGGGAGGTTTGGATGAATAGTTCCCTATGGGGGTTGGATGAACAGGAACCCATGGTAGTAGAGGTCGTTGCCGCTGGATGAACAGGACCCCGATCGATCGAGCCGGTGGATGAATAGGACCCCGGGGAGGGCTGGATGAACAGGACCCTGTGGAGGGCTGGTTGAACAGTAGCCGGTGGAGGGTTGGTTGAACAGTAGCCGGTGGAAGGCTGGATGAACAGTAGCCCTTGGAGGGGTGGTTGAACAGGACCCCGTGGAGAGGGCTGGTTGAACAGTAGCCGGTGGAGGCTGGATGAATAGGAGCCCATGGATGAACAGTCATAGGTGGAGGCTGGAGGAGGTCGACGGTGGATGAACAGTAGCCCGTGGAGGCTGGAGGAGGTCGACGGTGGAGATGAACAGTATCCTGTGGAGTCCCGTTTTGCGGTACGCCACACCCCTCCTGATGAACAGGACCCCGTTTCGACCGTAGCGCTCCAACACAAGTCTGCTTCCTCCGTTTTGCGGTACGCCACACCCCTCCCGATCAACAGGACCCCGTTTCCACCGTAGGAGGTCTGTTTCCTCCATTTTGTGGTACGCCAGACCCCTCCCAATGAATAGGATCCCATTTCCACCGTGGCCCTTCGAACACAATGCCATTTCCTCCGTTCCGTGGTACGCCAGGCCTCGTTTCCATCGGCTGTTCCATCCAAGCCGGTTGGCTCCCGATGAACAGCACGAGTTCCGTTGCCTCCCGATGAACACGACGCATTCTGTTGCCTCCCCATGAACATGACGACGACGCAATTTCTCCTTTCCGACCCAGCCATGTACACGAGCCCTGGCCGTATGTATGCGTGAGTAGGCGTTTGAGACCCCGCCCATATGTACGTACATGGGTGTATTTACTTTCTTGCACCCTGGCCGCTGTACGTACATGTACATGCTACGTGCGTGCCTCTACTATGACATGTGCGCGCCTCTACTACGACACGTCCCCTTCCTTGCACGGCCACGGTTCATCGCTGCAACCTGCAGACAGACCGATCGTACGTACGTACACGTTCGCGACCAGAATGACAACGCTACGTACGCTTCGACCGGATGGGTCCCAACTGTCAGGCACTTCCTTGCGTGCGAAGATGTAGCTCATGGGTCCCAGCAGTCAGGGGGGAAACATTTTTTTTGTGAAATACGGTGGCCCGTCTGGTGGGTCCCTGCTGTCAGGTGGAGGAATCATTATTTTGCGCATAATAAGGAGGCACTTCCTTGCTGCAGCCATGGACCCAGCTGTCAGCCTCTCCACGTACAGTACTCTTCCGATGGAAGTCGTTTGTTGACCACACTGACCACGCCGCGTCGAGAGCACCAAGGCGGTGGACGACGGCGAGGCCTAGGAAGGGGATGACGCGGAGCCGGGGAAGACACGGCAGTGGATGCCCACGCGGAGAGGAGTACGAGGGTTCACTGGTTCGGCTGCGGTGTGAGGTTGCCGTCGCCGCAGGGCTTGGCCAGCGGTGGGAGTAGTAGGGGGCAGTGAGGCCTCCATGGCAGCACAGCCGACCACGGGAGGCAGGAGCAGGCGACACGACCGGCGCTGCTTTGGGCGGCTGGAGCAAGAAGACCAGAGGTTGAAGAAGCACTACTGTCGTTGGATGGACATCGTACGGTCACTGGAGCTAGAATCGTTCATATTGACTAAGTTGACAAAGCCCTCCGTCCCCATCAACTTAGTAGGCCCACATGTCAGCCTCCCACTATGCTGGGTCCCAACTCGCAGGGGGGTATTCATTTTTTTGTGCGTAATAAGGAGGCACTTCCTTGCGTGCGAAGATATAGCTGGTGGGTCCGACCTGTCAGCGGGGGAAATGTTTTTTTTGTGAAATACAGAGGCCCTTCTGGTGGGCCCCAGTTGTCAGGTGGAGGAATCATTATTTTGTGCATAATAAGGAGGCATTTCCTTGTGTGCAGCTGTGGACCCAACTGTCAGCCTCTCCACGTATAGTCCACGTCCGATGGATGTTGTTCGTTGACCATGTTGACAACGGCGCGCCAAGAGCACCAGGGCGGTGGACGACGGCGAGGCCTAGGAAGGGAACGGGACGGAGCCGGGGAAGACTTGGCAGTGGTTGCCTACGCGGTGGGGAGTATGAGGGTTTACTGGTCCGGCTGCCATCGCCAGAAAATAACAAGAGGTGTGGGTGAGTAGAGGAATGGCCTGGCCAGCAATGGAGTAGGGTGGGGCGGTGCGGCCTATGCAGCAGCACATCCGGCCATGGGAGGCAGGAGCAGGCAGTCCCACCAGCGCTGGTTTGGGCGGCTGGAGCAAGAGGATCAGATATTGAATAAGCAGCACGGCCGTTGGATTAACATCCAATGGTCACTGCTGCTAGAATCGTTTGTGGACTAAGTTGACAAAGCCTTTCGTACACGTCAACCTAGTAGACCCACAAATCAGCCTCCAAACCTGTCCCAAACAGCATACAGCCCGAAATTTGTAGCCAGATTCAAATTAATTTTAAAACTAAACATACCTTAATTTCAATCCAATGAAATTTTACCCGCACAAAAACAATGAAATTTAAAATATCAAAATCCGAAAGAAAAAAGTATTTTGGAACTAATTGCCTGTTTGTTGTATTTTTTCATTTTACAGCCCATTTAATATTACTTATAGCCCATTTTTTTATTACTTATAGCCCATTTTCTGGGCAAAATGCATCCCTCCTCGTCTTGAAAGATTTTTGGCCCAGCAGGGCGTAGAAAAACAAGTAGGCCTATGTTGGTTATTCTGCAAAAAACAAAATAGCCGGGCTAGCCATTTTCAGAAAGGAAAAAAAACAAATTGGGAAGGTCATGTGCTAGACGGGACACAGCTCCCAAACAACCCAGTTGATACCCTTCTCCGTCCCGAAAAAACAAAATTACTGCGCGCGTTGCTGGGTCCCTATTGTCATCCTCACCATGTACAGTCATTGATACGTCTCCAATGTATCTATAATTTTTGATTGTTCCATGCTATTATATTATCAACCTTGGATGTTTTATATGCTATTTTATATGATTTTGGGACTAACCTTTAACCTAGAGCCCAGTGCCAGTTTCTGTTTTTTTCCTTGTTTTAGAGTATCAAAGAAAAGGAAAATCAAACGGAGTCCAATTGACCTGAAACTTCACAGAACTTATTTTTGGACCAGAAGAAGCCCACGGAGTATCAGAGATGGACCAGGAGAGTCCCGGGCTGCCCATGAGGGTGGGGGGGCGCGCCCACCCCCTGGGCGCGCCCCCTGCCTCCTGGACAACCCGGAGATCCACCGACGTACTTCTTCCTCCTATATATATATCCATATACCCTAAAAACTTCGAGGAGCACAATAGATCGGGAGTTCCACCGCCAGAAGCCTCCGTAGCCACCGAAAACCAGTCTAGACCCGTTCCGACACCCTGCCGGAGGGGGAACCTCTCACTGGTGGCCATCTTCATCATCCCGGTGCTCTCCATGACGAGGAGGGAGTAGTCCACCCTCGGGGCTGAGGGTATGTACCAGTAGCTATGTGTTTGATCTCTCTCTCTCTCTCCCTCTCTCGTGTTCTTGAGGTGATACAATCTTAATGTATCAGGAGTTTTTCTATTATAGTTGGATCTTATGATGTTTCTCCCCCTCTACTCTCTTGTAATGGATTGAGTTTTCCCTTTGAAGTTATCTTATCGGATTGAGTCTTTAAGGATTTGAGAACACTTGATGTATGTCTTGCGTGGTATACCCGTGGTGACAATGGGGTATTCTATTGATCCACTTGATGTATGTTTTGGTGATCAACTTGCGGGTTCCACCCATGAACCTATGCATAGGGGTTGGCACACGTTTTGTCTTGACCCTCCGATAGAAATTTTGGGGCACTCTTTGAAGTACTTTGTGTTGGTTTGAATAGATGAATCTGAGATTGTGTGATGCATATCATATAATCATACCCACGGATACTTGAGGTGACATTGGAGTATCTAGGTGACATTAGGGTTTTGGTTGATTTGTGTCTTAAGGTGTTATTCTAGTATGAACTCTATGATAGATTGAACGAAAAGAATAGCTTCATGTTATTTTACTACGGACTCTTGAATAGATCGATCAGAAAGGATAACTTTGAGGTGGTTTCGTACCCTACCATAATCTCATCGTTTGTTCTCCGCTATTAGTGACTCTTTGTTGCATGTTGAGGGATAGTTATATGATCCAATTATGTTATTATTGTTGAGAGAACTTGCACTAGTGAAAGTATGAACCCTAGGCCTTGTTTCCTAGCATTGCAATACCGTTTGTGCTCACTTTTACCATTAGTTACCTTGCTGTTTTTATATTTTTAGATTACAAAAACCTTTATCTACCATCCATATACCACTTGTATCACCCTCTCTTCGCCGAACTAGTGCACCTATACAATTTACCATTGTATTAGGTGTGTTGGGGACACAAGAGACTCTTTGTTATTTGGTTGTAGGGTTGCTTGAGAGAGACCATCTTCATCCTACGCCTCCTACGAATTGATAAACTTTAGGTCATCCACTTGAGGGAAATTTGCTACTGTCCTACAAACCTCTGCACTTGGAGGCCCAACAATGTCTACAAGAAGAAGGTTGTGTAGTAGACATCAAGCTCTTTTCTGGCGCCGTTGCCGGGGAGGTTAGCGCTTGAAGGTATATATTTAGATCTTGCAATCGAATCTTTTTGTTTCTTATTTTAGCACTAGTTTAGTTTATAAAATAAAACTACAAAAAAATATGGAATTGAGTTTGCCTCATACGCTTCATCTTTTTAATATCTTTCGTGAGTATGATGGAAAGGAAAATTGTGCCGAAGTGTAGAATAAGAATGCATTAAAATGTTTGGCACTAAATCTTTGAATGATGAGCATGCTTGCAATGTTATTAGTATGAACTCTTTGAATATCCATAGTACTAATGATGATTGCACTAGTTATGATGAAAATGTCTCCTATAAACATGTCAATTTTTGTGGAGTGCATTGGTTTTGCAAGTACACACCAAATATGGAAGATAGATATTGCAAGAGGCATAAGCATTTAGAAACTAAATGGTTGCAAGAAAGGCTAAATGTTAGTGCTGAAAATTTAAAATTTCTTAGCAATACTTGTGAACTTTGCAATGAATATGGTCATTTAAATATCAAATGCAAATTGTTTCATGATCGAATCGTTTCCAAAAGTTGTGATGACTTGATTTCCCTTGCACATTATAATGAACTTAGTTTGCTTCTGGGTTATAAATAAATGAAACGTCAAACTTAGATTATTCCAGAATATAACCTCGAGAAATTCCTCGATACTGATCTAGAAGAAATTTATATGTATTTTGCGGTGAATTGCATTGAAAATCCTTATATTGCCAATTATATAAAGAGAAGAAAACAAATATAAGATGAAGAGAATACTAACGAAAGGGAAGAGACTTCCCAATATCCTCCTATTATTTCTTATGATGAATCAGGTAACGAGGAGGAGCCTTCTATTCAACCAATCTCATTAATAAGGAGCTCCAAAAAGAGGATTGAACCCACACATGATGTGGTGAAGAAGAATAAAACAAAAGAAGAGAGGTAAAAAGATATCTCTCCCAAATAATGCTGCTCCTATTACTGTTGTGCCTCATGAAAATATAATTGTGGAAGATGATGCACTTGATGATGATCTCATTATGCCTATTGCTTGTTCTGATGATTATGATTGGGAAGATAATGATACTTCTTATGATCTTGAAAATCTTTTTGGCACTTGCTTGGAAGAATATGATAATTACTATACTATTGGTGTTATCCATACTATTGATGATGAGAGTGATTATGCTTATGATATGAAAAGGCCCAAGCTTGGGGATGCTATGTTTGAAGAAGATGATGTTTTTGAGAATATACTTGCTGCAATTAATGTTTGTCCCAAGATTGGGGATGCTATGTTTAATGAAGATGATATTTTTAGCCTCCCAAGTTTTGATATGCAAATTTGTTATGATGATAGCATGCCTCCTACTTATGATGATTATATTGATGAAAGTGGGTTTGGAAGATTGTCAACTTTAGGAAGTAGTAATCCCACTATTTTGGAGGATGTTGAATCTCATTGTGATAATTATGAAAGTGGATTTGGAGAGGTCATGACTTCATTTAGTAATGATTCCACTATCTTGGAAGAGGTTTCAATTGATTATGATGAGAACAAAGTTGCTACTTATGATGATTATTGTGATGACACTTATGCTATAAAAAGTAGTGATGATTATATTTATAAAACTTGTCATTATTATGATTACCCTTTTCTGAACATTACTCTTTTAATGTGGAAACAATTTATAGTATTCGAGTCTCTTATGATACTCCCACTATTCCGAATGAGAAGAATTTTGCTTATGTGGAGAGTAATAAAATTTCTATGCTTGTAGATCATGAAAAGAACGCTTTATGTGATGGTTATATTGTTGAATTCATTCATTATGCTACTGAAAATTATTATGAGGGAGGAATATATGCTTGTAGGAATTGCAATAATATCAAGTTTCCTCTCTATGTGCTTAAAGTTTTGAAGTTATGCTTGTTTTGCCTTCCTATGCTAGTTGATTATTGTTCCCATAAATTGTTTGATCACAAAATACCTATGAATAGGAAGTGGGTTAGACTTAAATGTGCTAGTTATATTCTTCATGATTCTCTCTTTATGTTTCAATTCTTATCTTTTATGTGAGCATCATTGGAATCATCATGCCTAGCTAGGGGCGTTAAACGATAGCGCTTGTTGGGAGGCAACCCAACTTTATTTTTTCTCCTTGCTTTTTGTTCCTGTTTAGTAATAAATTAATCATCTATCCTATTTTATGATTGTGTTTTTTTTGTTTAATTAGTGTTTGTGCCAAGTAGAACCGTTGGGAAGACTTGGGGAAAGTCTTGTTGATCTTGCTGTAAAAAAACAGAAACTTTAGCGCTCATGAGAATTGCTGACATTTTTTATTGGAGAGTGATATTTAGTTAATTAATTTTGCAGATTATTAATATATAAATTCCTCACATCCAGAAATTTATTTTAGAATTTTTGGGGTTCCAGAAGTTTGCGTTAGTCACAGATTACTACAGACTGTTCTGTTTTTGACAGATTCTGTTTTTCGTGTGTTGTTTGCTTATTTTGATGAATCTATGGCTAGTAAAATAGTTTATAAACAATAGAGAAGTTGGAATGCAGTAGGTTTAACACTAATATAAATAAAGAATTAGTTCATTATAGTACCTTGAAGTGGTGTTTTGTTTTCTTTCGCTAACAGAGCTTACGAGTTTTCTGTTAAGTTTTGTGTTGTGAAGTTTTGAAGTTTTGGGTAAAGATTCGATGGACTATGGAATAAGGAGTGAAAGAGCCTAAGCTTGGGGATGCCCAAGGCACCCCAAGGTAATATCCAAGGACAACTAAGAGCCTAAGCTTGGGGATGCCCCGGAAGGCATCCCCTCTTTCGTCTTCGTTCATCGGTAACTTTACTTGGAGCTATATTTTTATTCACCACATGATATGTGTTTTGATTGGAGGGTCAATTTATTTTGTTAGGATTTGCTTGCTGTTATTTAGAAAAATGTTTTGCATCTTTTATTTCAATAGAAGTGGCATTGATAGCCTTTACTATGCCTATTTTACAAGTCCACATGTTGCTGTTTGAAAACAGAAAGTTTACCAGTGTTGCAAAAATTCCCTAGAAAATTCAGAATGTGATAAAATGTTGAAACCTATTGCATAATAAGCTCTGATAAATTTACTACAGTGGGAATTTTCTTTCATAATTTTTGGAGGTAGGGAAGTATGGATCTTGCTGCACTCTTTACAGACTGTCCTGTTTAGGAAGATTGCTGTTATGTTTGCATTGTTTGCATATGTTTGCTTCTTTAATGATTCTATTTGAGGATTGGACTATTAAATATTCAGAGGCATTTAGTATGCAATGTTGAATAATAATTTTAGTGATTTTTTACAGTAGAGTATGATAAGGTTTTTGCATTGGTTTATATTAACTTATCTCACGAGTCCTTGTTGAGTTTTGTGTGGATGAAGCTTTTGAGATTTAGGGAGACCGTGATATGAGAGGAATTAAGGAGACACAAAAGCTCAAGCTTGGGGATGCCCAAGGCATCCCAAGATAATATTTTAAGAAGTCTCTGATGACCCACAAGTATAGGGGATCTATCGTAGTCCTTTCGATAAGTAAGAGTGTCAAACCCAACGAGGAGCAGAAGGAAATGATAAGCGGTTTCCAGCAAGGTATTCTCTGCAAGTACTGAAATAAGTGGTAACATATAGTTTTGTGATAGGATAATTTATAAGAAGCAACAAGTAACAAAAGTAAATAAAGTGCAGCAAGGTGGCCCGATCCTTTTTGTAGCAAAGGACAAGCCTGGACAAACTCTTATATAGAGAAAAGCGCTCCCGAGGACACATGGGAATATTGTCAAGCTAGTTTTCATCCTGTTCATATAATTCGCGTTCGGTACTTTGATAATTTGGTATATGGGTGGACCGGTGCTTGGGTACTGTCCTTACTTGGATAAGCATCCGACTTATGATTAACCTCTATTGCAAGCATCCGCAACTACAACAAAACTATTAAGGTAAACCTAACCATAGCATGAAACATATGGATCCAAATCAGCCCCTTACGAAGCAACGCATAAACTAGGGTTTAAGCTTCTGTCACTCTAGCAACCCATCATCTACTTATTACTTCCCAACGCCTTCCTCTAGGCCCAAATAATGGTGAAGTGTCATGTAGTCGACGTTCACATAACACCACTAGAGGAGAGACAACATACATCTCATCAAAATATCAAACGAATACCAAATTCACATGACTACTAATAGCAAGACTTCTCCCATGTCCTCAGGAACAAAAATAACTACTCACAAAGCATAATCATGTTCATAATCAGAGGGGTATTAATATGCATATAGGATCTGAACATATGATCTTCCACCAAATAAACCAACTAGCATCAACTACAAGGAGTAATTAACACTACTAGCAACCCACAGGTACCAATCTCGGACTTGGAGACAAGAATTGGATACAAGATTTGAACTAGGGTTTTGAGAGGAGATGGTGCTGGTGAAGATGTTGATGGAGATTACCCTCTCCAGATGAGAGGAGCATTGGTGATGACGATGGCGATGGCGATGATTTCCCTCTGCCGGAGGGAAGTTTCCCCGGCAGAATAGCTCCGCCAGAGCCCTAGATTGGTTCTGCCAAGGTTCCGCCTCGTGGCGGCGGAGTTTCATCCGAGAAGATGGCTTATGATTTTTTCCTCATTGAAAGACTTCATATAGTATAAGATGGACATCGAAGGGCCACCAGGGGGCCCACGAGGTAGGGGGCGCGCCCAGGGGGTAGGGCGTGCCCCCACCCTCGTGGGTAGGGTGTGGCCCCCTGGTGAACTTCTTGCGCTCGGTATTTTTATATATTCTGAAATTGACTTCCGTGAAGTTTCAGGACTTTTGGAGCTGTGCAGAATAGGTCTCTAATATTTGCTCCTTTTCCAGCTCAGAATCCGAGCTGCTGGCATTCTCCCTCTTTATGTAAACCTTGTAAAATAAGAGAGAATAGGCATAAGTATTGTGACATAATGTGTAATAACAACCCCATAATGCAATAAATATCGATATAAAAGCATGATGCAAAATGGACGTATCAACTCCCCCAAGCTTAGATCTCGCTTGTCCTCAAGCGAAAGCCAAAATCAATAAATATGTCCACATGTTTAGAGATAGAGGTGTCGATAAAAGTAAAATACGGACATGAGGGCATCATGATCATTCTTAGAACAATAACTTACATAGTTCTTGTCATATGATTTCTTATGCTAGGGCAATAATTCAATCACAATTTCAAGTATGAATCGTAAACTTCATTGAAAACTAACAACTATAATCTCAGTCATTGGAGCAATTGCAATTTATCATAACATAGGAAAGAGTCAATATATAAGAGCTTTTCAGCAAGTCCACATATTCAACTATCATATAGTCTTTCACAATTGCTAACACTCATGCAATACTTATGGGTATGGGGTTTTAATCGGACACAGAGAAAGATAGGCGCTTATAGTTTTGCCTCCCAACATTTTACCTCAAGGGTAATGTCAACAATAATAGTTCATGAAAACTCACATCCAATTAGCCATATATACCAGGATCTTTCCAACATGCTGCGCTTGCCAAAGGATAAAATGTAAAAAGGAAGGGTGAAGATCACCATGACTCTTATGCAAGGTAGGAGATAAAAGTAAAAGATAGGCCCTTCGCAGAGGGAAGCAAAGGTTGTCATGTGCTTTTATGGTTGGATGCACAAAATCTTAATGCGAAAGAACGTCACTTTATATTTCCACTTGTGATACGGACCTTTACTATGCAGTCTGTCGCTTTTATTTCTTCCATATCACACGATCGTATAAAGTTTATTTTCTCCCACACTAATAAGTCATACATATTTAGAGAGCAATTTTTATTGTTTGCACCGATGACAACTTACTTGGAGGATCTTACTCAATCCATAGGTAGGTATGGTGGACTCTCATGGCAAAACTGGTTTAAGGGTATTTGGAAGCACAAGTAGTATCTCTACTTGGTGCGATGAATTTGGCTAGCATGAGGGGGAAAGGCAAGCTCAACCATGTGGGATGATCCATGACAATATAATTTATCTCAAATTTAAGAAAACATAATCCATTACATTGTCTTCCTTGTCCAACGTCAACTCTTTAGCATGTCATATTTTAATGAGTGCTCACAATCATAAAAGATGTCCAAGATAGTATATTTATATGTGAAGACCTCTCTGTCTTTATTACTTCCTATTAATTGCAACGATGACCAAAACTATGTTTGTCAACTCTCAACAACTTTTATTCATCATACTTTTTCTATGTGAGCTCATTACTCTCCATAAGATCCATATGATCTCTTTGTTTCTTTTTATTTCTTTCTCTTTTCTTTTATTCACTTAGGATCATGGAAAAATATCAAGCCCTTGACTCAACACTAGTCTTTATTATATATAGCTCATGGACTCGATTACATAGAGGGATCATAAAAGCAAAACTCAAAACTAGATCATACTAAGAACTCTTATTCTACTAGATCAAGATATTACCAAAAGGATCGAACTAAGAAAAACGGTAAAGATAAAAGTGATGGTGATACAATACCGGGGCACTCCCCCAAGCTTGGCAGTTGCCAAGGGGAGTGCCCATACCAGATACTCAATTCTTCTTTGTTGGTGAAGAGGGTGATGGTTTTGTTGATGGAGTAGGCTTGTCGTCCTTCTTCCAAGGCATAGGCTCACCATCATAGAAGGATGATCGAGTCTCCTGAAACCTCAAATCTGCAGCCAAACTCATCCTCTTGAATCTATATTCATACTCACAGTTTTGATTTTGCGGGTCATAGATCTGGGCTTGTAGGTGCTCGATTTTCTCATGAAGCTTGAAGATGGCCTCCCCAATGTCCTTGACGTCCAGCTTGTGGTTGTTGGTGAACTCCGTGATCATAATGTGATTGGAATCGATTCCACGCTCCACCATCTCCTGACACCTGAAAACATCTTGCTCCAATGCCTTGAGCCTTGCCTCCATGCTTCCGGTCTTCCTTGGTCCCTCAACATCGCGGATGAGCAACAACCCCTCACGCATCTCAATGGTTTGAGGGTGTTGCAGCACCTCCGCGAGGTAGGGGTTGATGACCTTCTCAAAGAACTAGTCCTTGGGGGCACTTGAAGATGACATGATGTCCTGGATCTGTCAGAAAAACAGCTCGAAACACAAACAGAGGATAATTGCGTGATACGGGAGTCAAAACCCCCGGGAGATTATATAATGAATTTTTACCGACCAAAATACGTGTCGTGTAAGAAAATGGAGTCCGGAGAGCGCACGAGGTGCCCATGAGGTAGGGGCGCGCCCTCCACCCTCGTGGAGCCCTTGTGTCCTTCCCGGACTGCTTCTTATTTTCTATTTTCTAAATATTCCAAAACGGAGAAATATTGCCTTAAAAACTGTTTTGGAGTCGGTTTACTTACCGTACCACATACCTATTCCTTTTCGGAGTCTGAAACGTTCTAGTAAGTGTCCCTTATGTATTCCTCTGGGGTTACGGTTTCAATAACATTGGTTTCAACATTTATAGGATTACCTGAGATATAATGTTTAATTCTTTGACAGTTCACCACCTTCGGATTTGTGCCTTCGAAATTGTTGATTTTTATGGCACCGGAATGATAGACCTCCTCGATAACGTAAGGACCTTCCCATTTAGAGAGAAGTTTTCCTGCAAAAAATCTTAAACGAGAGTTGTATAGCAATACATAATCACCTACATTAAACTCACGCTTTTGTATTCTTTTGTCATGCCATCTTTTAACCTTTTCTTTAAACAAGTTGGCATTTTCATAGGCTTGGGTTCTCCATTCATCGAGTGAGCTAATATCAAATAACCTCTTCACACCGGCAAGTTTAAAATCATAATTGAGCTCTTTAATAGCCCAATATGCCTTGTGTTCTAGTTCGAGAGGTAAGTGACATGCTTTTCCATAAACCATTTTATACGGAGACATACGCATAGTATTTTTATATGCAGTTCTATAGGCCCATAATGCATCATCAAGTTTCTTGGACCAATTCTTTCTAGACCTATTGACAATCTTTTGCAAAATTAATTTGAGCTCTCTATTACTCAATTCTACTTGACCACTAGACTGAGGGTGATAAGGAGATGCAATTCTATGATTAACATCATACTTAGCAAGCATTTTACGGAAAGCACCATGAATAAAATGTGAACCACCATCAGTCATTAAATATCTAGGGACTCCAAATCTTGGAAAAATAACTTCTTTAAGCATTTTAATAGAAGTTTTATGATCAACACTACTAGTTGGAATAGCTTCTACCCACTTAGTAACGTAATCAACAACAACTAAAATATGTGTATATCCATTAGAGGCAGGAAAAGGTCCCATATAGTCAAAGCCCCAAACATCAAATGGTTCAATAACGAGTGAATAGTTCATAGGCATTTCTTGACATCTACTAACATTACCAATTCTTTGACATTCATCACAAGATAAGACAAACTTACGGGCATCTTTGAAGAGAGTAGGCCAATAAAAACCAGATTGCAATACCTTATGTGCAGTTCTATCTCCAGCATGGTGTCCTTCATAAGCTTCAGAGTGACACTTGCGTAGGATCTGTTCCTGTTCATGCTCAGGTACACAACTTCTAATAACACCATCTACTCCTTCTTTATAAAGATGTGGGTCATCCCAAAAGTAATGTCTCAAATCATAGAAGAACCTTTTCTTTTGCTGGTATGTGAAACTAGGTGGTGTGAATTTGGCAACAATGTAATTAGCATAATCAGCATATCATGGAGCAGTATGAGAAGCATTTATGACATTTAATTGCTCATCAGGAAATCTATCATCAATAGGTAGTGGGTCATCAAGCACATTTTCTAACCTAGACAAGTTGTCTGCAACGGGGTTCTCAGCTCCCTTTCTATCAACAATATGTAAGTCAAATTCTTGTAGCAAGAGAACCCATCTAATAAGTCTAGGTTCAGCATCTTTCTTTTCCATAAGATATTTAATTGCAGCATGATCAGTGTGAATAGTTACTTTAGAATCAACAATATAAGGTCTAAACTTATCACAAGCAAATACAACTGCTAAGAATTCTTTTTCAGTAGTAGCATAATTTCTTTGAGCATTGTTGGGGATATGACTACTGGAGGTAAACCGGCTAGGAGTGGCCGGGTTAACTCCATGAATGTAGAAGCCCATGAAGACGTGAGGATGGTGGCGCTTTACGAACGCCCAAGGCCCAAAGGCGAGTCAAGGCCTGTAGATGTAAACCGACTCTTTCATGCAACTTGTATTGTAAGTTAGAAGGAATAGAGACCAAGCCAGACACGTTTATGATCCGGCCTCAGAACTCTGTAAGCCAGTGGGCGTCAACCTATGTATATAAAGGGACGACCTGGCAGCGGTTTAGGGACAACACACAACAACTCGAGAGCAAGGCAAAGCGGATTTGCTCCCTGCTCATCGAAACCCTAACAATACCAATCACAACTAGACGTAGGCTCTTACCTTCATCGAAGGGGCCGAACTAGTATAAAATCCCTCATGTCCCTTGTTTGGTTTAACCCTCTTTAAGCTAACCCGTAGCGATGGCTCCACGACTAAGTCCTTTCACGAGGACATCTGCCGTGACAAACCCACGACAGTTGGCGCACACAGTGGGGCTATTGCACGATGGTTTTGAGTTCTTGAAGGGCAGCTTCGAAGGACTCAAGGGATACGCTGTGGGCCAGATGACGAAGAGTCGTCGCGACAAGCTCTACATCGACGACGCAGGATGGGGTCCCGAGGCTGGTTCAATCGAATATGGGTACCGGGTCCCCTTTGGTGGGATTCACGTCTTCATCGGCAAGATCGGCGAACCGGGCCCTGAGCTGGACACATGCACTGACATCATCGAGACGGCTCAACGTGCAAGCCCTGCCCCGGTTCAGCCAACAGCAAGGCATGTTTTCGTAGGTGTCATCCATGGAGCAGAACATGAGGATGGACCGGCATCTGATGGAGAAACCGTTATCTGTTCTAATGACGAGTCTTCAACCGGACAGACCGAGTCGCTGTATCAGTTGCAGGACGGCTGGATTAGCAGAGGTTTCGATGGCAACAGTATTCCGGACCCCCTCGATCTGCCAAACCGGGTCGCTGTCTTCATGGACGGAGCCCAACCAACGCAGCACTCTTCTACCGCCGCAGCGATGTTCTCCGGTTCAGCGACAGCAACGCCAGCAGGAGCAGGGTGCTCTGCGCCGCCTCCTGCTCAGGTTTTATTTGATTTGTTCGACGCTTTGGCAACATTGATGGCCGCGGAGGTGGACGCGGCAGCCCGAGATCAGCACACCGCGGAGATTGCAAAGGTGAAATATTAGATAACTCAGGCTAAAGCGGACCTGGCAGCAGAGAACGCCAGGATGGCCACAAAACGGGCCGAGTTGGAAGCTCAGGCCTACCGGCTTAGGTTGGACCAGAATGCCTCAGATGAGGTCATGAGAAGAAGATATCGGTCGCACCTCCCGCTGGGTTATGAGCCAAGAAATCTCTTCAACACGCCAGGAGCCGAAACCAGTAACCAGCCAGTGGTAAACCGGACGGAGGCGCCGGGAACAGGAGCGTTGGTTCAGCCGGGCATGATGGACCCGCCTCGTCAGAACAACATTGTACCGTAGTATGTTCCAATGCCCCCGGGGCATTACTCCAACCCGTTAGACAACATTGTGGCCGCCGCTTCACGATTGGCAGCCCTCCCAGCTGACGGCGAGTCACCAGTGGCGATTGAGACACGACGGGCCAGAGAGCTCCTTCAAACAGCTTTAAACCAGCAACAGGCTTATTCCCATAGTCACGAGAGGATTCATTCCACCCCCCGTCTGAGTCGGAGCTACAACAGGCACGTTGAGGATGAACCGGCTGTATCAAGCAGTGCACGTCACCGTAACTCGTCGCGAGGGCACAATCTGGCAGGTGGAGGTGCTAATGCGCAGGATGTGGTGGATCGGGTCGTGCATGTCAAGAAGCCGAGTTAGCAGCTCTGCATGCAGCTCATCAACCTACTCCGGTTTGCCCTACCGCTTCAGTGGAGCCAGGCATGGTCTTCAGCTCTTTAGGGGTGCCGTGTCTTACCCCTGCTTTACGTAATGTACGACTGCCCAAGGATTTTAAGGGACCTCATAAGGTGCCCAATTACACCGCCGATTTGCAACCATAGTCATGGGTTGAAAGTTATGAGATGGCAATGGAGATGTTGGATGTGGATGAAGCGGTGTGTGCTAAATACTTCACCATGATGTTGGAGGGGACAACTCGTACTTGGTTAAAGAGCTTACCAGCTAACTCTGTCGGATCATGGGCTGAGTTAAAACACCGGTTTATCCAGAATATTAAAGATACTTGTAAGCAGCCTATGTCGATTGTGGACCTGGCCACTTGTGTTCAAGAGGATGGGGATTCTACAACCCATTGAGTGAAGCGGGTCTCAGCTATTCTGCATTTGTCGGATTGTATCAACGTGGATACATCAGTGTTAACATTGGAGGGCAATTGCCGGTTTCTACCGTTAAAGCTGAAGTTAGGAAGGCTCAAACGTCACTGCAATGACATGTCAACGCTTATGGATGCTTTGGTTAAATATGCCGATTCAGATAGTACCGAAGACCCTGACTCAGAGGAGGACAAACCGGGAAAAGGGAAGAAGAACGGCAAGACCAAGGGACAACAACATAACCCGGCAGGTCATGGGAACAATGGTAAGCGCAAAGCAGACAATAGTTTGGACTTTGTGGCTAACACCAATGCTCAGGATAACAGTCAGCGTTGTGAGGGCAAACAACCCCAGAGAGGCGTAGGGTTAGGCCCCAATCTGGAGCGCCTGTTAAATCAACCTTGTCCAATGCATGGATCGAAGGAGAGGCTAGCTTCACATCTTTGGAAGGATTGTTACATCATGCGAGAGTTCAAGAACTCCAATATGTTTCAATACGACAATGGCCCGCCTGGCGGTTCAGGAGGTGGTTTCCATGGGCCGGGTTATGGTGGCAGCAGCTCCGGTTCAGGATTTCAAGGCAATCAAACCGGACATAGCAATCAAGGGAACTAGGGAAACCAGGGAGGTTATAACCATCAGGGGAATTAGCAGCAGCAGCAGTTGGGTTATCAGAGCAATCCGAAGCAGTTGAATAGTGGGCAGTATCATGTCTTCACCACTAGCTTGTGTAAGTGTGATCAGAAGCTTCACAAGAGGGCCATGAACTCTGTTGAACCGACAGTGCCTCAGTACATGCGCTGGTCTGAGCAGCCCATTTTGTGGAGTCAAGAGGATCACCCACCCCGGGTTGATAATCCGGGTCATCTGGCCTTAGTGGTGGCACCTCAAGTTGGGGGGGTATAAGTTCACCAAAGTGCTCATGGATGGTGGAAGTAGTATCAACATCCTTTATTATGATACCTTCCGCCGTATGGGGTTGACATATAAGAATCTTAAACCATCGAACACCGTTTTTCATGGCGTGGTGCCCGGTAAGTCTGCGTATCCAGTGGGCAAGATAGCCCTAGAGATGGCCTTTGGAGATGATCATGATTCAAGGTCAGAAACATACTTTTGAGGTGTTGAAAATCAAGAGTCCGTATGACGCCCTGTTTGGGCGACCGACTTATGCCAAGTTCATGGCGAGGCCGTGCTATGTTTATCTGCAGCTTAAGATGCCGGGTCATAAGGGGACCATCACAGTACATGGGAGCAGGAAGATTGCTTTGGAATGTGAGGAAGGTGATGCGGCTTACGCTGAGTCGGTTTGTGCCACAGAATAGCTGAACTTTTACAAAGACAAGTTTGATCCGGCAGACATGACTTCTTTGAAAAAGCCAACTACGGAGCACGATCCGGCGTTGAAGTTTAAATCGGCCACAGACACTAAGATGGTTGATTTTGTTCCTGGCGATTCATCCAAGCAGTTTAGCATCAGCGCTAACCTGGATCCCAAATAGGAAAGCGCGCTCACCGAGTTCATCCGTGAGAACTGGGACATCTTTGCATGGAAGCCTTCTGACATGCCAGGTGTACCTAGGGAACTCGCTGAGCACACACTTAATATAGATCCTAAGTTTAAACCGGTCAGAAAGTTCCTCCACCGTTTCAACGAAGAAAGGCGTAAGGCTATCGGTGAGGAGGTAGCTCGGCTGTTGGCCGCTGGGTTTATCGTGGAGGTCTTTCACCTGGAGTGGTTGGCTAATCCGGTGCTGGTTCTTAAGAAAAACGACACTTGGCGTATGTGTGTGGACTACATAGATTTGAACAAGGCTTTCCCAACAGATCCCTTTGCCATCCCTCGTATTGATCAGATTATTGATGCTACGACGGGTTGTGACCGTTTGTGTTTTTCTGGATGCTTATTCTGGTTATCATCAGATCAAAATGGCAGTTAAGGACCAGGAGAAGACAACTTTTATAACTCCCTTTGGAGCCTTCTACTATGTCTCCATGCCCTTTGGGCTCAAGAGTGCCCAGGCGACTTATCAACGTTGTTCACAATTGTCTTCATAAGCAGATTGGGCGCAATGTTCACGCATATGTGGATGATATTGTGGTAAAGTCCAAGAAGGAGGAAACATTGATAGATGACTAGAGAGAAATCTTTGACAACCTTCGGGTTTATAAGATGATGCTTAATCCGGACAAATGTGTATTTGGTGTTCTGGCAGGCAAGCTCTTGGGTTTTCTGGTGTCTAACAGAGGCATTGAGGCTAATCCGGAGAAGATCACAGCTATCACCTCTCTGGCTAAACCGGCATGTATCAATGACGTTCGGCGTCTGGCGGGCCGGATTGTGGCTTTGAGCCGGTTTATCAGTCGTCTAGGGGAGAAGGCTATCCCTTTATATCAAATGCTAAAGAAAACGGATGACTTCGTCTGGAGCGATGTGGCTGATAAAGCGTTTGTAGATCTGAAGAGGCAGTTAGCTGAACCGCCTGTGCTTGCGGCTCCGATCGATAAAGAGCCTTTACTGCTATATGTGGCTGCTAATGCCAGGGCTGTTAGTGTGGCTATTGTTGTGGAGCGCAAGGAGGCTGGAAAGGAATATCCGGTTCAATGGCCAGTTTATTATATCAGTGAGGTGCTTATCGAATCAAAGCAGCGGTATCCGCATTGGCAGAAGCTGATGTATGGGGTGTTTATGGCAAGCCGGAAGCTCAAACATTATTTTCAGGGTCATCCTATCACAATGGTCAATTCAGCCCCTTTGGGAGATATCATTCAAAACAGAGAAGCAACTTGTCGGATTGCCAAGTGGGATATTGAGCTGGGACCTCACGGGCTCAAGTATACACCTCGCATAGCGATCAAATCTCAAGCACTCGTGGACTTCATCAATGATTGGACAGAGTTGTAGGCACCAGAGGAAAGGCCAGATAAAACTTATTGGACTATTCACTTTGATGGGTCCAGGCAATTGGAGGGCTCGGGGGATGGATTCATATTAACTTCCCCATGAGGTGACAAGTTTTGTTATGTTCTTCGCTTAATGTTCCCTTGTACTAACAATGCAGCTGAGTACGAGGCCTTACTCCACGGTCTTCAGATGGCTAAGGAGATGAACTTAAGCCGGGTTAAGTGCTTCGGTAACTCGGACCTGGTGGCCCAACAGGTATCTGACACTTGGGATTCTAAGGACCCACTCATGGCTGCATATCGACGAGGTGTGGACACAGTGGCTGGTCATTTCAAGGGTTATCAAGTTGACCATACAGACCGGCAAAAGAATGATGCGGCGGACACTTTAAGTCGCCCAGGCTCTCAGCGTAAACTGGTGCCACCTAATGTCTTCCTCGACGTACTGCATAATCCGTCGGTCAAGATACCCACCGAGGAAGAGTTGGCTATTCTGGACCCGGAGGCCCAATTGGTGGCAGCTTTACATGTTATACCGGATTGGACAGTCCCATACTTGGTTTACATGAACCAGGGCGAGTTACCGGAGGATGAAACCTTGGCCCGGCAAATAATCCGGCGATCCAAGTCAATGACCATTATCAATGGGGAGTTACATCGTTATAGGAGCAATTCAGCGTTGCGTGTCTCGTCAAGAGGGTTGTGAGATTTTGCGAGAAATCCATGAAGGAGATTGTGGTCATCACGCCGGTTCAAAATCCTTGGTGGCTAAGGCTTTTCGTCATGGCTTTTATTGGTTGACAGCTCATGCTGATGCTGAGGATTTAGTCAAAAGGTGTGACGGTTGTCAAAAATTTGCACGCCGCGCTCATGTTCCGGCTCAGGAGTTGAGAATGATTCCAATCACTTGGCCGTTTGCAACTTGAGGGCTCGATATGGTTGGACCCTTTAAGAGATCCAAGGACAAAAAGACCCACCTGTTAGTGGCAGTTGACAAGTTTACCAAATGGGTAGAGGCAGAGCCAGTTAGTAAGTGTGATGCAGCCACGTTGGTTCAATTCATCAAAAAGGTGATATTCTGGTTTGGTTTTCCACATAGTATTATAACTGATAATGGTACTAATCTGTCAAAGGGTGAGATGGAGGAATTTTGCCAGCGTGAGCACATCCGGCTTAATGTAGCATTAGTGGATCACCCCCAGTCTAATGGTCAAGCAGAGAGGGCAAATCAAGAAATTTTGAGAGGTATTAAACCCTGGCTTATGGTTCCATTAAAGCGGACATCGGGTTGCTGGGTGGAGGAGTTACCTTCTGTGTTATGGAGTATCAACACCACACCTAACAGATCTACGGGTTACACACCTTTCTTCATGGTCTACGGAGCGGAGGTGGTTCTCCCTAGTGACATCCGTCATGACTCACCCCGTGTGACGGCTTATGTTGAAGCTGAGAATGAGAAAGCACGTCAGGACTCACTGGACCTATTAGATGAGGAGAGTGATTTAGTGGCAGCACGTTCGGCGATTTATCAACAATATCTCCGACGTTATCACAACCGCCGGGTTAAGACCAGAACTTTTCAAGAAGGTGATCTGGTGCTCTGACTCATCCAGGATCAGACTGATATGCACAAGTTATCCCACCTTGGGAAGGACCTTTTGTGGTCAGCAAAAATCTGCACAACGGGTCATACTACCTCATTGATGTTCAAGAGCACAAAGACTCACGTAAATCGGAGGAGGAGACTAAGCGGCCGTGGAATATAGCCCTTCTTCAGCCTTACTATACTTGAGCCACAAGCTCTTCTTATGTACATACTTATGACAATGTATATATTATATAATAAACCGGAGCCTCGGCTAAAGCGGGGTCTCTGTTCCTTTTTTACATCATGTGTGGTTTCACAAGGGTTTCTACTGACAAAGCGGAGTTTTATTAACCCGGCCTATAAGGCCACACAGATATAAAGAAAGTCACTAGGGGGCTTGGTCGTATCCGAACCATAGCTACACCTCTTGATGGGTTTAAAACCAAAAAGGGATATCACTAGGGGGCTTGGTTGTCTACACACCATAGCTACACCTCTTGATAGGCTTCAAGCCAAAAGGAAATTATGTGGAACCAAAAAGAGTCTGTAGCATCAAGCACGACTCAAACATAGCTAACCACTGAGCAAAGCTCAAATATTATCTGGGGGCTCCTTGCTTCTGAAAGAACAACGAGCTTGCACCCTTGTAATAGGCTATCAAGCCAGGCTTGGAAGCCAGGTGTATTCACCTAAAACCCCGGGTTATCCCGCCTCTTTAAGTAAGCCACTCCATCCAGGTAAACCTGGTATGACCCATCGAACGTTTGACAAGTCAACCCCATGGACCCTGAACTTGTCAAAGTTAAAACGGCGAATGGTTAAAGATTGAGGTCCATCTTCAAAGGCTTTGCAAAATGGTTTAACTCAGCGGCCTGACAGCCCATGAAAAGCCTCGATTTAGGGCCTGGCAGCCCATGAAAAGCCTTGTATATTTATTTTTGATTTGCTGTTTTTTATATCTTTTGATAAGGGATTTATGAATATTTCTAATAAACTGGTGTTTATTACAATCCGGCGTGACTTTCAATGCTTAGTTGTCAGTACATGATCAGTTTTAAACCGGTAGTACGTTGCTCCGGTCTGGTTTTGACTAGATGTCACCGGCCTTATACGAACAAATAAGCGGCTATCATACCGGTATGGTTTTTATATGAACCGGCAAAAGGACAAGGCGTCATCAACACTCCAGATTGGTGTTTTTAACCCTTACTAGAAGTTGGTCAGCCAACAAGGTATGCCACATACATCATCTATTTTATCTGTTTAATACAATCTTGGTTATCAATCCAAGTTATATATATATATATATTTAGGCATCATGACCCGTCCAATGGTAAACCACTAGGATACTTTCAAGTTCTTATATGCAGGAACACAACTCATGACGGACTATGCATAAATATATGCCAAAGGCAAAGCAAAATTTTCAGGTATCAAGCAAAACAAACATGCTCGATGGTATGACAGATCAAGGTATTCATGCTATCCTATTACAAGGCGCTTTAAATAGCCCAAATTGAATAATTGTTTTCCAGGAGTGGAAGACTGCAACTAGTAAACCGACCACCTGTTTATGATTCTTCATCGGGACGGCTTGACGATGAGGGTCATCTTGTGCGGTCACATCCTCTTCATCCCTCCCCAGACGCTAGAAATCAACCGTTGACCAATTGATTCCGGTTAAGGCTTGAAAAACGGCCTCTTCATGGATAAGATTGGAGGGGTCAATGTCAGGAGCGTAAGTATGCTTACAGATTGGTGGCACAAGATGTTCAACATCATGGATCAATGCTGGCTGTCTTTTTCCCTCAGCATCATAAACTGGTTGGAAATGAGATAAATCTGTGTCCTCCACCAGTTTGCTTGCTATTGGCCGCATCTCTTTGTCAGCCTTCGCAGATCGTCATTATTGAAGTCTGAGCTGCCTTCTTTCACGCCAGGATACCCTTTGATGATATCCGCCAGTTCAAGATCCGGAATCCATGCCTTGGCCCGGATTAGCGCGGTCAGTGCTCCTGATCTTGCGGCTGATCTCTTCAGTTCATTGATCCGGGCAGGTAGCATGGCCAGCTTTTCAATTGTTTCCTTTATCAATGATGGCGCATGCTTGTTATAGGCTGCAGTGCAAATGGCACGCTGGGATCCAGAGAACAACTGTTCTATCAAGGTGTAGGCCACTTTAAGTTTCATCCGCATGTTAGAGCCCAGATGAGCAACGCGGGTCCCTGTCATGGTTTAGCATCAGTAAACCGGCCATTGATAAGATCTTATGAATTAGACAAACTGCACGAGAGGGCACTTACCAAACACAGCAAAAGTCATGGCGTTAATCTGCCGCTTTAAGCCGGTCAGTTCTTCCACCACCGGCTTCAGGGCTGCCTCTGCGTCCTCGGCCTTTTTTGTCAAACCGGCCTTTTCTGTTTCCCAGTCAGCATGCTCATTGTTGAAGGTCTCTTTCAGCCTTTCCATGGCTGCTAGGGCATTTGTTAATTCCTCCTTGGCTTTGGAAGCTTCTTCTTGCTGCGATTTGACATTCTCTTGAAGGTATGTGGTTTGAACATCCTTCTTATTCAGCTCAGCCTACAAAGGGGAGATATATCATCAAAACAGGTTATGAAGTACCAAGCGCACAACAAGTTATGCACTTTGTACTTGGGGGCTAATGCCTATTTGCTCTATCGTCAATATATTTTTCACAAGTCTCAAGTACAATGCAAGCATTATCCTTAACACTTGGGGGCTAATGTACATCTGTTCAAAGTTGACGCATTGATTCAAGACCCGGTTTACCTCGCAAAGCTAAACTGGCCCTTGGGAGCTACACAGGCAAAAAACTACAGGAATAAAATGATCACGTCTGATTTACTTCAAAAGATCAGTTGGTATATGGAGGACAAGTTTGTAGGAGTTACGACATTATGCAGTCCCGGTTTATGATTGTCATCATAAACCGGCCCTTGGGGCTACTTGGGTTGATGTTTGTACTTTGGATTCAAGAAAGGAAAGTGATGAAAATACCTCATAGCGCTCTTTCATCATGTTCACCAAACCGGCTTCATAATCACGGTTTGAGTGCAAACGGTTTAGAAAGCCGGAGTGGAGTTCTTGAGCGCTGAGATGGGCATAGCTTGACAAGTCAGTGCTCCATTCACCTTTTTCCATGGCAGCACACTTGTCCTTGGCACTATGTTTGGCCAAGATTACAGGATGGCCAGGAGAGGTGTGACCAATACCAGTAATGATAACCTCGCCTTCTTTGTCTCTAGCAGCTTTTTCTGGAATTGATGGAGAGTATCTCTCACTGGACTAGAAGACCTGTCATCAGCCCGGATTGGATCTGCCGGTTCAGCATCAGGCACAGCAATGTCAACTTCTGGTTGTTCATCGATATGGTGATCTTGAGGGGGTGGCTCATCAAAAGTAGCTTCGGGATTGGGACCCTCCGGTTCAACAATTTGTTCCGGTTCAATCGTTTGCTCCGGTTCAAGAACCACCTGGTCTTCGGGTGGATTGTTCACCCGAGCCTTTTTGCTGGGTCTGGCTTTGGCTCTAATAATAGAAAAAGATGCGAAAGCATAGTATACAAGGTATGGAAACATTCAAAGAAGGGGTTCAAGTACTTACCCAGCTATAGTTTTGAGAGGAGGAAGTTGGGTCGCTGTTGACTCGCCAAAGGATGATGGAGGTGTCACCTGATAATTTGAATCAGACGGATTAAGAGGTTGTCGAAAATAACCTGCCTTGGGATAAGAATTGTCAGAAGAAGGTGAGACCTCAGATCGGCGCTTTCGAACCGGGGTGTCAGGTAAACCGTCTGAAGTGACCTTTTGGCCGTTGTGCCGGGTTGTGCGGCGAGCCTCGTGCTGCTGCTTCTTCAAAATAAATGTTGGATCCAAGTGAGCAAGAGGATGTGAAAAGCTTACTTTCCGAATCACTTGACGGATTTTTTGTGTTGGCAGAGAGTCTGAACCAGAGGAAAGGATAATTACCTCTACATCGTCAACCTGGCCGCCCTCCGCGCCCTCCTGATAAATATCATTGTTAATGAGATGCATGAAAAGGGAACCAAGTGAATCAAGTTCTACCTCAACTTCTGGTTCATCTGGGTTGTCATCCAGTTCCATGCTGATACGTTCAGTTGCCTTCCGCTTTGAGGTTTTCTTGACGGCTTTTGTTTTGGGACGGGAAGGCTTTGCCGCTTTTTCTTGAGGTTTCTTCTTCCAGAACGGATCATCACCCTGTTTATAAACAAGCAGAAGGGTATTCACAAGTTGTACAGTCTAAAAGATATCAAGTGTAAAGCGGAAGGACAGTACTTACAACAGGCGGTTTGTTTTTTTTGCGTAAAATGGGTTTAAGCCGGTTTGGCGGCAGACAGATTCCGATTCATTCAAAATCTTCTTGACACCCTCAATGACTTCTTCATCGGTTAGCTGAATGTTGATGTGACGCTGGGAGTCTTCTACTTCACCAGTGTACTCACACATTAAGCCGGAGCGACGACTTAACGGCAAGATACTCCAGGATATCCAGCAACGCACAAAGTCTACACCTGATAAACCGTTGTCCATAAAGGCTCGGAGCTTGGCGAGTTGAGGGGCATATGAGGCCTGTTCCTGGGCACTTAGACGTTGCGGCAGTGGATGAGTGTTGGCGAGCCGGTGAGACCGGTAGCCCGGCAGAGGGTTTTCATCTTCAGGGAGGTGTCTTTATAATAGAACCAAGTTTGGTTCCATTCTTTGGGGTGACTGTGCAGCTTAGCATGAGGAAATTCAACTTCCTTCCTTTTCTGAATGGAGACGCCACCAAGTTCAGCATTGGGACCATCTACGAATTCAGTACGCCGGTTCAGATGAAAGAAGTCTCGGAACAACTCAACTGTTGGCTCTTCTTGTAAATAAACTTCACAGAAGACCTGGAAATTGCATATATTGGATACCGAGTTGGGTCTAATATCTTGAGGATGGAGCTGGAAACTGGCAAGCACATCCCGGAAAAACTTTGACCCGGGCGGTTTGGAACCACGACCTATGTGATCAACAAAAAACCACTACTTCACTCTGCTTAGGGGTGGGAGGATTTTCCAGCCCAGGAACTCGCCATCGGATCTCATTCTTTTTTGGTAATGTACCAATTCTGACCATTCCGTTAAGTTGCTCCTCGGTAACCCGGGAGGAAGCCCAGTTGCAGGAATAAAATTGTTTGGCCATTGCAAGTGAAGAGCTGAAAAGAAATACCGGTTTACAATTCATTCATGGTAGTGCATAAGGTGCAACGGAATACGGAAATCCAAGTATGTACATTTCGTAAACCGGAGACTGATACAATGATGAATGCCAAAGCGATAAATGGAACAAAAGGTATACGCATACTGCTAAACCGGAGTATGGTAGCGGAGATAACGGAATTGCCGGTTTACAAGGGGACTAATGGTATGTGATAGCTTGCTTTCTACAAAGGTAAACCGACTGTATGATGCGGAAGGTACAGATCTAAGGCAAGTAAGGTAAAACAGGTTTCATAAGATTACTTGAAAATTTTAGATCTACCGTAATACAGGAAAAACAAAAAGATTTAGACCTAAAAAGGTTGGTCCCGAAGCGGTTCGCAAAGGACCAGATCAGTTTTTATGCGCATAAGGGTTTGTGGTGGTAACAGAAGATAAGCTATTACATGGAATACATCAAGTTTGAGGTTTTTATCCATGGGCTAAGGAGAAACAGGGAAGAAAAGTGCCATAGCCTTGATGAACTTCGATGAACAAGGAAACCCTAGGCAGATCTACGAAGGAGAAAGGAAAGGATTTACAGCGGCTGTTGAAGAAGAGGAGGTACGCCGCGGTTCTCTGGTGCAATCAGGCTGATGCAGCGGCCAACGGAGAGGCGGAGGCGAAGCTCGGCGACGGCGGCGGCGCTCGGATGCAGAGGCGTCGCAAGGAGGAAGAAGAAGTGAAGGAGATGAAGGGGGAAAAGAGAATGGCCCTTGGTCCTATTTATAAGGTGAAGCGATAAGCGACAAGTGCGTGAATCGAGCAGCTTAAAATGGATAGTTAATAAGGATGTCACCTCGATGGTTGGATATTCATTAATGAAGGGTATATTCGGCTTCAACGAATAGATGACATCATGGCAGTTTACTACGGATCTAAAGGATGACATCACGGCGGTTTACCAGATCCATACAAAGGTGCCAGGGCAAGAATTTTTCTAAGTATTGAAGATTGACATGAATAAGTTCAAATCAATCTGGGGCCTAATGTTGGGGATATGACTACTGGAGGTAAACCGGCTAGGTGTGGCCGGGTTAACTCCATGAATATAGAAGCCCATGAAGACGTGAGGATGGTGGCGCTTTACGAAGGCCCAAGGCCCAAAGGCGAGTTAAGGCCTGTAGATGTAAACCGACTCTTTCATGTAACTTGTATTGTAAGTTAGAAGGAATAGAGACCGAGCCGGACACGTTTATGATCCGGCCTCGGGACTCTGCAAGCCAGCGGGCGTCAACCTATGTATATAAAGGGACGACCCCACAACGGTTTAGGGACAACACACAACAACTCGAGAGCTAGGCAAAGCGGATTTGCTCCCTGGTCATCGAAGCCCTAGCAATACCAATCACAACTATACGTAGGCTCTTACCTTCATCGAAGGGGCCGAACTAGAATAAAATCCCTTGTGTCCCTTGTCTGGTTTAACCCTCTTTAAGCTAACCCGTAGCGATGGCTCCATGACTAAGTCCTTTCACAAGGACATCTGCTGTGACAAACCCACGACAAGCATTGTCTAGGGTTTTACTAGCATATTGAATAACATTTAAATTCTTATCAACTCTTTGTCCTAGAACAACACCTACAGCATAATCACTAGCATCACACATAATTTCAAAAGGTAAATTCCAATTAGGTGGCTGAACAATAGGTGCAGAGATCAATGCTTTCTTAAGTATTTCAAATGCTTCTACACAATCATCATCAAAGACAAATGGTATATCTTTTTGTAATAAATTAGTCAGAGGCCGAGATATTTTTGAGAAGTCCTTAATGAACCTCCTATAAAATCCGACGTGACCAAGGAAACTTCTTATACCTTTGATGTCCTTGGGGCATGGCATCTTTTCAATAGCATCAACCTTGGCTTTATCAACTTCAATACCTCTTTCAGAAACTTTATGCCCCAAGACAATACCTTCATTAACCATAAAGTGGCACTTTTCCCAATTCAAGACAAGATTAGTTTCCTCACATCTCTGCAAAACTCGATCAAGCTTGCTCAAGCAATCATCAAAAGAAGATCCATAGATAGAGAAATCGTCCATGAAAACCTCACAAATCTTTTCACAAAAGTCAGAGAATATAGCCATCATGCATCTTTGAAAGGTAGAAGGTGCATTACATAAACCAAAAGGCATACATCTATAAGCAAAAGTACCAAAAGGGCAAGTAAAAGTAGTCTTTGATTGATCCTTGGCTGACACAGGTATTTGAGAGAAACCAGAATAACCATCTACAAAGCAAAAATGTGTATGTTTGGATAATCTTTCTAGCATTTGATCGATAAAAGGCAAGGGGTAATGATCCTTTTTAGTGGCCTTATTTAATTTGCGGAAATCAATTACCATCCTATAACCTGTAATAATTCTTTGAGGAATCAATTCATCTTTATCATTAGGAACGACAGTAATACCTCCCTTCTTAGGGACACAATGGACAGGACTTACCCACTGACTATCAGCAACGAGATAGATTATACCTGCCTCAAGGAGCTTTAGTATTTCCTTTCTCACCACTTTCATTTTAGGATTCAGCCATCGTTGATGATCACGAACTGGTTTATCATCTTCTTCCAAATTTATTTTATGTTGACATAGAGTGGGACTAATGCCCTTAAGATCATCAAGAGTATACCCAATAGCAGCTCGGTGCTTCTTCAGAGTTTTCAATAATCTTTCTTCCTCATGCTCTGAAAGGCTAGCACTAATAATAACAGGATATATCTTTTTCTCATCAAGATAAGCATATTTAAGAGTATCAGGCAACGGTTTAAGCTCAAACACTGGATCACCGTTGGTTGGAGGAGGATCCCCTAGGATTTCAATAGGCAAATTGTGTTTCAGAATAGGTTCCTGTTTAAAGAATACTTCATCTATTTCCCTTCTTTCATTCATAAACATATCATTTTCATGGTCTAGCAAATATTGTTCTAAAGGATCACTAGGAGGTACGGCAACAGAAGCAAGACCAATAATTTCATCCTTACTAGGTAATTCTTCTTCACGGTGTTGTCTACTAAATTTAGAGAAATTAAATTCATGAGACATATCATCTAAACCGATAGTAACAACATCCTTTTTTCAATCTATCTTAGCATTAACAGTGTTTAAGAAGGGTCTACCAAATATAATGGGACAAAAGCTATCTTGTGGAGAACCAAGAACAAGAAAATCAGGAGGATATTTAGTTCTCCCACACAAGACTTCAACTCCTCTAACAATTCCCATTGGTGAAATAGTATCTCTATTGTCAAGTTTAATTGTGACATCAATATCTTCTAACTCAAGAGGTGCACTATCATGCATAATTTCTCTATAGATCAATAGGTATTGCACTAGCACTGGCACCCATATCACATAAGCCATGATAACAATGATCTCCTATTTTAACAGAAATAACATGCATGCCTACCACAAGTCTAGGTTTATCTTTAGCACAAGGTTTAGCAATTCTAGCAGTTTCATCACAGAAATAAATAACATGCCCATCAATATTATCAGCCAAAAGATCTTTAACATTAGAAATATTAGGTTCAACTTTAACTTGCTCAGGAGGTGTATATGTTCTAATATTGCTTTTATGAACCACAGTTGAAGCTTTAGCATGATCCTTTATCCTAACAGGGAAAGGTGGTTTCTCAACATAAGAAGTGGGGACAATAGGATCATTATAAGTGATAATCTTTTCTTCAACTTTAATAGGTGCAGCTACTTTTACTTCTATGGGAGGATGATATTTAAACCACTTCTCCTTGGGGAGATCAACATAAGTAGCAAAAGATTCACAGAAAAAAGCTACTATCTCAGAGTCAAGTCCATATTTAGTGCTAAATATACAAAAAACATCGGTTTCCATAAAAGATTTAACACAATCAAACTTAGGTGTCATACTTGACTCCTTACCTTTGTCGAGGTCCCAATCTTCAGAGTTGCGTTTAATTCTTTCCAATAAATCCCATTTGAATTCAATAGTCTTCGTCATAAAAGAGCCAGCACAAGAAGTATCAAGCATGGTGCGATTGTTATCAGAAAGCCGAGCATATAAATTTTGAATAATCATCTCTCTTTAGAGCTCATGATTGGGGCATGAATATAACATTGATTTAAGCCTCCCCAAGCTTGAGCGATGCTTTCTCCTTCGCGAGGCCAAAAATTATATATATAATTGCGATCACAACGAACAAGATGCATAGGATAAAACTTCTGATGAAATTCCAATTTCAATCGTTTGTAGTTCCATGACCCCGTATCATCACATAGCCTATACCATGTCAATGCATCTTCCTTCAAAGATAAAGGGAAGACCTTCTTCTTAACAACATCTCCGGGTACACCTGCAAGCTTAAATAATACACAAACTTCATCCACATATATTAGGTGCTCATCAGGACGAGTTGTTCCGTCTCCTGCAAAAGGATTAGCTAGCAGTTTTTCTATCATACCCGAAGGAATTTCAAAGCATACATTTTCATTTTCAGTAGGTTCAGTAGGTTGAGGAGCAACTCTTTGCTCTACTGGTCGGGGTGAACATACCCCAAACAAGCCCCTCAGAGGATTACTTTCCATAGTATCAACTGACTGTAAATTTCAGCACACTATATAAATTTTTCCTTACCAAATTCCACCTACCAAAGGCGCTTCACTCCCCGGCAACGGTGCCAGAAAATAGTCTTGATGACCCACAAGTATAGGGGATCTATCATAGTCCTTTTGATGAGTAAGAGTGTCAAACCCAACGAGGAGCAGAAGGAAATGATAAGCAGTTTCCAGCAAGGTATTTTCTGCAAGTACTGAAATAAGTGGTAACAGATAGTTTTGTGATAGGATAATTTGTAATGAGCAACAAGTAATAAAAGAAAATAAAGTGCAGCAAGGTGGCCCAATCCTTTTTGTAGCAAAGGACAAGCCTGGACAAACTCTTATATAGAGAAAAGCGCTCCCGAGGACACATGGGAATATCGTCAAGCTAGTTTTCATCACGTTCATATGATTCACGTTCGGTACTTTGATAATTTGGTATGTGGGTAGACCAGTGCTTGGGTACTTCCCTTACTTGGATAAACATCCCACTTATTATTAACCTCTATTGCAAGCATCCGCAACTACAACAAAAGTATTAAGGTAAACCTAACCATAGCATGAAACATATGGATCCAAATCAGCCTCTTACGAAGCAACGCACAAACTAGGGTTTAAGCTTCTGTCACTCTAGCAACCCATCATCT